>NC_071097.1:8248409-8600909 GCF_027358695.1 Spea bombifrons
CAAAAACACTGTGAGTGTAAAATCTGCAACACGCAGGGCACATCAAATTTTTGTACACCTGCACTATTTATTTTTATTTTTCTTTTGTATTTTTTCATTTCATTTATACGGAACGGAATACACGAGCGCCCCCTATCGAACCTTTTGCTCAAGACCTGAATCCTCTGGGTCGCGGGAGTGGGGTCTTGACACGCCCGCTCTCCGCCCCTTTTTTCCTTTAAATGTGAGTGTTTCCCTTTGCCGTCAGCGGGAATGCTGTTAGTATTCAGTCCTGGCCACGTCCAGCAAGGGAAGCCTCCGGGTAGCCGGAGCCCGTAATTTCCGAGGCATAATGATTATATATTTGGTGCTCAAGGAGACAAGCTGTCCAAACAGCAGATAGCTGGAAAAACACGTAGGCAGTGCTCAAGGACTTTGTTTACATTTTGTAGTTTGTATCCACTGGCACATAGATTGTTCACTATGAACAGGCTTTTTAACCCCTTCAGGACCGGGATTTTGATACTAACGTGTCGCTAAAGGACCGGAGCCGTTTTTATGTTTTTGCCATGTCTTTCTTCAACTGTAATTTCTCTCTTATCAATTTGTGCACCCACACAAATCATATATTGTTTTTTTCAGCACAAGTAGGGCTTTCATTTGAAACCATATTAAGCTGGGTAGTACATTGTTTTGTTTGAAATAAACTGGAAAAAGTGGGGAAAAAATGAAAAAAAAGCATTTTTTTACAGTTTTGTATACATACAAATTGTACACACATTGAACCAATGGGAAAAAATTATCCCAGATATATTCATTAAGTTGTCCTGATTTGGAAACCACCCAACATGGCCAGGATTTTTATCTATTTTGACCAGTATAGGGCAAATATTGCAAGGCATGCATTACGTTTTTGAAATGTAATTTTTTTCAAATTTGGCATGGTAGTCTAATAACTGCAATAGTTGTCACAGATGCTGATTATCCCCCCAAAATTATATGTTTATGAACAGTAGATAAGTCAAGGTGTACAACTAGGGTCATTTTGACACTTTTCAAACAAGGATTTTATCGCCAATTGCTGCCAAATTTTGAGGTATTTTTATATTTTTTTGTTTTTTTTGCATATGTTGCAATGTTGCTTTAGATTTTATATTATATTTTGTATAGAATATGTGCAACTGCAGAACAAAACACCAAATTGTGTTCACCAACATCCCCCGGTTCCAACAAGGCCTCACATGCATGGTTCATGCATTTTTTGAGGAAGCTATGAGGGCAAAACTGGAACATGCGCATTTTAGTTTTCAAATTTGGAATTTTCAGAAATTGGTTTGCTGAGCCCATATCCCATTTGGGACATTTTGGAAGCCCCCCACTGTAAATTACCCCATAAAAGTATATATTTATGAACAGTAGACGAGTCAAGGTGTTCAACTAGGGTAGTTTTGACAGTTTTCAGCCAGCCATTTCTTCACTGATGTCTGCCAAACTTCACAGAGAAATTATTTTATT
This sequence comes from Spea bombifrons, assembly GCF_027358695.1. Lineage (NCBI taxonomy): Eukaryota > Metazoa > Chordata > Amphibia > Anura > Pelobatidae > Spea > Spea bombifrons. Next base: position 8,249,904 of record NC_071097.1, read on the forward strand.
GCGTTTTTAACGCATACATTTCAATGTTGCACTGGATTTCTTGCACAGCATAAGTGCAACAGTGGAAGAAAACACCACATTTTGTTCACCAACATCCCATGATTCCAACAAGACCTCACATGCATGGTTCATGCATTTTTTGAGGAACCTATGAGGGCAAAACTGGAACATGTGCATTTACATTTTTTAAAATATTTTTTTTTATCAGATTACTTGTAAGTGACAGGTTTAGGCCGCTGACATCAATCAGGGAGACCGATCAATAATCAGCGACTTAAAATGTCACCGACAAGTGATCAGGTAATAATTATGATTTTTTTATTTATTAATAATTTGTGTTTTTTCATAATTAACCTAGATGACCCCTCTCTCTTTGTAGAGCAGGGTCATCCATGGGCTGCCATAATGATCCGATCACTCCTATTGGCTAGGAGCGATCTGATCAGCCCAGCCCAGCATTTGACCTGGAAGCACCCTGGACTTTCAGGTCAGTGCTGTTATTTTTTTTTATTATTATTATTTTATTAATTATTTATTTATTTATTTATTTTATTTTTCTTTATTATTATTATTTTTTTATTTTTTTTTAACTCTTTCAATGCTGATGCTCCATTGAAGCACAGCATTGACTGATATTTAGTCCCCACAAGCTTGTGGGGACTAATATTAACCCCTGCAATGCTGCAATGGGGGGGGGGTCATACACAATCGCAGCATTGAAGGGGTTAATTGAGGAAGAGGGGGGGTGGGGGTTAACTGAGCAAGGGAGGGGGTGGGGGGGCTGGTCTCCACACTCATGTGGAGCCCAAAGAACCCCATCTCCCTGTCCCTGAAGCTGCCTCTGGCAGCTGGGACACAATCTCCAATAGACTGGAGATTGTAGGGGAGGAGTCTCTCTGATCAGTCCTACAGGACTGATCAGAGGACTTCTGGGGGGTCGTTTTTGCTGTTGCTGGTCTGCCTGGGCTTCCAGGCAGACCACCAGCAGCAGAGCCCCCTACAAAACGGCAATTAACCCCTTCAATGCCGCGATCGCGGCATTGAATGCCGCGATCGCGGCATTGAAGGGGTTAACGCTGCACTGACGCTCTCATGGAGCGATCAGGCAGCAGGGGGGTGTTGGATCAGGTCCCCACACTTGTGTGGGGACCCATTCATCACCCCCCCCCTTCCCTGAAGCTGCCTGTGGCAGCTGAAACCGCGATTGCAGATTTTTCTGCAATCGCTGTTTCTGCCTACAAAATCACTCCGTGGGAGTGATCGTAGGCTTGGGGGCGGGTTTAGACAGGCTGTGCTGTCTGCCCAGGAGTCCTGGGCAGACAGCAGCAACAGCGCCCCCATGATCACCGCGATTGTGGTGATGTGGGGGCGTTTTTTGGAGGAGACGTACCTGGTACGTCCCGGTCTACCGGTGACTGTTAACCAGGAAGTACCAGGTACGTCCCGGTACGGAAGGGGTTAAACAGCCATTTTAAAATCTTGGTTTTGGATTGTAATCTATGGATCACATTACAGAAGATGATTTAGAAGGCATGTATTAAAAATGTACACAAAGAAAATTTCCACTAACATTATATTTCTACTGGTTATTTTTTTAGGTCAGTAGTCGGTAGAAAAGTTGCCTTACGTCAGTCTGTACAAGAACAGTTAATTTTCTTCAAGAAGAGGTAACACAGAGTGTATGTTTTCACCTTCAGAGCCATGTTAACTTTACATCTTGAGCATCAAAACTAACAAATAACATGGTGGATAATACCTATAAATTTGTTAAAGTTGTGTACTGTATTATTCATATGATTCATATCCAGCATGCTCCAGTAGTGTAACTTTTATGGCCTTTTAACTCTTGTTACAAAAAAATGGTCCATGAGGACCAATGACATACCCCTTACGTCATAGCATTTTTGCAATGGTAGGGAAAAATCCCTACTGGTGAACAGTCAATTAAGTCCCACATCCCCTCTTATCCCATGTGACGGAGACCCATACTCAAGTCACCAGAATGAGGAATCTGCATACACACCAAAGGAACGCAGGTGCTTAACTGTGCCAGGAAGGGCCAGCTCCACAGTAGATTAAAATAAATAAAGGCTCCAGGCACTCAAGGGTTCCAGCTCAGGCAGATTTATTGAAGGACAACACCAACAACGTTTCGACCTCACAATGAGGTCTTTATCAAGTTTATCAAAGAGACCCATACTCAAACTGAGTAGCTCTGCTGTAGAGATCTTCCTTGCCACTGAAAGCTTAATTGCTCAAGGGATTAACCCTTCACATTCCCCCAGGCACTAGCCGAGACTTAGTGTAAGAGAAATCTCTTTTTTAAGGACTGCACAGATATTTATACACCAAACATGGATTAGGGGTTTAATTCCATCAACTACCAGAAAGCCCGGCTTCTCCATAGAGTTCTATGGCCAGCAATGCTCACCCATATGGAAAAATTATTTGAACCAACCCATAGAGCAGCATCATGTGACCCCCGACATTATTAACTGTGCATCACGGACTCTTCATCGCGATGCCGTTACACACACCTGTCCACACACACACATTCATTATTGTCCTCATATGGACACACAAACATACAAATACTTTAAAAACACATTCATACTCTCACACCCATTCTTTCTCTTTTTCTCTTGCTTTCCCATTTCTTCCTACCTTTCCCATTTCTCCCTACCCCTCTCACCATTCTCCATATAACTCTCTGCCTTTCTCTCTTTTTCATCCTATCCGGGTGGTTCTGTGGTGAGAGACCAACATCTGTTATTACAAGACTTGGTTCAGCGCTCCTTCCTGGTGCATGCAGCTTCGTAGCACGTAGCCAGAAAACAGATCTTTAGGAACGGACCTATGGTAAAATGTTGTTTAAAAAAATGTCGCTACCTCTCAAACCTTGTTAGCAACGGTACAATATAGGTTTATATCCATGCACCATCGCTCTCTAAGAGTGTTTGCAACATTACACCGTCAGACCTGCATTATGGAGTTTATGATGACCCCTTCCCATCAGCGACAGATAAGTGTCAAAGAAGGGATAATACAGTAAAATAAAATGTTTTAAAAAATTAATGAAAATAAACCTTTTCCCCCACAATCTATTAACCATCTGATAAGGGATACTTTAGGTTAATAATCATTCATTGGTCTCTGTGACCAATGTAAGCGGCCCAGACTTGTTACTTACAAGTGACGTGTTAGTGATGACATTTTTCTTTCTTCAATAATAATTTGTTTTTTAATAATTTGCTATCAAGTTTCGAATATCGAGTGATTCTAACCTTACCTAATACTGTCACTGTCCACTAGTGTTCCATTTATGCTATCCCCTAACCCCTAATTTAAATATAATCTCTAAACTGTCAAGTTAAATACTTGTGTGCTAGTTAGTCTTGAGACACCAAAAATTTTTAAAATATGAATTGTGCGCTATGATTTGGGGGCATGTTGTGACCCTGTCATTATATAATATAACACACATGGTGTAGTGTTATTTAGGATAGTTTGGTGATTCATGCATCATTTTCTTTTCTTTCAGTCAGCATATATTTAAGAAATACAAAATCATATATCCCTATGCTATATTTGTTGCATACTTTTCAGGAAATATATACTATTGTTTATTTTGATACTTTACACTAATTTTACCGTGGAATTTATAACGTGTACCACATTTAAAATAAAAAATCAAAATTAAACATGCCCAAAAACAGGATAGTAAAGTGAAGTTGTTGAAAATATCCTTGCTTCCAAGGGGAAAGATTTGGGCAGGCATAATAAACAGATTGAAAGTAGAACTTTAAGAATCTTTAATTTAGGCTACAAAATGGAAAACTGTCTTTCTTCCCCTTTATGTTAGGGGACTACAATGTACACAGAACTTCTTACAGTATACATGTTCAATGGCTATGACAAAACTAAAATTGACAGGCTGACTGAGAATGCCTGATATGTTAGGTAAATGGGGCCCTTGATCTTAAGCTACGTTATAACAATGTGTTTGATCTTTTCAATTGCTTCTTGCGTATCTCAGACTTGTCCAACACTGTAAGAATGTAAAGTTTTCCTCCACCAAAATGGGGAATCTGAAAAGTATCGGTAAAAATTTGCTAGAAGAGCAGCAGAGAATGGGGGAAACTGAAGAAATTCTGAAGTGCTTAGAAGTAAGTTAACATTTTTACTTTCTTTTTCTTACTAAAGTGCATTTATTGTTGAAATCAGTGGGAGTACCAACAAGCTTGCCAAATATCAGTGTTCACATAGCACACAGTTTATTGCTGTTACACCTATTTATTGTAGCTCCTTGACTAGAATGGTCTGCTGAGCAAGTGCAAGAAGAATCATAAGGATCAAAAGACTGTATGCATTTCATATTGGTCCATATTGAAATAAATGCATTTTATTTTGCTTTTGCATGTTCTGAACAGAAGTCTCACTTTCTAACTATTAAAAGTGCCATACAAAATGGACACAAGTATGCATTAAACCCTTTGTGTTCATTGAGTTGGGGCACATATTTCTCTGCAAAGGGACCAGGCCAATTTTCATAGGTTTGCTATAGTTAGATTTAAGTGAGAATCTTTAACCTCTTACACATTACATATATATGTTTCCTCTCCCAGATTAAGCTATTCATGGATACATATGAAGGCAAACCTACCTTTTAAGGACTAAAACTCCCATCACCCATGTCATCATACTGGTTGAAGGTGATGTTGTAGCCAACAAAAGCTCATCAGCCCGCTTTTGTGTAAAAATGAGCAGCCTCAATCACACAGTAAAGGCTGCATAAACACTTGCAACTAGGAAAGTGTGATCATATAGTATGTGCTTGGCACATTACTATTATTATTATTATTATCTTTTATATATAGTGCTAACAAGTAGAGTTACCTTGAAAATAGGGAGAACACCTTTAATTAATGTTAGATGTGCAGTCAGCAAACACTGACAACAGAAACCTCTCTGTTATCTGTACTTAAACCAGTCACACATTTAAAAGTAAAAAATCATAAGTAATGCTTGCTTGGGAAGAAAACTCGCGTAACACAATTTTTAGGAATGACTGAGTTATTAAAAATTCAGCTTTTAATGATTTATTTTTTTGCTTGCTCTACTAGCCATTAAAAGTGTTTACAACCCCTTTGTGATTTCTTACAAAACAAACTTGAGTCTTAGTTTGTATTAAAATGTGCTCTACAAAACATTCTTAATTCCTTAAATGTTTTATTACACGTGTGTTTAAAATGTGTGTCTTAATATTTTAAGGTTGAGGTTGAGAAAGCAGTGGAAAATGCCGAAACAACAATGAATTGTATCACACACCTTGAAAAAAAGATTGAGAACTTAAAGCAGTTGGATTTTGGGAATGACAGTCTAGAGGTTTGTGTTTATATCATGTGTGCGTTAAAAAATAACCTAATAAAAATCATGATATTTTACTAGCTCATATGTGTTTTTATAGGTAATACACACAAACCTGGATGCTTTTCAACTTCCAAAAGCTTCGTACCATGCTGTGTTGATGCAGGTATTTGTAATGTAACTGTGGCATTGTTAGTGTGGGAATGGTAAAGCGGGTGGTCCTTTGAGTGGACCTCAATTAGAGCTATTCAGAACTGAACTTCCTACAGTTCCCTTACACCGGGCAATCACGCAAAAGTCTAAATGCAAATTGTAGGCAAAGTTACTGGACTTTTTGTAACAGCTTGTTTGAGTAGTTGGCTCTTTAACTAATATGTATTGTTTTTTTTTGTAGGAAAAGGCTCAAATGTTGAAAAACCCCAGCATGCTGTTGAAAGAACTGCAAGTACTACAGTCAGCCACAGCTTCTTTCAACCTGAGTAGACTAATTGAGAAATGTCACACTGAAATAAATGACTTGTAAGACAAACCAGTATCTCCATATTACATTTAATATTTAATTAAATACAGTTTTGTGTAACTAATTTTAAAAACATGACACAATTATTGTGAAGCAATATAAAATCCATATATATTAAATTCTGCGTTTGTTGCCATTTTACTTACTACATATGAAGCATGTTGCTTATTCAATAAAATGTTTTTATATGCAAGAAAGCATATTGGAGACTATTTTGTGTGGATTCTCAACTGGATGATTACCCGGCCATACATTATGAATTAAATCTCAGGAAATTTCTTTGGAATATTTTGTTCTTTATACTTAATGTGTAACGTACCAGGTGTGTGCAGATGGGGGGGTTCTGTGGTTAGAAGTCAAAAAGGTAGTGTACCTTTTTCGTTATTTGCACATCTCCATCTAGATTTGTTAAAGCACATTGGAAACTTCTGCAGATTTTGAATTGATATAATTATTTTTAGACCATTTAGGGCATTTGCAATATTGGATTTTATTTTGTTTGGTCTGCCCTTTAAAAAAAAAAATGCTCTAAAACCCCTAGTTGCCCATAACATCTAGCCTAATAACTCTGGGTCCTGCATACAATAACTGTGGAGCTGCAATATTATTAATTGTCACCTCTGCAAAGAAAAGATGGTAATCTTTGGTTACTTTCCAGTTCACCAGGGGGGATTATTCAGCAAAAGGAAAGTTGTATTTCAGCTTCTTGACTTAAGTATACATTATGATGGTCCAGGCCCAGTAAGTTTATGTAAATCATCTTTTATTTCAAAGTGACTTAAAAAAAACACAATAGGAAAGGGAGTAAAAACAAATAGTTGTTGGTATAACGATTATGAACAAATACAGAGTGATGAGATTCGCAAAATGAGGCACGTGTTCAACTCAGTATAAAATCAAAAGGCAAATTGTTGGCAAAAACAAAGGAATACAGCACCGTGGAGCATCATGGATCATTTATTAAAGAGAGAGCTGGCGCAAACTGCTGTCCGCCGAATCTCCCGCCACCACAATTACATTAAAAAAAGGGGGGGGCGAAGAGGGAAGGGAAAAGGGGGATAAATAAAGAAGAAGGGGGGACATAAAGGGAGTCAAGAACAAAGACTGAGGTAAAATGAAGAGGGCAAAAGAAGAGGGGGAGTAGCACAGGTATCAAGAGAAAAAGGGCCGGCAGATGTGGGAATCTGCCAATTAATCTCTAAGGAGAGCCTTCAACACCGCAGAGGATTGGAAGGCCAACCAATTTGCCTACATCCTCGTGTACGTTTCCATCCTATAAGATGACACGTGGATCAGTTCTTCCAACGCTCTCGTCTCCTCCCCCCCAGGCCACCCAATGGTGCAAGAAAGGGACTTCAGGATAGTGGGATTAGACAGCAAGCAGCATTAAGGTGATGCATGATTGAGCGTTTCATAGTCCTCAGGGATCTTTCAGAATGAAGGTGTCCAAAGTATGGAGAAGGCGGGACAGTTTGTCCAGTCACCTCCTCCACACAGCCAAAAACTCCCAACCAGAAGGGTTGGAGCCTGCTACAGCTCCACCAAATGTGCAGGTAAGTTCCAAGCTCCATACCACATCTCCAAAAATTCAGGTGTCCTATACCACATTGTTAACAACTTGTATGCAGTTTCTTAAGTTTCCGATACAATAGAGCATTTGTGTGGCGAGATACAAACCCTTTCCCATTGAGGATCAGAAAGAGGTTCTCTGAGAGCCTCCTTTCCAAGAGCCCATAATAGGGGGAACTGTGGTATCTCCCGCCAGCGACAGACGATACAAAGTGGAAATACCATCCCTGGGCAACAACTCTCGCTTAGTAAGCTGCTCGAAGGGAGTTAAATCCCTTGTGAAGTTATGTTTACCCGGAAGTGAAGAAACATAGCTAACAAGTTGGGTGTAATGGAAGCGCCGTAACAAGGAAAACCCAGCGTCAAGGACGGCACGTTCAAATGGGAGAGGAGCATTACCTACCCACACATCCGATAGGGACAAATCAGGAGATATTCCAAGTGAATCAAGAAACTCATTCTCCAACCCCCATGCAAAGTCTTGGTTACCAGCAATGGGAGTCAACGGCGACGGAAAGGAGAGACTTCCACTGATATGTCTCCTGCGCCAGACATCTAGAGTGGCTCGCACAAAGGGGTTTGGGCAGAGCGAAGTTTGAAGAGCTCCAGGCGAAGGCCCAAACTAGCAGATAAGGGAAACGGTGTGGAGAACTGTTCCATCTCCACCCACAGCTTGGAGGCAGGGCGATATCTCCACTCTAGCATACGCAGCAGGTGAGTCGCGCGATAGTAGCCAAGAAAAGCAGGTAAGGCGAGACGTCCCTTTTCCTTCAGACGGGTGAGCACAGCATAGCGGAGCCTGGGGTCCTTCCCCTTCCAGACAAATATTATTATTAAGGCGCAAAGTTCCGTGAAGAACTCCCTTGATATAGAAATAGAGCCCGAAAGAGATATAGCACCCGTGGAAGAACGTTCATCTTGACCACATTTACCCTACTGTGCCAAGACACATGAGGGAAAGCCCCACGTTGCAGGTCACTACGCAGCTGGGTCAGTAATCTAGGGACGTTTTCTTGGAAAACTGTGGATAGATCTCTAGGGACCCATATACCCAAGTATTTAATGCTATCACAACACCATCTGTAGCTTTTTTCCGCAGAGTAGTGGATCCTTACCCTCCTTAGGCAACACTGATATCGTCGCCATCAACGAATGGGGATGCAATTGGTCGCCTTCCCGTATAGCATTAAGGAGTGATGTAAAGGGTGTTTGTAAATGTTCCCAACAGACCCGATAGTATCTATGGGGGAGCCCATCCGGACCTGGGGCCTTACCCGATTCCATAGACTTCATAGCAGTCCAAACTTTCTCGGCAGTGATCTCATGCTCCAGAGCCTCTGCTTGATCCACAGAAAGTTTGTGGCGTACACGAGAAGCTAGGTACTCCCTGATAAGGGAGCCCCTATGATCTCCTGTGCGGTCCCCTTGAAGATTGTATAAAGAGCGATAATACCGGCAGGAGGAGTCTGCAATGTCCATGGGAGAACAAGAGATTAGGTCCTGAGGCGTCTTGGTTCTACTAATATAGATATATTGTTATATATTGTTGCTCGCAAGCCAGCGGCCAGTTTTCTTACCGTGTTCATAGAAAAGGGCCCTAGTGCGTAAAAAGGTCGTTGGATGTTATGATTGAGTAACGTACTTAGACGCAATGACATTAATTCTAGATATGTGCGCTCATCGCATGTTTGTTTATGGAGCGATTCCATAGTCGCAATGCGTTGCATGAGTTCTGAGATCTCCTGAGTTCTCAGACACTTTAAGTGGGGGAAGCTTTACCAATAAAGACCTCCCTGAACTGTGCATTTATGAGCTTCCGAAGTGGAGTAATGTCCCACTTCCGAGCAAACAATTTCCAGAAAGAAGTCCTCCAGGTGATCAGTGATCGCGTGTACCATATCATCATCTGCCAGTAAAGATTTGTTTAGATGCCAAGAGGGTAGGAAGGGCAGGGTCTAGGGAAAAGAGTTGGAGAAACCGGGATCAAAGATGGGGAGCAGAGGAGAGAGCGTAGAAGGGAAAAAAGGGGGATAAGTGGTAAGAGCGGGAAGAAGAGGTGAAGAGCAAGGGAGAGGTCGCCGAACTTTGACCTCAACACGGGGGTCGAGGGGGCAGGAGGACACAAGCAGCGCACGTGAAAGCAGATATCGGGGTGGGCGAGAACTACGAACTACGGTAAAACACCGTATCCAATCGCCCAAAAAACAAATCCCGAACTGCAAGGGGATCAGTGGAAACTCTGAGATGACAGATGAGCAATCAGGAAAAAAAAATAAAGTACACAAGTAAAAAGGGATAATCCACACTACTTCACAGCCATTGCCCACACTTTATAAAGAAAAGACAATAGTGACCATCCATATAACAATGCTAGTGTAAACCCAGAACCCCCCCTCCAAAGAAGAGATAGCGATCTATCCACAACAAAACAGGATCCATTGTCCCACCCTCCCTCTGCGTGACCAGATCCAACTGCAACTAGCAGTAAGTCCATCAATGCACATATGTACACACCTCCAAGAACTAACTAAACAGCCTCCAAAAAAAAAACCCCACCGTCCATTATATATGAAAAGCAAATAAATATAGCCGATGTAGGTGTTCACAACGTAAGGCATGTGTGTACGGTAGTACGATTCACGCAATACAAGCGTTTCCCCCCCACTCAAAAAGTGCCCGAACTTAGGTATATCAGATAAATGAACAGGTAATACTGCAATGAGAAAAACCAAATCGAAGTAGATACCAATAAATATATATAAGCAGCAAATTTAGGAAAAGGCAGCAAGTGTTAAAACTTGAATGATAAAGCATGTACGGGCGACTCTAACATTTGTAAAGTAAGTGCAACATGAGTCCCTCAAAAATTCAGATGGATGCAGCAAAGAGCATGTAGTCTCAGCGTCTCGTTGTTGTCATGGATCACTCACGGTTTCCGCAAAGACATCCAAGATGGCTGCAAAGTTGAACGCTCGCGAACGCTTTACGTGTCTAGCAGAGTTGCACCGTGGTTTCCGCATCAGAGACGTCCCAGGAGGGTGCGAAGTTGAAAATTCGCGAATGCCTCACGTCAGAAAAAATAAATAAAAATGTAAACCCAGTGTGTGCATGTGCGATAAATCATAGCGCTTTACTCCGCGCGATAGTAGGCAATCATAAATAAGTAACAGTGTTAAAAGAAACAAACAAAAAAAATTGAATTATATGTGAGAGGGAACATCGGGCAATATAGCCGCAGGAGCTAAAACGTCAATAGGTGGGATTCTGCAGCGTAGAAAAGTGGCCTCATACATGCCTCACGGTTCCCATGACAGTTGGCGTATGTGAATACCTCGTGCAACTGGTAGGGCAGACGCGAGAGAAAAAAAAAACATGTGTGTGCAAAACATTGGAGTGTGTGTGTGCAAAACATCAGTGTCTCAATGAGAGGAAAAAAAAAAGGAAATCATTTTGTGTAGGTGTGTGCGATGAGCTTCATACTTCACAAGCGTACATGGGGGTCTGCTCCCATCCCCATTATCCCTACGTCTTATTCTCGGACGACCAATCCTCCATGCGTGGTGGTGGGAGCCCACAAGCGCCCACCACCTCCAAGACGTCATGATGTTTTCTCACGAAATACGTAGATCCTTCATAAGTAATAATGAGCTGGAAATGGAACCCCCACCGATATCTGATACCACTGTCCTGCAGGAGTGAAGTGAGTGGCCTCAGCATGCAACAGGCGCAGTGTGATAGAGGACAGGTCTTGAAAAAGTGATAACGATTGGCCCACAAAGTCATAAGTGCGAGAGTCTTTGCATGCGCCATAATTTCTTCTTTCAAAACAAACTCTTGAAAACAGCAAATAACATCTCTAGGGGTCTGCTGATCTGCAACATGGCCGTAGGGCACGATGTGCCCTATCCAGGCGAATAGGGGTGTCACGGCTTAACAGGGTATTGAAGAGCCGTGTTAGTAGGCCCCGCAGGTCTTCAGGGCCTTCTGATTCCCTCAGGCCGCTAACCCTCATATTGTATCGCCTTCCTCTATTCTTGAGGTCTTCCACAGAACGGAGAAGTTCGGCCGCCAGGCCGCTCAGATGTGCTGTGGTCTGTCGCAGATCTGGCATTTATTGCAATGCGAGTGTATGTGCGGAAGAAAGGGTGGAGGAAGAGAAAGGGAAGCTGCAGGAGAGAAGACAGAGACACAGGAAAGGTAAGAAAACATTATGTTTTATGTGTTAGAAGCATGTGTTAGAAGCATGTGTGTGATGGCTCTCTGATGTTGGTACACAATAACTCCTGTCAGTAGTGGGAGTTATTGTATACCACCCTCAGTGCCTGTCTCAGCATAAAGTGATGGGAGCTAAGGTGTACAAAGGCTCGGTAAAGAGCAATGTCACCGAAAAATGTCGGGCACAGTATATAGTGATGATAGTTTTGTGGTACCACTATTAGAGTCTAGCTCGGTATAAAGTGAAGGCAGTTATGCTGTACCACCGTCAATGTCTGGCTCACTATATAGTGATGACAGTAGAATATGGTTATTTACGCTATGCGAGGACCTTTTATGAGCATTACAGGTTGGCTTTGTAATGTTGGGGCATATTAATATTTATACGTACTGCTTCAGGGCGAAGGGATACATGAGCTTTCTTCATTAAATGGTAACCAAACAGGCTAATTCAGGTGATCAGAGAAAAAAACAAAAGAGAATAAAGAACTTTATTATTTCCATTTCAAATTAACCACAAGTCACTTTTTAGTAAATAAATCCCTAGATGCTTTAGGAAGAATTTTTTTTTTACCCAAAAATGAATTGTGAGCAGGAGAATCAAATTTATATCTCAGGTGCCTGTGGGCAGAGAGATTTGGTGTGTTGCTGGACCCCCAAAACCAAACCCCATATACTCCATAACACAGACTCCATGACACACAGGAGTGTGACACAGGAGTGTCAGCCTTCACCCTGACAAACTCCATGATACCAGCTTAATCCGATCATCATTCCTAAAGCTAACATACCTAAATATGTTTTTTCCTAATTTTCCCCACATGTATAGATATTTTTCATACTAAATTATGGCTTATATATATAATTATTATTTGAAAAGAATGCCCTACTTGTCCTGAAAAAAACAATATATATTTTGTGAGGTACTTTTTGTGTGAGCAATCACAGTTGAATAAAGACATTTAGCACAAAGGAAGGATTGTATTACCCGCTGTTGCCTTTTTATAGTTATTTGTGAGTATTCTCTTTTTCATGGTGTCTCCGCATTAAATCTAGAAATGAAAGTTTGTGATAATTCATTGTAAAAATAAAATTTAAATGATTACAGTTAACGCGTCAAAAAATGTAAAACAAAAGCAGGTTATCGATATATCTATCGTACGATGCTGTATGTTCTTTAAAGTGGTTACCGTTATCAAAAATGAATTTGGTCTCCCACAACCCCATAAATAAATTTGCCTGCAATGGTGAGAATTTAGTCCCCGTTATGCTCCCGTTAGTCCCCCTGGAAAAGAAAATAATTACCGGTATTACATAAAATAAGCTATGTACAATTTAAAGTAAATGTCTGCATATCAAATGGATAATATCTTTAAAAATATTGAACTTCTTCTACTCCTTTCTGATGTAGTCCTGAAGAGTAGAGGAAGCTCACATCATATCATAACCAATTTGAAATCTGCTCTCCATTCAAAGATCTTCACACTTTCCAATACATTGTGTTACATATTGTAGACTTGTAAACAGAGATGTTGACATGTTCCAAAGAGTATTATTATTTTTGACCTTATTGAGCATTCTGTAGTATTATCTTTGCAAGACTCACACTGCTAGGGTGTGAACCATCTCCATTTATAGAAATATAAATATAAGTTCTATGATAAGGTTATCATTCATAAATTGATGAGCATCAAGGCTTTTCAAGATACTTTAATAGCCCTTTCCAGATTTATGCAAGCCAACAATTCTTAATCTTGAGTCTTTTCTATCCTTTGTCACATAGTGTGTTCAATATAGGCATTATTATATGTTATTGGTTGTTATTTATTATATGTTATTAGTTGAGGCAGACTTTGTCTATTGTTGTGTCTCCAAGAAGATTACATCAGATTTAATGACCGTTGTATGCAAAAATCTCATATTTGCTCGATTATAAGAGGAGGTTTTTTTTCAGAGCAATGCCAGCTATAATCCCAGATGTCCAGCTAAGGGAATATCTTGACCGATTTGTAGCAATTGAGCACAATATTTCCGAGGCACAACAAGTTGCCTAGAAGGAAGTGTGGCTGGGGAGAGTTTCAAGCCTGAGAGCGGGTAGTGATGGCCAGAGTCTCAGCCTTTCGAGGTCCAGGCAAACGTAGAAGTAAATCATCCCAAAGCATTGGCTTACAACACCTCTGAGGGTAAATCTCTAATAAGAACCACTTCTAGATCACGTGCACCACCTCCCCAATCCAAATGTAACTGGCCCGTCTGAATTTTAAATACGTGCCCCCCTGCCACTTTCACAGCCACCGATCGTCTGGTGTTTTTAGAGGGTAAAATAATGCGAGGCTGGACCAACGTAAGGGTGGCCCATGAGACCGTAAGCCCTGTACAGCCTGCCCATCAATCCAAGCTGTCTGACGATGATGCTGACGGTGGTCACCAGCTGCTGCTTGAACAGGTTCCACCTCGTATAGAATGCTCCAATCTTCCTCTACCATGTCTCGATGGGGTGGTGCGCCTTCCCAGTGATGTTCCTCCTCTGTGTCCCGGTGGAGGCAGTGTGCAGCAGCTCGGAAAGTTGGGTAAACTCCCCAGTTCATAGGTGGCTGACTCCTGTTTAGCGTGCAGCGGTCCTTCATGTGCCCGATTTGACAGCATCTGTAGCACCTGGGTCTGGTTCTTGGAGGCTCGTTACTGGGGTTGAGCCTGTGGGCCCCCCCTTCTGACATCAGGGTGGTTGGAGCTACTAATGGGGGCAGGGGCCATGTGGCTGTTGGTAAGGCTCGCCGGGTATCCTCTGCAGTGGTTGCCCTCAGTGCCCCCATTCGGTATAGGTGCCCTGGTCTCCCTTCATCAAGCTTCAGAACTTCAGGCACTGAGCTTGCGGTGTAATGGAGTACTGTGTGGGCAGCTATTCTTTCACTCATAGATAGCACAGTCCTCATCAGATACAACCCGATACTTTAATATTTGGGAAAACCACAGGGATGGGGTGTAATACAGGAAAAAACTAAATAACATAAGGGATAAAGAGATGGGCTGTCACAGGGACCGACCTGTAACCTAACTGGGTACACCCGTCAGACATTGCTTCCTTCTGCTCATAGCCACCAGGCGAAGACAGCAGGAAACGCAGCTCCTCAGGTACCTCGGTAGCACTGTAGCATAGCAATACAGTACTTTACTGTCCTGACAAGGACAGCACAGAGACTTACTCCAATAACAAGACAGAACTCGTATTGAGGTAAAACAGGAACTGACATTATCGGGAACAGCCCAGATATTTATACAGACAATATAATTGGATTAGGAGTAGATTTGGGCGCCGTCAGTAGCGACTCTAGGAACAATATATGGGGGGCACATAAGATTCCACAGTCAAAACTGAGGGGGGGCACTAATAAGTTATATAAATAAACATATAAAAAAGATGCCGAAATGCCAGTGTATTGCAGTATGCCATGATAAAAAAAACTTTCAAAAGTTTTCCTCACGTATTGCTTCAGACCTAAGAAAGAGAGGACAACGCCTAAAAGCTTTTCTTTATAGTTTACACATAAGTGCAGAGACAGAGTGACAGGCTCACACACTGCCTAGTTGTTGTGAGCAGAGCTGAAGCTAGCTCCTTTTTCGCCTGAGGCAAGAATGGAATATTGCACCCCCTCAGCTATTTTTTTTACAGGGGTTGTTTTATTGACAATGCCTTTACACACACCTGCCCATAAACACACATACACATACCTACCCATAAACACACACATACATTGCCATTACACACAATGCCTTTGCATACACATATACACATACACTATTACACGCTGCCTTTACACATACCTGCCCATAAACATACATACACACATACACTGCCCTTACACGCTGCCTTTACAGATACATATACACATACACTGGCCTTACACACACACCTGCCCACACATAATGCCTTTACACACACCTTATACATAAACACACATATATACATACACAGCCCTTTCACACGACTTCCCATACACACTGCCTTTACACATACATATAGACATACACTGTTCTTACACATACCTGTCCATACACACACACATATTCACTGTCCTTACACAAACCTGTCTATACACATACACTGCCCTCACACACCCCTGCCTTTACACTAACATGTATACACATACACACACCAGTTACAAACACACACATATATAGATATACACTGCCCTTACACCTCTTTCTCCCCATCCAGGGGCGTACCTAAAGAATTTGGTAGATCCTGCATGTGGCACCCCCTCACAAAAAAATTTATGTTGGCAAGAATATTTATTTCACAAATTTGTAAACTGTATGTCAACTGGAAAAAATATAGAAATCTGAAAAATAAATTACCTTATAAATTTAAATAAGTTTAATAAGCCACCTCTGCCCCTGAAACAGCCTGTTTGTGCCACCTCTGCCCCTGAAACAGCCTGGTTGTGCCACCTCTGCCCCTGAAGCAGCCTGGTTGTGCCACCTCTGCCCCTGAAGCAGCCTGGTTGTGCCACCTTTGCCCCTGAAGCAACCTGCCTGCCCATTTTTTTCCCCTAAACACTTAATTCATTCATTCACTCTCCCGCACCCCCTTACCTCTCTTGCAGATCTCACTGGTCCAGGGGCCGGTCGATCACCACTGGCGCCGCGCAGACGTCTACGCGGAGGCATCATCTTCCATCCAGTTGTGGGAGCACGGGTCTGTAATTTTAGACATCTGCTTTAATGCTCCCTAATCATTACGCGCCGGCTATGGCTGCAGAGCGCAGGGGTATGACGTCATATACCCGTGCTTTGCATTATTTGCCGGTGCATAGTGATTAGGAAACACGGAAGTGGAGGTCTGAAGTGGCAGACCCCGTACTCGTTAATGTTGGGCCAGTTAGAGGGAGATTGTGATATATGCCAACCTTTACATGACATACTAGAATCAAGTTTATATTTATAGTGACACAAATCCTTTTAAATCCCATCTGGCATACTATAGGCGTTATATTATGATTTGATTTTTTTGTGGAGGGGATGTTATGTTGATCTCAAGTTTTGTTACATATGCCAACGTCAATAATATGAACCTTATATTTGTTTATGAGAACAATCCAGTTTCTATTCCTTATTTCGACTTGACCTTAAATGTATTAAATGAAAAAGTCTTGACCAGCACTTTTTTTTATAAAACCATCTCAGGAAACACTATTTTACACTCTAAAAGTTGCCATCCCAGCAGTGTAAAAACAACCCCCCAATAAGTGTTCAGCAACATCTTCTGGGTACAGTGATACCATACATGCACAGGTTTGCCAGGTTGTTTGGGACATAAAGGGGCCACATTTGGAAGGTGCTCATCGTTGAAACTGGAATTTTGACATGTGGTCATCCTGCCCCCAGGTTTATTGGAATTTTGAAATTAAATTTCATTTAATTATGTAGTGCCAGCAGATAAATCACATCAATAACAAACTGGTACAAAAAGATAAGAGGACCCTGCTCTTGTCAAGATGTACCCGCCTTAACTAAATTTCCTTTCTTCCAGTCTAAATGCGGGACCACATGTCCTGTACATCGTCCTGTTTATGAATAGGTTTCCAGACAATGGTTTGTATTGGCCCCGAATATATTTTTATAATGCTATCATATCCCTTCTAAGGCGCCATTTGTGTTCCCAGTCCCCCAGTTTATCTAAATCCATCTGCAGCAAAGTACTATCCTGCTCACATTGTATTACTTTACAGAGTTTAGTGTCATCTGCAAACACGCTAACGTTGCTTTCAGTGCCTATTGGTCCAAGAACAGAACCCTGAGGGACACCACTTTTGTCCAGCTTCAAAAAATTAACATTTCTGACTCTCTGTACTCTATCACTAAGCCAATGTTCTACTCAAGAACAAAAATTAACCATCTAGACCAATTTCTTTCAGTTTGAATACTAGCCTATTGTATGGAACCATGTGTTTGTCAAAATCCAAGTAGATTACATCCACCTTGCTACACTTCTACAACACCTTGATCTACACTTCTACTTACTTCCTCGTAGAATGCAATTAAATTAGTTTGACATGGCCTATGTTTCCTAAAACCATGCTGAGTTTTGCTAATAACAATGTTCGTCCCAATGAATTCCTGAATATTATCGCTTAATAGCCCTTCAAATACTTTCCCAGCCACAGAAGTTAAACTCACAGGTTTATAGTTTGCAGGCACAGAGTTTGAACCCTTTTTGAATATAGGAACCACTCCAATCCTCTGGTACAATTCCTGAAAGAAAAGAATCCCGGAAGATTAAAAACAGAGGTTCACTCATTTCCAGACTTAGCTCCTTAAGTACTCGTGGGTGAATACCGTCAGGCCCCAGAGCTTTGTTGACATTAACTTTCTTTGGTTGCTGCAGCACCTTGTCCTGAGTCAGCCAATCACAATTTGTTGCCAAGGTTTAGACATTAATGGCTGGGTGTTGTTATTTTGAGGGGACAGCAAATTTACACTGTTATACAGGCTGTACACTCACTACTTTACATTGTAGCAGAGCGTAATTTCTTCAGTGTTGTCACATGAAAAGATATAATAAAATATTTACATTGTGGGGGGAGTCGGAATAGATCATTACTTGTTATGGTTATAGTTAGTTATTTCATCTCAGCTTCCGGACCTGTTCAAGGGTGGCGATTGAGGCATCAGCGGTTTAGTTCTAGTAATTTGTACTACTTAGTAGTCCTTTTCAGCATGATGTAAAACATGCAAAATGCGTTAAGCGTTTGTCTTCTTTCATTCATGAGGTTTATGGGGGGTTTTTGTTTTGTTATTTTACTATAAAGGACTAAGGACATTAATGAAAATGTATTTATAATGTATACTTTGTGGGCTGAATCCAGAAAGTGCTGGAGTTAATGCACCTTCTTCTGCTCCTCCCTCAGCTCCTGACTTGCCTTTCAATAAGGACCCCCAGCCTGGATTAGCTGCCCTTCAAACCCTAAGGACAACTATGTGTATTGTGTTGTTGTTAGTATCACGCAACACAAACCCAGAAAGTCTCTGCCTTTAACTACTTTGACGGTATTTGTTGGCCTGGCATTTACTACCAATCTTTCTACTGTTGTGAACACCTGCTGTCTAATCCACTGTACAAGCACCTTCCTAAACGCTGCCAAAGTGTGAGCTGGTGTGTGTTGCTCATCCTCACCCTCAGGAGAAAAGACATATACCCCTCCAACCCTTTTCACCCAGTTCTGCCTATCCTTTCAACCTGTATGCCTACACCAGCTGCGGTAACACCCTCCTCCAACACTGGGCTGCCGCTTGCCACCAGCTGCATGCTGTGGGCTAGTGGCGCTCTATATGTACTTCAGCAATGATATACAGGAACAGTACAGTGAGGGCACTACATTGCTGCGGGAGGTGGTTTGACAGTGGAGTTTATAATAGGGAGCTAGGGCCTCGAGCAGCTAACTGAAGGATACTCGTACAATTATGGCAATAAGCTGTCCATACAGCCATGTCAACAAAAAACCCACAAGCTGTTGTAACTATCGATCACAGCCAAAACAAACAAGACTGTCCCTCCACTTCATGTCAGGATCGTATTGACTACTTTCACTTATTCTGTACCCTTCTTCACACAGCCCCTTCCCACTTTTGCTGCTGAAAGAGCACCAAAATGAGTCGTAAGTGTACCAAAATTGACGAATGGTCTAATGGATAACAAGGTTTCTTGTTTGTTCATGTTATTTCATTGGGTCCTTGTTTTCGGAGATTCATACAAATGCATGAATTAGGCAAAATTTTTAAAAATTAAGTTTGTAATCTAAGAATCCTACTGGGAAGTCTATTCCTAGATACCCTATCTTTATACTACCACATACACCACTGTTCAAAAGTGTGGGGTCACTCATGGAAAACAAGGACATTTCTAACTGTGCTAACGTAATGATCAATCAGCTTTTTAAACTTAGATAAAGCTTTTTAAAGTTAGATAAGCTAACACAACAGGCCCTCTTTATGACTATGAAGATATTCCAGTAAAAATCAGCTGTTTCCAGTTACAATCAACATTTCCAACAATGTCTATAATGTATTTATGATCCCTTTGATGTTATTTTAATGGACAAATTTGCTTTTCTTTACAAAACAAGGCCCCTGAACTTTTGAATTGTAGTGTACATTACTTTATACTACTACATGCTTAGACCCTGGTGGAGCTCTCTGGCCTGTAATTAGTTTTTGATGTCCTCAAGCATCCCTTAAAAGTCTCCTGTTGTCAGATCAGGATGCCTTCAACTATTTTCTTAGTTTGGTGCCATTTATATTTTTCAATCTTTGTTGTATATATGAAGTTCATAATAATTGTCACTGTATACCCCCTGAGGCTGGGGACACATGGGGATAGGTTTGAATTTGGTGATTTGGATTCATGGAGAGACTCCTTACCTGCCTGCCCAGTCCCCTCTTACGTCTAAGTCACTCTGTGCTCATTGGGGGAACATGGTGACCGGAAAAAACAGTCTGGTCTGCCCTAACCAGACTTCCATGGAGTAGCCGGCTATGGGGGCTTTACGTGTTCAGGAACACTTCATGCTCCTGACAGTGACCTAGGCGCAAATCCATGGAACTGTGCAGCAACTAGGAACTGCGGCATTGCACGCCGACGTTTGGATGTCTGTTGTCCTACCACATCGCTCTTTTGGGGTTATACTGGGCTCATGGTGAGTCACAACTAGAAGTGGTTATGGAGAGGGAGCTCATTTGGGAAACCCAGTTGTATTACCCATCCTTAGAACCGGAGTTTACCCAGCTGTGGCTCTGAAACTCTGGCCCTGCTATCGTATGTAAAATTCATGGATCAAGAGTAGGTAGAAGGGTTGAACTATGTAACTATTTATGTAGCTACTCAGTCGCAGTACGGGTCTCGTTTACATGTAGTACTGAGAGGGCATATTATATTTTACACCTGCAAAGTCCAAAAACTCTTGCAAATAAATTGAAGACTTAAATCATCAAGTATCAGTCATGTATAACAATTTCTGCCATGACCCCTCAGAACAAAGCAAAAAGCCCAATACTAAATCAAAGCAGCATCTGGACACATTTTCTAGAGAGGGTCACTAGGAACAAATTCTATTGGTAGGCCACACAACTGGAAAGCTATCCGCCATTATGGAAAGAAGCCATGAAAAACACTTCATCAGTCATGTGATATCCCCAACTGGTACAATAGTAAACCAACCAGAAGCCCTTACTTATGTGTTTAGACAATATTACCAGATGTTATACACAGCCAACCCTGGTAACGTATCTGACGGTATAGCTTTTTTTACAAAAGGCCAAAAAGTCTAATTGTCACAGAAACTTACTTAATAAAACCAGGGTTCCCGAATGAGCTCCCTCTCTGTAACCAAAACCGAGTGTTGCCCACCACATGCTTAATGTGCATGGCGATACTGTTCCAATTGTCGGTGGGCATCGCCACGGTTCCTACCCGCCGCACAGTTTCATAAATTTGCGGTTAGGTGCCAAGCAGGGGGATCCGACCAACATTAGGGGTATATAGGGTCCGTGAGCCTTTAATCCTTGGGAAAACCACAGGGATGGGGTGTAACACAGGTAAACAGGTATGGGGCCAAAATAACATAAGGGATAAACAGATGGACTGTCACAACTGGAATAATCATCTAGACAGGATGCTTAGGCAGACCTCTCATACCCCACTCGCTACTAGAACCATATATCATATAATGCATTAGAAGAAATATCACCAATATTTTAAGCAGGGTTAAAAACTGGATTACACATATGCCCCAGGTGGATTTGGACAACCTCAACGAGGCCACAATAGCTATTTTGAAAGCTCTTGCGTCTGCTCTTTGTAGAGTCATGATACTGAAAACGTCATTACGTGTTTTATTCTCCATTGCGCTTATATATATGGGTCAGAAATAAAACGTGCAGTGTTTGAAATATAAGGCAGCATCAGAAGATTATTCTGATCTGTTCCGGGCGGCATCTGGTCATAAGGCAGATTTGAGACACAACTTAAGTCTTATCTGGGCGGGTGAGTATACCATTAAGCAACATATCACCTGAGATGGCTTTACTGGGTATAATTGATCAAAAAACTATAGGGTAAAAAAGGTAAACTATCAATGACAACGAAAAAGAAGGCACCTACCCTCTCCATGTTATGCTATGGAGATGTTGTGACCCATCAGAAAGCACCTACTCTTCCCATGTTATTCTATGATGATTGGCATAGGAAGCCCAGCTTCACCAATATTGCATGTGGTCTCCTGTTTCTAATCCTAAAAAAAACCAAACCTATCTGGACAGACATCCTTTATCCATCTTCACCCACATCCTGTCATGATTACCCCCTCCCTCAAATTGACAGACTTAAAGAGGTCTTTGGCAGGTCTTTCATAGTCCTCAGTCCATGCTCTTCAAGGGGTTTACTGTGCTGTAGTGTTGGCATTATTAAGCTCAAGATCTCCTTCCTACCCCATCGGTACTGCACTTATACTTGGTATTTTCTTTTGCTAACCTGCAAATCAAGTGTCCAGTATCCACAATGCATGCAACCCTGAAAGCTATCAGTGATAAAGGCTTGCCATCTTGCATACCAGCACCTTTAATTTGTAAGCACCACTACATATGTTAAGTGCGAGACATAGGATTTGTAAATGCAAACAAATTGGTGAGTCCGTGTTTCTGCTCACTTTGAATTATTATTATTATATACAGTTGTGCTCAAAAGTTTGCATGCCCTGGCCAAAATTGTGAAATGTTAGCATTGATTTTGAAAATATGACTGATCATGTTAAAAAAAAACAGTCTTTTAATTAAGTTAGCTAGTATTCATATGAAACCATTTATTATCACATAGTTGTTTGGTTCTTTTTAAATCACAATAACACCCAAGTAGTCCTAAAAAAATGGTTTAATTTACACTTTTCGCCAAGGTATGATTGTATGTTTAGACAGTTGCTAATGCAAACCTTCCTAAAACCTTCATTACCAGCAAGACCTGGATTCTTATTATTTCTCCATCTACAGAGTACATGGCAAGGGTGCTGTCTGTTTGGTTTTTGTTCATTAGTACACTGCACTCCTGCTTATGAACCCTACCTTTCTGTACACTGACTTGACAAATGAAATAAAAAGAAAAAGACATACCATCAGCAATTACTATCTTAATTATGTATGAAGTTTTCCCCACCTCATAGAAGATGCCTTGCTGCGGCAGGCAAAGCTTTTGAAATTGAAATGTAAATTTAAATACGGTTTGTTACCTAAGTATATGGGACTTTTTCTGTACAAAAACACTCTTAAATCTGCCTGATTTAAAATTAATATTAATTGATCAGTCAGTAGACATTATTAGGAGAGTTTTGTTCAGTGCTAAACATTTCTATTAATGTTGTAACTAATCTATAGTAAGCCAGAAGTAATTTTTTTTTAAAAAAATTTAAACTTTTAGATATTTCCACTATTGTCGTTCTTTACCCCTATAATATTTCCTCAGCAATTGCAAAAAATCTATACGAAATGGACCAATGATTGATTCCCCCGGCTTCTGCAAAGCTTGAACATGCGTTTTAACAGACAGACAATCTATTTTAAAGCTGTGGCGGGGCTATTGTTGTCTGGACAATCTTTGAATAGTAACAATGACCGATGTAAAAGAGTCTGGGAGGCAATGCTTCATTGGTGCTGGAGGGCACAGTATAATATTGAGAATAGGATGCCAGACTGAGCCCAGCTTATTGAAAATTTGCAACTGGCCTTTCAAAGTCTCCAGCAGCTGAAAGGAGAGTGTGGGGGAGGCAAATTACAGAAGCTCTGCAGGAAGACTAGCAGAATGTTTAAAGTCCATCATAGCAAGCATGTATATGCTTAAGTGAGAATGCGTCTTATTTACACAGTGGTTTGCAAGGCTTTATGGGTAAAAGAGACGGATATGTGAGAACAAGACAGATAAAAAAAAAAAAAAAAAAAAAAGCACCTGCTGGAACATTTCAAGATCTGTAAAGCAGAAAATGAAAACTAAATTGTAGACTAGACAAAATAGTAATAGGATGTCCAGAATAGATGAAGACAGAGTGAGAACATTGAGCGCAAATTGTCATGAGAAAGATTAGTAGTTGGGAGGGACAAATAGCCCATGGGTCGTACACAAAGAGATCTAGAGGTCTGAAAGATGTGTCTCTCAGGGGAGGGGCAGAGAAAGAGGCTTTCTGGCTGAAGAAAGAGACCCCCACCCCCTACCCACTTCAATAGACTCCACGCCAATCTGCTGTGCCTGAAAGCAGAACTTAGTAGCCACTGAGCCTAGAGACGGAATTGCCGCGACCGAGACACGGGAGGCAAATTATGGTGTGAGAATACGGGTTGGCGTCATGTATGCTAGTGGAGAATGGCAAAACAGAGACAATTGACTAAGATAGTCCATTTAAGCAGGTAGTGCCATGGAATTTGTTCATAGTACATGTGTGCGCCACCAGTGCTAAAAAAGAGTGCTGATATACTGGTTGGATCATCTTAGATCAGGTGCTGGAAAAAAAATACCACGTTGAGTGCCCGCATTGATAAATCCAAGATGTTGGACCAAGGAACTGTGCTGGTTTGGGAATGGCAGGATGAAGACCATCTCTGGAAGCCATACAGTCCACAGGTTGCCCACTATATCGAACAGGTGCTCCAGGAGACTCCACGAGCTAATTCAGTGAGCTTAGGCGAAGCTGACGCAAATCTAACCCCGTACATATTGGACTTGATCTCTATGAACCAGTTCCGCCTAGACACGGGTAAGTAACAGTTTAATAAAGGACAATACAAGCAACACATCCATTGATACATCCTTTGGTACCTTTTTTAATGACGATCTTGATCAAGCAGGAGGCTACTGAAACGTTGGGGCATGTTATGGAGTGCCTGCTATTTGTTGTATTATTTATTGCTGCATTTAGATGTTTTTTTTTGGCATTTGTTTATAATTTAGGCATATTGACCAACACGTTGGTAGTCTCATACTACCCTTTTCAGCCCCAGCTCTTGAAAAGAGTGTCTGCTCTTTTGTCCAATTGTATTATTTATTGCTGGATTTGTTGTGTGTTTGGCATTTGTTTATAAATGAGTTTCAACAAGCTTGCCATAGTCAACAATCCTTGAACATGAATAATTAGCTGTGCAGCTTTTATTACCTTTATGGTCATTTATGTTTTGTTTATGTTAAAGGACAGATAAAAAAAGCATTGTACCCAAGAATGCTTTCTATATGATATATTAATGTTATTCTAATCTGATGTTAAGAGTTTAACATTCATACTTTCCAACTGTTTATGGAAAGACAGAGGTTCAATGGGAAAGCTGGATTTTCTTTGGAACGCATATCATTTCTGTCCCTCCTTCCCCTAGCATTAGAATCAGTATTTGCTTACTTGACCCTCCAGTAACATTTGGAGGTGGCAATAGTGACAGGTCAGTGTGTGAGTGATCATGGTTTTATTAGCATCAGGCTATAAAACACTTAGATGCTACTGACTTTCAAAAATCTTATGATTTAACTCGGTGGCCTTGTGTGCGTACACCTTGTCTATCCGTGAGAAAGCCAAATGTCATATATATATATATATATGTGGAACCATTTCCTCTTCTGTCATATGGTCTTTCATACATGTACTGTATGCTGCTCTGTGGAATTGTATTCTTAATATACTGACCATCAAATAGTAGCTTAGTTATTACAATACATGCATGATCAATCCCATGCGCCTTCCCTGACACTAGTGAGAACATGTATAAAAGCCTTAAAGCCATAAATTACAAAGTCTGCAGTATGTATGGAATCAAATTACAGGCAATGTGCTTTACACGGCGCAAACCAGTTGTGGGCTAATATATAGCTTTTCTTCCTGTCTAGTGATTTGTGCACTTAGTAATTGTGGCAATTGGTGTAAAAGCAAACCACTCACTGCACAAAAAAAACCCATTTAAATCAGTTTGTAGAAGGCATAAGGTTAGAATAGTCAATGAATAATAAATAAAAAGTAAACAAATTGTCTGATCTGTGGGAGTCGATTTTTCAAACGTCAGTGCCTGACTTTACAAATGCTCTACTGGTTGAACGGGCAACAATTCCCGCAATTCTATGCATTTAGAGTGCAATGTCATAAAGGCCCCTGTTGGTGTAATGGTCAGGTGTCCAAATACTTTTGTCCATATATTGTATTACTGCTAGTTGTTTTACCTAGTATGGTGCTACGTTTTGATAGGTGAGAGACTAATCAGTAAAACAAATTAACATTCAACTGGAGTAGTGACATACATGTTGAAATAAGTTTGTATAAACTAGTTTTTATACTACATTTTATTTGGGTAGAGTAAAAATTAATCAGCATAACATGAATTCAGGGACTTGGGATACTAAGGACGTTGACACTAAAAATGGTGCTTCTACATACTAGCTATCTCTGGTGACAAGCCCCTGTAGGGTTAGTATGGGACAACATGTGGCTGTGGGGCTACGATTTCATAGGGAGGTATGCTATGCTAGGCATAGGAAAGGTCAATGGGTAACATAAAAAAAAAATGGATGCAATTTTTTTGCCTGCTTTAGTCTCGCTAATGGTGGGAATAATTGCTATAAATAGAGAGGTTTTAAGAAAAAATTTCACTGCACTGACTGTTGAGTCTGGTGAGTAGTAGGAAGGCAGGGGGTCCCCAGCAACCTTACGGAAGATTTGTTGAAGAGACACCCTTTAAATAATATAATGTCTGCTTTAAATAATAATATAAAAGAGACAAAAGAGAAGAATGGTTGTCGTGGCTTTTATTGGGGTCATAGCTGCTACCTGCAAAGGGGGTGAACTGGTAATGATGCGTTTTACTTCTAGCTTACTGGGCCGATGGCTTCAGTTAATGAATTGGCGTACTCTGTGGCTTAGGCCAAGAGTGTTATAAATAATTATTGTTTGATGGTTGGTTTGCACTTGGTATTTATTGTTCTATGTAACATGTTACACCCCTGTACATATCCCTTACAGCCACATGTTCTTTTTGTATTTGCTTAGACTGACTGGCTAAATCCATCAATCTTCTCTGGGTGGGGGAGGAGTTGTACAGCAGCCCCACTTTGGTGTCCAATTGTGGGATTTTTTTTTTTTTTAAAGAACTCACATCCAATGGTTGTGTGAAATGTCATGGTTGTGACCATTTACTGCTAAGAGTAAACTGTTATATTAAGAGCTGTATATAATTTTGTTTGCATGTAGAAGTCTCCATGCAAACAAAATTATATACAGTTCTTAATATAACAGTATGGATAACCTCGCTTGCCCCACACGGAGTGTTTCCTCCTATAATGTGGTGCAATGTAATATCAGTTTTGCACAACTTCTTATTTACATGCACTGTAGATACAGCACACTGCAGGTTATCAGTCTGTTGAATTATTAATATTGTAATGCAGGATGGAGAGTAAATAAAAAAAAAACAGATTATTAGTGTCCAGTCAGTGGTCATCAGGTATGATGCATCACTCTGTATGGTAGCGCATTTTTGAAAAAAAAAGATTAATTAATTAATTAAATTGGTTGAGTAATTCCTAGAAATATATTTTTCCGCAATAATTTTTATTGAAGTTTTGTATTGAGTAGAATATAGTTATTTACAATAAACATTTGACAGAGTTGAGGAAAATGCATTAAAAATGTGTTACAACTGATATTCAATTCCGAATTGATTTCCAATTGTTGAATTGGCTCCAGTAGATGAAAATAAATAAATGAATGAAAATTAAAATAAGGATATATTTTTTTTCTTAATATTGTATTAGAAAACAATACCATAAACAAACACCACTGGTCTTGTTTCTACCTTATAGTGAACCAATAAGTTATCATCATTGTCAAGTATATGAAAGTGAAAAAATAAAGCTATAATACATAACATTTTTTACAGTAGCAAAGACATACTTTTATAATTAAAATTCATACAAAACTACACATAGTGTATGATGTATGTAGAAATATTCATTACAATTATGTCAAAACCTCCGGCTTGTGGACAAATATACTATTATTATATTAATTGATAAATGTTGGTGACAAAATTATGCATTTGACGTACAGTATGTTTTGTTCTTGAAATTCTGTTCCTGAGTGCTTCCAACACAACCTTTAGTTTGTGGACAACACAAAACCATATTTAATTGATAAATGTTGGTGATGAAAACAAAACATTTTTTTTTTTTAATAAATTGTGTTTAATGGATAGTGGGAATATAAAAGGGCTATGATGGGTAAAGTTGTTTTACAATTTCGTGGATTTGTCCTTTGGTGCCTTATTGATGAGAATTTGTCACATATTAATGTGCTTGCTTTATTGGCACACCACTAGGAACCTTGTTGTTCACCTTAGATTAAAACACAATTGTAGTTGATAGATGTGCCGCTATAGTGTCTGCTACTATCCTTCAAGGCAGGTTACTCAGGCCCTTATGCTCATTAGAGATTAATTAGGGGGAGGGGCGATTGACCTCTAGACCCTGGTCGCTAAGGGGATATAAAGGAATCTGGTGGGGAGGGGAAGCAGCTGGACTTTGAATAGAAGAGACAGATGCCCTGAAAGAGAAAGGATGACTGAGAAAAGAGAAGAGAGGAGGTGGGAGGGAGGGAGAGATTTATTCACAAACAATAAGGAACAGCATTAATAATATCCTGGGAAAGGGGACTTTTCTCACAGCCCTCAATTGCCCCTAACAGTTATACCACTGTTAAAGAAACCCCTTCTCCCTTCATAGAAATAGCTTCACACAGCTCAGACATAGTGTTTGGACCACCCCATACTCTTAATACATTACATCATCATCATCAACAACAATGCAGCATCTATCTCTTCTGAGCTATGTAGGGGCTATGGCTTTTCACTTTTCATGCATGCACAGTTTTTGTTTATATGAGTTACATTGTTATGTATGTAACAGGAGGGTTGAAACTTTGAGCAGGTTGCTTAGGTAAAACATTAATTCAAAATTTGGAGGGCAATAAGGACAACAGGGGTAAGGAAATTAAATAATTTTTATTATAAAAGTTCTATCGTATTAAGAGACATCCATACTATTACTATACAAAAATTGAAAGAACAAATCAATAGGAATCAACAGAGTGAACATAGCACGTTGACTAAACAGATCTCCTGATACGTATATTAAGTACACTTGCAAAAGTAGTGTTCCTGTTTCACAAATCATTGGTGACCTATGCTCACTGTTTTATTAGTACTTCTATATAAAGGATATCTAGCACTAGAGGTGTTCATGCACATACTGCTAAACTAATGCAGGTAGAGTTGATGATGCAAATTGCAACTTTATAGCTTTGAATGCCTGCCCTATCTTCTCTGACCCTGACCAGCCTCTGGGGCTGACAGAATTGCACGCAAACTGGCCACACCATCTGTCATTAACAGTCGATTCAAATGCAATTGAAAAACAAAATCAGTGTCCATTGGTTACCTAGACATTGATGGCATGTAAAAATAAATAAATACTTTCATAAACATTCACACATGACAAAAATCTGTGTAAGCCCAAAATCATTTCGGGTAAAATTTTGGTTTGGTTTTTGCTCATTGGAAACTTTCCGTTTGGATGAAATTCAAATAATTACCGGTATATTTGGGATATTATTCAACTCAGAATTTTTGCTTTTTTTTTTTTTTACATTTAATTCATAGTATAGGAAAAAAGCAATGTAAAGAGAAAACCCAATCTGTCTTTGAAAAAATACACTAACCATGGAAAACAGGAATCATGAGTGGACAAATAAATGCTAAAAATGGGAAAAAAAGGAGTTTATATAAAGTAAACTCATTGTTTTTATCAGTCAGTTGTTGTGGAAACTAACTTTCAATGTGTATCTTGTTTGTTTTGAAAGTAACATTGTATAAATACTAGCTAGTTTTTGGATGTGTTTTACCATTCACCAAAGAGCTAAAGTTGCAGCAGGGCTCCAGTCAGTTTGGGGAAGAGGAGCAGCAGGATCAGGGAACAACAACCCTGCAATTGTCTGGTTACCCTGGTACTGTCATCATTTTTAGTTATGTTAAAAACAATAAAATTCCACAGTGTATTCTGTGGGAAGGCATGTCATAGATATAGGGCTGCAAAGATGATTTTCTGAACTCTCTTATTATTTCATCTGTTTACCCCGTTCATTATGTATATTTTACAGTTAAGCACATGCCAGTATGTGTTTGTTGTTCCCTTACCCAGTTTTCCCGTTCCTCCTGCTTTCTCACCTGACCAGATCTTAGGTATGATTTCTTGGAACTGTTTGACGGGCCCCTCAGGAATTCCCCCTTGACTCTGGAAATGATCGCTACAGCTGCCTATTGCCTTGTCTGAACGCTTTTCTGGGGATATGTTAGACTCATGATGGGGCACAGGCTGGGCTGCTCCTGTAACGAGTGCCCACTTGGGAACCCTGGTTTTCTTAATGTTATCTGGAGACTGGGGTTTGGTAACTGCTGCCATGGACATCTTGTCTGACTATATCACCAGGTGACCTTTCCATTGCTGTCACTCAGGGTCCTGTCTCCAGATCATGGCGCTTTTTGGACTGGAACATCCTGGGACCCCAAGCTATCTATCAATGCTCCATCAGGATCATGTCAAAATCAGTGACTTTGTGTTGCGCATATATTGTTGGCTGTGGTGACCGGCCTGTGGAGCCAGGCTGTCTGTCTTACTGTAATTATGCTGTTCTCAATATCGGTGTGTATATAAGTCTGCTTATCAACTCAGTTCCTGTTTTACCTTAACACTAGGGATGCACCGATATATCGGCGGCCAAAATGGCATTATCGGCAAAATGCCAAAATAAAATAAAAAACGCCGAAAATAATCGTCCGCAGGGGCCAGGCAGCTTACCTGTGCGTTGGTCGCACAGTGTGCGAGCACCGTCTCTTGTACCGGTCAGGAGAAGCAGGAACCCAGCGGAGTCACATGAATGCATGTTGCATCACTCTGCTCTGTTCCTTCCTTCTTCCCCTGGGGGAGGGGCATGAGAAGTTGTTTGCACAGATGGAAGCAGCAGGGTTCCTGCAGAAGTCTGCAAGTGAGAAATCTGCAGTTCAGGTAAGGGGGTGGGGGAGGGTGTAGGAGCAAGTATGCGTGATTAACCCCTTAAGGACAATGGGCGGTCCCTAAACCCATTGAAAACAATCCATTTTGAGCCCGTACATGTACGGGCTTTGTCATTAAGGGGTTAAGGGAATGAATGATTATCTGTGAACGAATGAATGATGAGTATGTGAATGAGTGTGTGTGTGTGATAGCATAAATGTGTGGGGGGATAGCCTGTAATCACACTCCTATCATGCTCAGGTTTAAGATTTGTAACTGGCCGAGAGATTTAATGTAGCTGTAGCTCCAGCCTTCTAAGGAACAATCTTGTAACCTGGCTAGGGCTCTTAATCAGCCAGCACAGCCCTGTTTGCCCAGACGGCACCCACACTACAGGGGGATAACACAGGTGGGGGAAAACCATTGTATTCCTTAATCCCCTCACCTGATACATTGCCTGTATACTGATGGGATTTGTGATGGCATGTGGGTTGTGATTGGGGGTTGGGTTCGCTGCACATTGAATTGAGATTATATATAAATTCTGTGTGTGACCCTGTAACATTCATACACCCTCCTTCACCCCCTTACCTAACCTGCAGATCTCTCTGTGTGCTGCTCACAGACTTCTGCAGGGGCCTCTGCTTCCCTCTATGTTGCTCACACTGTGTGAGATCAACTTTTCCTGTACTTCCCAGGGGAAGAAGGAACGGAGCAGAGTCATGTGACGTGACGCAAATTGACGTGGCTCTGCTGGGTTCCTGCTTCCTCTGGGTGGTACAAGAGACGTTGCTTGCATGGTGTGCACTTGGCCACATACCAGTTTTCCTTTGTTACACCCCATCCCTGTGGTTTTCCCAAGGATTTAAGGCTCAAGGACCCTATATACTCCTAATGTTGGTCGGATCCCACCTTCCTAGACGCAAATTCATGGAACTGTGTGATGCCCACTGACAATTGGAACATCGTAGCTACGGATGCCCTGGGCAACACTCAGTGGTGGTTACAGAGAGGAACCTTGTTCAGGAACCCTGGTAACTCTTTGTCGATATGGCGGCGCCGGGCATTAAAAGCTTCTATAAAAATATTAAAAATCATCCTTTAAAAGTTCCCAAAAGCATGCATAAAATTCCATAGGGATTCCATCTGCTCCTGGGGACTTAACAGCAGAAAGGCTTTTAATTGCATTGTGCAATTCGGTTAACAACAGCTTTCTGCTTAAACCCAATTGATCATCAAATCCTAAAACATTAGTTATGGCCCCCAGCGTATCTTTTAAAAAGGAACCAT
Organism: Spea bombifrons; assembly: GCF_027358695.1. Lineage (NCBI taxonomy): Eukaryota > Metazoa > Chordata > Amphibia > Anura > Pelobatidae > Spea > Spea bombifrons. Next base: position 8,281,973 of record NC_071097.1, read on the forward strand.
CTATAACTTTCTCATTAAAAAGGTTTTGGTAAAACTCTTGTGATACTTTTAAAATGCCCACAATGAAGGACTGGCCTTCCATTTCTAAAATGAGGTCTCTCTTTTGAGATATTTGTTTAAAAAAGAAGCGAGTGCACTTCTCCACTTTCTCCAAGTCCTTTACCTGGGCAGTAAAAGTAATTTGTTTAGCTTTGAAATCGAAAAAACGTTTTAATCTCCTTCTTTAAATTAAAAATGAGTTTGTCAGTATTGCTTACACCAGCCTCTTTCAACTTAAAAAGAGTTTGCAAACGCACATTAAGATCTTTAAAAACTTGTTTGCTCTCATTTTTCTTTGTCTTGCCAGCAACAATAAAAAAAAGTTCTTAATCTTGAACTTGATGGTTTCCCACCAGTTCAAAAAATTCTTACTTTCTGGCGCCGCCATCGCCCATGTGAGACTTTAAAATTATTCCTGATTTGTTCGTCCTCTATTAACAATAAATTGAGTTTCCAGACTATTTCTAGTTTTAGATTCATTAGGAATTAAAAAGCTAGTTTTTAAAAGTTTACGGTCTGAGAATACATTATCTTCTTAAACATGTCCTTTATTATCATTTGCCTCGGACCAGTAAAAATGCCCAGCAGTCCGGTCCTTCTTTAACCCCTTCGTGACAGTGGCTGATTTTATTTTTTGTACCCTTCGTGACAAGGGCTGTTTTAACATTTCTGCAGTGCTCGTGTTTAGCTGTAATTTTATTCTTTCCTGTTTAGTGAACCCACACAAGTTATATATTGTTTTTTTTCAGGACAAGAATGGCTTTCTTTAGATGTCATTGTTTTGATTGTATAATATTATTTACTTTAAAAAAAAAGGTATAACATAAGGTGAATAATTTAGAAAAAAGGACTTTTTCTAACTTTTACTTGAAAAATCTTTTACTCATCTATAAAAGCTAATGAAAAAATCTGCTAAATAGATTCTACTATTTGAATCTATTTAGAAATACCCAATGTTTTTATGTTTTGTCTGCACGTTATGGGGCAAGTACAAGTAGCGCTTTGTTATTTTAAAACCATTTTTTTCCAAATCTGGTAATTCTTCCCCCATGTGCTATTTCGGGTATCTTTGATGCCATTAGGTTGACCACATGACCCGGATTGGCCGGGACAGTCCCGCAATGGGACTTTAAGTTCCAGGTCCCGGGCAGTTTCAAATTGAAACACTGTCAGGTTTTTTTGATGCGGAGGAGAGAGGGGGCATCAAGCGGTCGCTCATGAATACGTTTTTAGAAACGGCTCTGCGCCCCCCACTCTCCTCCCCGAGGCCTCTAGCTCGGCCGCGGTGCCGGAATATGACGTCATATACCAGCACTCAGCAGTGAAGCAGCGATAACCACGGCAGAGCAGTGAGGCAGAGGCCTCACGCTCCCAACGCAGGATCTCTACAAGGTAAGTGAACTACAAAGGGGGGGTAGATAGTGAGAAGGGAGGGGGTGGATAGTGAGGATGGGGTAGTAAGAGTATTGAAATAAATAAAGCGTGAGAATGAGTGAGAAAATGAATTAATGTGTGGATGAATTTGTGAGAATGCATTAATGAATATGTGTAAATGATTTGTGTGAATGAGTGAGAGAATAAATTATTGTGTGGATGAATTATGTGAATGAAAGTGTTAATTAGTGAGTGACTGTAAAAGTATTTGTATGTATCATAGATGTGTAATTGAATTGTAGAAAGGCAACGATGGCACAAGCAGGGTGTGCAACCTGTGATTTATGCCTGTAATTTAGGGGGTTTTATCTATACCTTTAATGCCGAGTTTTTATGTGAATTCCAATTGATCTATACCTGCAAAGCTGGGTTTGTGTGTTATGTTGATCTATACCTGCAATGCTATGTTTCCATACATTATTATTGTATACCTGCAAATACATTGTAACAGGTTCACCAAGACAGCTGTAATAACTCCCAGAGATCAACCAGATGTATCCTCCTGTTGTCCCCGAAATCACTTCCAGCACCAGTCAGCATGCACACCTTGGAACCCTGCTATGTGTACCCAATACGTAGACACAACTACCTTGAATTGAATACAGCAGTAATGAACAGTTTATGGTTGTAAAACAGACTCATATATCCAAAAAAACTGCATTAACATAAATTTAATCCTATTGATGGAATTAGTTACGCAATGGGGTTCCTACCTGTGCTATCTTTGTTTGACAGCCAGGCTAGAGCCATCTCTGAGGACCTTGAGGCCCTGTATGACAGGTCATTCTGTCACATACATGATTTGTATGTCTATTTATTTATTTTCTATTTATTTGATCTATACCTTCAGTGCTGAGTTCACATGTGAATTAAAATTGATCCATACATGCAAAGCTGGGTTTTGTGTGTTTATGTTTCAATACATGATTTATGTTTACCTGCAAATACAGGGTTTGTATGTCTTATTCAGTTGATCTATACATGCAAGTGCTGTTTCATATGTTGTTTATTTGATCTATACCTAAACTGCAGGGAGTAAGTAAAAGAGAGGTATGGCCTAGTGAATGAGGGGACACAGGGATGACCTCTTAATGTCACGATAGGGTCAGAAGGAGGGAAGACTGCACTGACTCTCAGAGTCTTCCCCTAATCTGCGGGTGTGGCAAATATTTTGGTTTGGTGAGGGAGAGGAGGGAGTGATTGCATGCTAGGGAGCGTGGAGTGGGGCCAAATTAAATGCTTGCGTAGGGTTCAATTTTTTTCAATATAAAATGTGTTAGCAGCAGGGTCTAATATTTATGTATATTGTCAGCAGGGTCTAATATTTATAGATACACTGTATTTGCTCGATTATAAGACAAGGTTTTTTCCCGAGCAAACGCTCCCCGGTGCTTAGTCCGGGCAGCGAGTGGCATATAGGGGTATAAGGCAATTCTGGAGGCAGAGTGGCACATAGGGGGTCAAAAGGCATATCATGGGGCACAGTGGCATATAGGGGGTATAAGGCATTTCTGGGGCAGAGTGGCAAGCCTGGGGGCAGATGTGCATAACTGGGGAGGCAGGTTGGAAAAAAAGGAAATAAAAACTAAATATTTTTCTCAATCATAGCTTTTATTAACAAACAATTGTTCACATAGTTTACATGAATTAACATTTACTGGTAAAACTTTTTTTTCCTATAGGGTCGTCTTATATTCAGGCTTTTTCTTTTTTTCATAAATTAATATTCAGATTTTGGGGGGTCGTCTTATAATCAGGGTCGTCTTATAATCGAGCAAATACGGTATTATCAGCAGGGGCTAATATTAATAAATATGGACAGCAGGGGCTCATATTAATATATATCAGCAGCAGGGGCTAATATTAAAGAATGAAAACTAACTGCCGGTTCAGCTGTTATTTTGACATCATATTGCAATCATGGTATTTACTTCAAAGAGATAAGTACATATTATGTGGTTAAAAATGCATGTCTAATACATATATATATATTGTTAGCATACACAGTACTGCAATCTCACAGGTGACCTCTAGAGGCTGCAACGCACAAGACACCTATTAAACAAATACAGTGTCCAAGTGTGGAACGCTCACATAAAGCTAGTGTTGCCAGATGATGTGCAGTGATGCTAGGCAAAAGTGCTTGTGCTGGATCTTTGCTGTTGATTTGGGATGTAATTGATTGTATTATTTGTGCTGTCATCAGTGATGCCATTGGTAAGGTAATTGATAAAAGCATTGATGATGCCTTTTCTGATGTAATTTGTATTAGGGATGCACCGATATATCTGTGCCCGAAATATATCGGCCGAAAAGAGCATTATCAGCAAAATGCTGAAACAAACAAAAATGGCTGAAAATAATCGTCCGCAGGGCAATTAATATATAACATTAATATATATATATATATATATATATATATATATATATATATATAAATTGTTATTGATTTTTTTTGTCCAATTTTGGTTTGTTACTTACTTTTAATAAAAGTGTGGCTATTTTTTTGGGATCATTTTCGGTTTCGGCGAAGTGAATCCTGAATTTTCGGTTTTGTTTTTGGTCCAGAATTTTCATTTCAGTGCATCCCTAATTTGTATGTCATTAATGATGTCTTGTCTGATGTCATTGGCAAAAGCACTAAGGGGATAGAAGTTAATTTCAAACAACTTCTTATTGTATTTTCTGCCTCTTGTTTTTTGCCATTGAACAACCTTCTCGCTGTAGGAATTGTCTGTCAAACTGGGTGTGGCTGATGATCAACAATTCCTAGAGTGAGATGGATTTCTGGTAAAGTTGTAAAAGTGGCCATTCTCCAAACTAATGCGTTAGTCTGAGGACTGGAGCAGCTGCCCATCTATAGAAGGCCTAGAGTGTGACAAACATTGCTTCCATTTGTATTTGTATTAGGAATTTCTCAGTCTAGTCTATGTTTAAGTGTTACTTCCTTAATCCCTTTACCTCTGTTACATATTCGCCATTGTTGTCTGTGTAAGGAGACTATTCTGGTGTTCTGGTGTACTCCCTTACCATTTTGTTATGTTCATCTTTTCCTGTTTCCTGTTGTATGTAAACTCCCCTTCTCCTGGCAATGTGGCTTTATAAACCATGTGTGTTCATTTTTATTGTGATGTGTGCATTGTTAGTGATTGGTGCTACAGTTTTGGAGAGACATTTCTTTTCATGGAGGAGCTTTGGCTATGAGGGAGGCCCCAACAATGTCCAGGGACCCTTGGGTCTACCCCCTCCTCCATGGTCCAACAATTCTAGCTTAAATCAGTGGCAGGAAGTTGCGGGCGTTTAGGAAAAGCAGCAACTTGGCCACTAAACGGAAGACCACATAAAGTCACAGAGCAGGTTCACGCAGTGCTTGGGCCAAAAGTGTGTATAAAAGTTGCCAATACCTTTGTGATTCCACAGATGAAGCGTTCCAAACGTCCACTGGCATTAATATCAGCTCAAAAACTGGGCGGCTAGAGCTTTTTGGAATGGGTTTCCATGGCCGAGCAGCTACATGTAAGCCTTGCATCACCAAGTACAATGCCAAGTGTCAGATGGAGTGGTGTATTTGGCGAATGCCAGGAGAATTTTACCAACCTGACTGCATTTTGCCAAATATAAAGTTTGGTGTAGGAGGCATAATTAGGGGCTGATTTTCAGAGGTTGGGCTAGGTGCCTTACTTCCAGGGTAATCTTAATGCCTTAGCATATCAAGACATTTTGAACAATGATATTTTTCTAACTTTTTGTAAACAGTTTGAGGAGGCCATTTTTTATTCTTGCATTCTGTGCCCCAGTGCAGAAATCTGGCATGAGTTTGGTGTGAAAACTAGACTGGCCTGCACAGAGCCCTGACCTCAACCCCATCAAACACCTTTAGGATGAACAGGAATAGAGATTGTGAGCTAGGCCTTCGTGTCCAACATCAGTGCTTGACCTCACAAATGCTCTCCTGGAAAGCGATCCCTAGAAGAGTGGAAAGTGTTATAGGTGCAAAGGAGGGACCAGCTACATATTATTGTCTATGTGTTTAGAATGCAGTGTGGAATAGTCAGGTGTTCCAGAATGCTTGTCCATATGGTGTAGCTACTTTCTAGGAGGTCATCAAGACAAAAGAGGGAATTATCTGGAGATTGTTTTGGGCCAGAGGAAATGACTGCAACAATAAACTATAAATTACATCAGAAGAACACATTCTGTGCTTTGCATGCAGTTAAATGCATTGGGGTCTGTGCAAAATGGAGTAAACTATGCATTAAAAATCTAAATATCCTAGACTGTACCATTAAAATGAATCACTATTTACTTTCAATATAGTAAGGATTTTTACAATATACCTAATAGTTCTTTTTGCCTTTTTTAGGTACACTGTATCCAGTCAGACGGGTGAAGTTCCCCCTCTTCAGTGCACCAGGACAGGGTATAACATGGGAATTTGAGGAAAATCCTGGACAGTGGGTTCCATTTGAGACAAGATTATCCGTTTTAATCCAAGGGGTTTTAGAAAAGCAACAGCCTGGTGTCCGTCTTGGGGAACCCTGCAGTGGCACTAATATCTGCTTTCAAACCATGACCAAAATGGAATTTCCGTCACAGAAGAGGACTAGGGTCCGTGCTCGTGGCCATTACCCATACCCTTCTGCTAGCAAGAATCCTGTACCAGCTGACCTACAGTCGGGTTTACCACTTCAGCAAAATTATGTTATCAAGTCTAAGATTGAGCCATTTCATCTTAAAGCAGAAGTGATTGGTAACAGTCCTGAATCACTTAACTTCAACAATATAGGAGTAGACTCCAATACCAAGGTAGTGAATTATAATTTTGGGACAATACACTCTAAAATTGGACTTTCAAATTCTAATCATGGATCAGTAATATATAAACATGGTCCAGATAGTTCTAACAATATATTGGTAAATTCCAGTGCTGGTCTAATGAACTCAAATTCTGGCTTCACTTACTGTAAAACACAAGAAATATCAAACAATGGCTTAGATGGTTATAGTCCTGTAGTAAGAAATTCAAAAGAAGGACTACAAAATACAGGATGTGCACACGCTAATCCTAGATTGATGAAGTCTGAATCTAGGCCTACTAAATGTTCCAGCCATTGGGATGAATTGGTTAGGATTGATTCTGGACCTTCTAACCCGTGGGATGAATTAGTAAATTCTCTTTCCACACCTTCAAACCCATGGGATGAATTAGTTAGATGTGATTCTAGACCAGGGGATTCTAGGACTGGACTGGAAAGGTCAAATTCTAGGTATGCAGATTCTAGGCTTTCTCTAAATAGGTCTAATTCTAGGCCTGCTAAACCTGGATTCATTGACTATTATTCAAGATCTGCTGACTCTAGGCCAATTAACCTGCATTCTGGAATGACCTATTGTAAACCTACAGCATCCAGCAGAAATCTGTCTAGGTCTGTTTCAGTTAGAACCAGCAGGAGCCCCCCACCTTGCACTTGTCCTCAGTGTGTCTTGGTGCAGACTGTAAAATCATCTAGCTGGCCTGGAATGCAACCAGGTAAAAGACCAGAGGGAGGGCAGCAAGAGAGAAGATGCAAGACAGGCAATTTAAGGTAAATGCTGATGTATACTCATTGATACATTATCTTGCTCAGTCTTCTCAAAATGTTTGCAGCTGACATTGTCTTTAAATCCTCAGGATTGTAAGCTTGTGAGCAGGGCCCTCTCCACCTAATTTATCGGTTTGTCTTAGTCTGTCAATTCTAGTCTTGTTATACCCCTTGAATATACGTATTGTAAGAAGCACTGTGTTTCTTATTGGCGCTATATAAGTAAAAGACAATAATAAGTGACATTTGTTCTGTGCTCTTTTGTCTATAGGATTCCATTGGTACCACTTAGTAACATTCAAGGTTCAGGAAAGATCCCTCCAGCGCTGGCAGGTAATAAAAATCACAAAAAACGTAACTATGTGATATCAAATGTATGATATAAAGCACAGAAGGCTACTGCAGTATGTTTTACAAGAGTGTTTTAGTACTAGCTTACTAACCAGTCATGTTACCTAGTCTATGACAGTGGAGGGGATTTTTTACAGAAAGGACAATAAAAGTATGGAATTCACTGCCTGAAGAGGTGGTCCTAGCAAACACATTAGATGCCTTTAAAAGGGGCCTGGATACTTTTTTGATGAAGCAGAACAAGAAGGATTTTTTTCCCTATTGAAAGCACAAAATTGCTTGAAATTGAACAACGGTTAAAAAAGGAATAGGAAAAGGGTTGAGTTTGATGGATGCAAGTCTTTTCTCAACCTACTACTATAACTACACAATACCCCAATTGAAATTGAAACCACAGCTCAGAACACTCGTTTTTAGTTTGATTAAAAAAATCTTTTGCATAGAAATGAATTAGCAGGTAACGTGCTAAGAGAAATGTAACAGTTAATAACAGTTGATAATTTAAATGAAAGTTCGTGTTTGAATTAGTTTAAGGATTTAACATATTTATGAAATATTTTGTCACGTAAATTATTATAATATTACCCATATTTCTACCCAGTTAGCATTGATGTAAGTTAAGCGGCACCTACAAGTTTTAGTTAGGTAACAATTCATGCATGATACACACTGGAGGTTGTCACCACTGTGAACATATGTGTTCTTCATTTCAGGAATAAGTGGCCTCTTGATTAGTGCAGTGGGTCTTCCCATATGTCTATCTGTTCCACAAACCCCTATACTTTGCCCGCCACCTTTTAAGAAAAGAGAGATACGTCCTGTACCTGGCATCATGGGAAGCAGTCGCAAAATCAGCAACAAAAAGGGTAAATTTTGTTTTCTTTAATGTTAATTCACCTTTTACCTCTTTCCATTCAGAACTACGTCTTACTTTTCGCTACACTTACTCTGATGTTTCCTAATCCTTTTGGCAACATTTGCATTCTTATGCTGTCTCAGCTTCTTACTCTGTGTTTGTTTTTGACTTGTTGAAATAGTCATGTCTATGTCAATTCATGTTTAATGTCTTAAGAATACTTTTGAGCCTTTATTTATCATAAACACGTTTAATCAGTAGAATACTTAGCTTGCAGCTTTGCTAACATATTTTCAGGAGGGCACTTAGAGACAAGGTGAATGCATACCGACCACCTGTTCCCAAGACACAGGCAAAAAGCCAAATAATGGAAATATTAGTTGCAAGGCTGAATTGCCAGAGTTTCAAATAATAATTATATAGGAGTTGAGAATACTAAAAATGAAGTAACCCCCCCCCAGGAAAAATATCAACAATCATAACCAAAAATATGTCACTTTTATGCATTCTTAAAATTAATTTACTGCCAAATAAAGCAGAACCTATTAGGTTACTCTTGCAGTAGGCTAATGTAACTTTGCATTATCATTGATTGATCACTAACGTGTTATTCTGCAGTGTTGTACATATACTATATGCTGATTAAGTAGGCTATCAAAGTACAAATCTACATGAGTAGAAAGTAAAAATACATATATATTTATATAAAAGGGGGGGTACTCAATGTTGCGTGACCCTGAGGTACAAGGGAGGCTGCGGTAAGAAGGTGAGAAGAGGTAGTGAGTAAGATGGATGCCAAGGAAGGGAGGGTATGGGTGAGTATGTATGTATGTTAGAGTGAAAGTGTATGTGTAAGTGTGTTTACATATGTGTGCCAGAGTGTATGTTAGAGAGGGGGCAGGGGGCAATGATCGCACATACAAGGTGTTTGGGGGTAAAGATGGCACATATAAACTGTTTGGGGACATTGACACACTGGGGCAAAATGACACAGACATGTTTCTTGGGGTTTAGGATGGCACTGATAGGCTGTTTGAAGGCAAAGGTGGTACTCATAAGCTGCTTGGGGCAAAGGTGGCACTTACAAACAGTTTGGTGGAAAGGTGGCAGTTGAAGCATGTTGCTTGGTGACCCCAGGCAAATTTTCGCACTGAGGCCATGTCACAATACATATATTCTAGAGGGAGTGTTTTGTAACAGTATTGACCTAGACCCCAACTTGACATCGATCTAGGAAAGCATAATACATTTAACAGTTTTTGTGCTAGTTCCCTCTGTTACATTCTTTTTTCTTCATTTTTAGTTTTCTCAATTTATATACTCACAGTCACTAAGAAAATCATCTCCTGTTATAACGAGACTTAAATAGTGCATCTCTGGGAAATAATCTTAACAATTATATAATTTTGTCGCTTTCACTCTATTGCATAATTTGATCTTATTTCTCACTCATAGGTAAGAAGCCAGAAGAAATTGTAAAGCAGTTTCTTTTGCAAGTTAAGATTCCTCCACTGGAGGTGAGTGTTAGATTACATTTGATTTCTAGAACACCAACATATTTTATAGAACAGTTACTACATAATTAACAATATGGAGGAAAGAAGAGACCCAGAAGGGGCTGTCCAGTCTATGCAGAGATCTCTGGTTACTCCCCTGTTGGCTGATCACACACTGTGATTTTGGGGGCCAAGATCTAAGTTTGAAATAAGTCGCTGTTTTCCTGCCGGAAGTTCCCCTGGGAATATAATCAAGTTCTTCTGTACGTAGGATTTCTATTAATTTTTCTCCCTTTTATTTTTGTCAGTGTGATTAAAATTGTTAATATCATTTTGCATAGTTTGCATAGATGGTTGGCTATTAGAGCTTTTCGTTTCGTAGGAATCCCCATTTTGCAATTGGGTACGAATCAAGTCTAATATAAATATACTATAGAGACAAAAGTATTGGGACACCTGACCATTACACCAACAGGGATTTTATTGGCTTTATTTTTGTTGAATAAATCATGACACAATGTAATATGTCATGTGTTGTTTTTACCTAATCTGAGGTTGTATTTACCTAATTTTTTTTTTATTAAACATATAAAAATAGAAAAAGGACAGAGACTTACACACCATAACAATATATACAAAACAGTCAAACATTAAAATTATTCATTATCTTAATAAATGCTTGATCACATTAATCAAATCAGTGCTTGAAAAAGGAGGATAGTTCTCAGCAGATATAGAGGCATCACGTATTGTTTGGTATAGATATTACTCTTGACTTTTTTTTTTTTTCCCCTGATACTATTTCCCAGATTTTAAAGCCTTCTTCTGCTATTTTATTTCGATTTCTTTCCATTTCAATTTGATAAACCAATTGGTTTTCAAATTGAGTCCAAGTAGGTATATTTTGTGATTTCCAATTTTTTACAATCAAATATTTTTTTGTTGCCAAACAGGCATGTATACCAAGAAAGAAATTTTTAGACCTGCTAAGAGACAGATTGTTATTTTTTCCTGATATGTGAAACTATAAAATTCAAAGAAAATGTACTTTCCTTTTCACACGACTGTAGGTTTTGAGGGACAGCACTTTTGCAATATATACTTTGCATTTTATATTGAGCTTTTATGTATTGTATGATGTTTTTTTTTTATCATTTGACATATAGGATTGTGCTGTGTGCTTACGCCCCCTTTCTGAGCGTGAAGTTGGCAAGTTATACCGCTGTTCTCATACCAACCATGTCAGATGCCTGGCATCTCTATACAAGGTGAGAAATCCCAAGCCAAAAATAGAAATCCTTAAACCTATAAGACTCTATCACAGGAGATCACCTAGCATCATATCATAAAGACAGGTCTTGAAGGAAGGTACACGCAGTCATTTCATCCTCATCTTTGGCTACTTTGGCAGCCAGTCTACAGACCAAACCCCTGGTTTATCCCGCACCGTCCTACCCTGTGCAGTACACGCTAGAGCCCTGCGCGGGACTATTTTTTTAATCCCGCTCCCGCCCGCTCCTGCGGTTTTTAATCCCGCTCCCGCAATGTGGGTGTTCCGCTCCCGCACGCTCCCGCCACTTTTGTGGCCAATCCCGCCCGCTCCCGCCACATTTGTGGCCAATCATGCCCGCCTCCTTACCTGATTTCCCGCGCAGTCCCGCGCGGCTGCCCTCGAGTTGTTCCCTCACGGCGTCTCTTCTCTTGCTCCGCCCAGGAACAAGGCGGAGTCACAGGAAGTGACGTCACATCACGTGACTCCGTTTTGTTCCTGGGCGGAGCAAGCTAGGAGACGCTGTAAGGGAGCAGCAAGAAGGCAGCCTTGCGGGACTGCGCGGGATTACCGGGACCGCCCGCAGCCCCAGCAAGACCGCCTGCACCCGTTTTTTGGCGGAACCCACGGGACCCGCCTCCCAGTGCAGTTCTCTAGTACACACCACTGAACTCCCCAGCCACACAGAGCCCCAGCAACAATAATAAGACAATCAAGTGGGTGGAACTACCCATTCCCAGTATGATAGCATGTGGGTGAGAGATGTTACCAGGCAAAAGGAGGGGAGGAAGAAAGTGGTCAAATTCTGCTGTGGCATTCTGGTGCAGTAGCTGGGTCTATGAGGTCAGAATTTCGCAAAGACCCAAATTGGAGATTTGACATAAACCTCTGTCTGTTTTAGTAACATAGAAGACATAAATACATATACAGTAATTTGACAGCAGATAAGAACAATTCGGCTAATTTGATCTACCCTTTTTTTTCCTGCTGTGGAAATCTTAGATTAGATTAGATTAGTATAAAATACTTGATAATTATTGATTCATATTGCTATATAAAAGGTGTGGTTTACAAATGAATATCATGAGATGATCATGAGCAATGGTAAATGGCATATACAGAAACATAGGATTTGCATGTCTCTGTACAGCTATAGGAATAATTAGATTGTGACTATTCAAAAGTATAATTTTTGTTATTTTGCATTGTATTGGGGTGTGTAATAAGAAATAATATCACTATATAACAAAGTAATTATTTTCCACATTCAGGATGGTACCCTGCGTTGTCCAGCATGTCGTACATTGTATGGGATTAAGTTAGGCTCCCAGCCTCCTGGAAAGATGTCCTTTCACCTGATCCCACACTCTTTGCCTGGACATGCTGATTGCCAGACCATTCGTATTACCTTCCATATTACCCCTGGTATACAGGTGAGTTGCAGCAGCCTATATACCATATTTGCTTGATTATAAGACGACACCTGGAAATTTGAATTTAGGAAAAAAAGAAAAAGCTTTAATATAAGACTACCCTATAGGAAAAAAAGTTTTACTAGTAAATATTCACATGTAAACAATTTGTTGTCTTTATTTCCTTTTATTTACCAACCTGCCCCCTAGTTATGCACATCTACCCACAGTTATGCATATCTGCCCCCAGGGTATCTTTCTCTCTGGCAGCCTGTGAAAGTCTGCGGGGTGAGCCCAGACAACCTCCACTTCTGTCCGGCACTTCCATTGGGGCTTCTATGATGGAGCAGGAAGGATTACTGGCGATTGCATTTTGAGCCTACAGAATCGCTCCGTGGGAGTGATCGAAGGCCGGGTGGGGGGTTTGTGCTGTTCTGCCCAGACACCTAGGCAGACAGCAGCAGCAGTGCCCCTGAGATCACCACAGTTGTGGTGACGTGGGGGCATTTTTTTATGGCGTACCTGGAACCGCTTGTACCATGCCAACATGAAGTAGCAGGTACGTCTGCGGTCGCAAAGGGGTTAAAGCCTTAATGGTATATGATAACTGCTTGCCTCCTTTTAATTTTTGTGGTGTCTATTTTGCAAATGCAAAATCCTCTATATCAGGGCTCGACAAATCCCAGGCGCCAGGTCGCCATGGCGACAGAGAATTTTGTCCTGGCGCCTAGGTTTTGTCAGCCTCTTACATCCAGAAAAGATTGTGGATGTAAGAGGCTGAGTCACCACACGGGGGCGCTGATGCTTCTGTCTGCCCAGGAGTCTGGGCAGACAGCACAGCCACTCAGAGCCCCCGCCCCCGAGCCTGAGATCACTCCCACGGAGTGAGCCTGTAGGCTGAAAACGCGGTTGCTGCAAAACCAGCAATCGTGTTTTCAGCTGCCACAGGCAGCTTCAGGAAGGGGGTTGTGTGTTGATTGGGTCCCCACACAAGTGTGGGGACCTGACCCAACACACCCCAGCTGCCTGATCGCTCCATGAGAGCGACAGTGCAGCATTAACCCCTTCAATGCCGCAATCGCGGCATTTAGGGGTTAATTCCCGTTTTGTACGGGGCTCTGCTGCTGGTGGTCTGCCTGGAAGCCCAGGCAGACCAGCAACAGCAAAAACGAGCCTCCATAAGCCCTTTGATGATTCCCGTAGGCATGGAAGCCTACAGCAGTCATCAAAGACTCCCCTCCCTGCAATGGCTGGTCTATAGACCAGCAATTGAGTCCCAGCTACCAGAGGCAGCTTCAGGGACAGGGGAGATGCTTCTTCGGTCTCCACATGAGTGTGGAGACCTGACACAACACCCCCCTGCTGCCTGATCGCTCCCTGAGAGCGACAGTGCAGCGTTAACCCCTTCAATGCCACAATTGTGTATGACACATTCGTGGCATTGCAGGGGTTAACATTTGTCCCCACAAGCTTGTGGGGACTAAATATCAATCAATGCTGTGCTCCAATGGAACATCAGCATCGAAAGAGTTAAAAAAAAAAAATTAATAAAAAAAAAACAGCACTGACCTGAAAGTCCAGGGTGCTTCCAGGTCAAGCGCTGTGAGTTTAGTAAGTGGGCCGGTGATGATCAGATCACTCCTGACCAAGTGTTAGTTTAAAAAAATCCTGGCTCCTAACTTTTTTACCTGGCGCCTAGATTCCCAACAAATTTGTCAAGCCCTGCTCTATATGCATTTGTTATTTGCCCCCATGCCCAGCTAAATGCCATGCAGGAGATGTGTTCAAGCACATGATATATTTACCTCCAGTCAACTCCAGTACTGGTTCAGCGAATGCTGTAGGTGGGTGTTTGTTTAGACCCACGTGCACATGCACGTCAAGTGTTCTCATTGACGTTTGTGGCAACAAATATCAGGACACGGAAGAGGAGGGCTGCTGCTGCAGGGAAGCAAAATTTTGGTCAGATGAGTATTTTTTATTTAGAAAGAGTACATGTCAAAGTACACGAAAACACTCCAAACTTGTGTTCAATTCACGAACAAAAGCCGTTTTTTGTTGTTTGTTGTTTTTGGGGCAATTGTAGAGTGCCACATGTCCAGCCAGGTGGTGGTTGACACTGAAATGGTTAAAGATAATATTTCATTGCCTTCCTAGTAATGTGCCTATGCCTTGGGCTCCATTCAAGAAGTACACTATCAACCAGTATGTCTTTGTTTTCTTACTCTGACAGTATTTATCTTCTTAGGGTCATGGGCAACCAAATCCAGGGATGAAATTTTCTGCTCCTGACTTCCCTCTTTGTTGTTACTTGCCCAACACAGAGAAAGGTAGAGAGGTAAGTTTCACTGCTTTAGTTTATAGAATGTATGTAACATAGTAACATAGATCGTAAGGTTGAAAAAAGACCAAAGTTCATTAAGTTCAACCTATATACATATTGTGTCCCTACTGTGTTGATCCAGAGGAAGGCAAAAAACCCTTTTTAATTTTGTGTTTAATTATTTATACACAACTGGGTTTATTCACTAAAGGGACAGTTGACAGATTTTGAAGGAGAATTGTGATTTTAACTTTCATGATTTTATATTATCAAGGTCCATGACCTTCTGCAACAATGAGAGCTTGGCTGATTCCAGGCAAAAAATGGCACAAGGCCAGAGCCTAGGCATTCCGAGGGGCCCATACACTAGGGTTGCCACCTTTGGTTAAAATAATAGTGACTGATATTTTAATGTGTATCACTTTACCCAGGTTCTGCGTCTCCTCATAGAAGCCTGGGATCATCGCCTTCTATTCCCTCTCCAAACATCACGTGCACCCGGGGTGCCGGATCGCGTGTCCACATCTCGCATCCCACTGAAGACAGAATTTGGCTCCAACCTGACAGGGAAGGGTTATCCAGATCCCCAATACCTGGACAGTGTTCTGCGACAGCTCCGTGACTGGGGCATGACAGGACAGTGAACAGGGAGAACCAGTGTTACTCCAGCTTACTTTGCTGGTGATATCTACATGGTTACATTAACCAGTTGTTCTGCATGTCTCTGCTTTTAGTGCAGAGTAGAGTATTTACACTATTGTATAAATATATTTGTATTCTTTTTTCTCCAGCAACCGATATGGGTAGTATGGAGGCTTTTTTACATTTTTTGTTATTTCATTGTACAAACATGTAGCAAATTCTAGAAAACCATGAGAGGCGCATAATAAGGCTTTTAAGCAGTAAGGAATTAACTGGTTTCAGAAATGTGAAACTAGGATATATATCATGTTAAAACATAATTTACAAGTATAATTTTGCTAACCGTTTGAATATACAAGACTTCAACTGCCTGCTGAGACTTCTGACCCTTTTCTCAGCTGCTAGATGTAAGTCCATCTCTAAGAGATGCTGTATAGTTGTAAAGTGATTATCTATTAGGCTCAGTCCTGATAACTCTTTCTTCATTGTTCCAGGAAAGATTAGCACCCTCAATTGACAGCATTTCATTTTTATTGATTGTTTGTTCATTTCTAAAAGAGAATTGGTTAATTCCCTGGGTCTAGATGCTGCCTGTCTTTATTGCAGTTTTATGTAACAGTTTGAAGGATTTTATATTCTGAAGGAAATTGAAAGGACCATCTATGATCTAGTCCTGCCCAGAATATCCATACGGAAGTGGTGTGGATAGTAAACCCATAAGAAACGCATGGACAATATTCACAATCTAAATGCTTCCTAAAGTTCTGTTCTAGATACCATTTGACTATACAGTGTGTTTGGAATTCTTTTTTAACACACACAAAAAAGGCCCATGTTAGTAATTTGTATGTTTTCTAGTTTTGTTACCCCAATCCAATCTACTAAACAAACACACATGCCATATTATACTGCCTGTGGTAAGGAATAGAATTGTGTATCACTCAGCCAGACACTCTGATTAAACAAAGTGTATGTAAGAAGGGACTTCTTACATAGGCTTACATTAAAAAACAACTGCTCAGTGTGGTGTTTGAGCTTGAAAAGGCAAAGAAAAATATTGTATGGCTTGATAAAAACCCCTGAGCGGGTTGAAATGTCACCACACGTTTGGAATTAAATTGCACTCATTTATCGTATTGTTGAGTGTCTTTTGTTTAAATCCAGTAGGGAACCCAACAGCAGACCAATGTAGCTGAGGATCAGAGAAGGCAGACATGCAGCTGAGGAGGTCAAAGGGTCAAAGTCAAATATCAGATATGAAATACCAGATAGCAGGATGAGGTGCACAGATGTTTCTTAGGAAAAGGTCATGATAGGATCAGGACGTCATTTGGAGGACAGTTAGCAAGCACAACTGAGCACTTTCCAAAGGGTTCAGATTTTAAAGTAGCCATAGCAGCAGTTGCTAAAATTTGCATGTGGGGCCATCAAGATTTCTTCAGGTTGGAAGATATTTCCTCATAATGCTGCTAGGCTCACTTTTTTGATGTAGCCTAGTCGTGTTGGGTTTTTGCTTTCAGAGCACACACATTCAATATTTATGTAAGAAACATATTTCATTTTATTCTCAGAATATTTTTTCCTAAAAACATTTGCATGAAAAATTATGGAAACCCTTTGGAATTACCTGGATTTATGCATATATTGGTCATTAAAATGCAATCTGATCTGATTTGATTACAGTAGACAAACACGAAAACTAATATTAAACACACTGTGTAAACTTTCATAGTGCAGGTTGGAAAATGTATGTGGACTCATGGATAGAAAAACTAGTTGATCCTCCTTTGTCAGCAATAACCTCAACCAAATGTCCTGTAGTTGGGGATCAGACCTGCACAAACATTGAGGATGAATTTTGGATCATCTCTTTACAAAAATGTTTTAGTTCAACAATATTCTTAAGGAATCTGGTGTAAATCACTCTTTTTGAGATCCTACCACAGCATCTCAGTTGGGTTGACTGGGCCACTCCAAAAGGCATCATTTCTTCTGTTGAAACCATTCTGTGAGTCTTTGTCCTATTGTATTACCTAACTTCTGTCAATTGGTGGACAGCCTCACATTTTTCTTGATGAGCTTGTGATTATTTTTTTTGTCAAACTGTACAGACCCTGAGGCAGCAAAGAAGTCCCAAACCACAATGCACCCTCCACTGCTCTTTACAGTTAGGATACAGTTGCTGTGACTTTTTGACATTTTTTCATACACATAGTGTAGTGTGTTCCTTCAAAACAACTCAAGCTTGATTTCTTCTGCCCAAAGGATATGATTCCAGTAGTCCTGCGGAACATCCAGGTGTACTTTTGCAGACTATTTGGACAGCAGTGGCTTCCTCTGTGGTGCCCTTTTATGAACACTGTTACTGTTAATTGTTTTATAAATGGTTCTTCTTAAACTCACTCAGCATTCTGCACTGGTTGACATACATTTTTTCACTTTGCACTTTAATGTTTTGTCATAAAAACATGTAACTGTGTGTGTTATTAGTTGAAACAGACTGTGTTTGTCTGTTGAAGGTCAGATCAAATGTAATTACCTATATATATATATATATATATATATATATATATATATATATATATATATATATATATATATATATATATATATATATATATATATATATATATATATATATATATATATGCAAAAATCCAGGACTGTCAAGCATACAATTTTAAGTTTTTTTTTTTTAAATATACAGAAAGAAATCAGTGTACCGTTTGTAAGTCAGGGAAATGAGAGACTCGAGAATGGGTTTGAATACTTTTGCAGGTCAGTGTGTAAATACAATATATATATATATAAATATATATTACTGTATATACACACATATAAGGAGTCATTGTTTGTGAAATGTAGTTAGAGGGACAACTTGATTTTAACAACAACACCAATGATCCAGTATTGCTAATGTAAATAAGTGGCTAACTATCAGATAAGCTGATTTTACCTCTTGGTAAAAGAGGGATGGAAGGTCAAAATAAAAGAGGGACAAAATTAAATTAAATGAAGGTAAAACAAATAAGAATTGTTTCTTCAATAAATTGGCAAGTTGTGGCAGAAATTATAGTTATATAAATTGAATGAATGTAACTGGGTAATAAACTGGGTAATAATCAAGTAGAGACTGGCCTTTGTTATATACAGTGAAAGTGTATGACTGTATGAAAAACGAGAGACGTTAAATGACAAAGAATATAGTAAGAAACGAGGAGTACATGTAAAGAATGTGGGGACAGAAAGTAGATGCTATGTGTTTTGGTGTTCTCTACCTGCAGAAAAAAAATGTCCATGCCTATTTACGTTATTGTCTTTTAATGATAAACTGCATGGCATTTTTAGGTATCTTGGAAATGAACAAACTGTTTTGATTGATTCATAGGGACAGATTTATTCTTTTAATATAAATTTAGACAATAATATTAAAAGACATATATAAACCGTTGGGTGCCCAACGACAAGATTATTATGTACCAGGCTAAGGTTTTCCAACAATTTGGTTTCTGTACCTTTAATATTAAAATAGGTAAAGTCTAAATTACTTCTATTAAAGAAATACATGTTTGTATTAAAGAAGCTTCCTAAAATCTAAAAGTAGACTAGCTTTGCTCCTATTATATAGAGGGCTTACATGTCCTGAGGCTTTATTAGCCATCCTTGTTCCTAATGTATTGTTGTATTACTCAAACGAGGCAATTATAATTCTGTAAAATCCTTTGTTACAAAATCTTTTAAAACATTTTAGGAGTTGTAGAACTTAGTGTTTTCTGTACCAGTCAGGTGTGTGATTTTTGATACAAGCATTTTGTTTTGTAATTTCTTAAAACATAAAATTTGATATTAAAGATAAAATGTATTATAAAACTGAAGACTATTGATTTTGAAAATATCTGACTTGGGTTTGGGTGTGTTGAATGGATGGTGTAACAAACTTATCGATCTCCAGGGGCTTTTATCACTTATATATCATCGTTGAAATACTGCTTGAATACAGGTAGCAATTCAGACAAATAATTGCTATCATATGAATAGTTTGGAGACCCATTTGGTTATCACCAATAATTAGTTTCTACAAAGGAATCTTTGTAATGGACTACCAAAGAGTAAAATCGTGAATATCTGTCAGGCTCATCATATTGCAGCCTTTAACTCCAGAGCACAGGAGTGTAAGAACGCAGTGATTGAAACAAACTTCACAAAGGACACAAGCAGAATGTTTGGTTATAGGTTATATTACAAAAGCAAAGCAAGGCATCTCACCAGAAGCAGCAGAGTAGGTGGCATATCATGCATACAGACTGCTGGGGAGTATTAGAGTAGAAAAGTCCAGGTAAGTATTCAAAAGGGTCTGGAACAGGTATCAAGCAAAAAAGGGGAAATCCAGTAGGCAGTGAAAGCGGTGGCAGGCAGGCAGGCAGGCAGATCCAGCGTCTGGCATGAACTATGGCTCCAAATAACTTAATGAACTTACCTTTCTGTTACTGGGAGGCAGGGATATAAAGCCTGTTCATCAGATCAGGTGTGAGTTGTCTAGGCTTCAGGTGAGGGAGGCAGGGTAATGGTATAACAAAACACAGCTGAACATAAATACACAGCACATTAATTACCGTATTTGCTCGATTATAAGACGACCCTGATTATAAGACGACCCCCCAAAATCTGAATATTAACTTAGGAAAAAAAGAAAAAGCCTGAATATAAGACGACCCTAAAGGAAAAAAGTTTTACCAGTAAATGTTAATTCATGTAAACTATTTTTTTTAATAAAAGCTATGATTGAGAAAAATATTTTTTTTTTGTTTTTATTTCTTGTATTTTCCAACCTGTCCCCCAGTTACGCACATCTGCCCCCAGGCTTGCCACACCAATATGGCACTGTGGCCCATGATATGCCTTTTAACCCTCTATATGCCACTGTGCCCCATGGTATGCCTTTTGACCCCCTATGTGCCACTCTGCCTCCAGAAATGCCTTATACCCCTATATCCCATTCTGGCATTTAGGGGGTTAAAATGCATATTATGGGGCAGAGTGGCATATAGGGAGGTATAAGGCATTCCAGGAGGCAGAGTGGCATTAAGGGAGTTAAAAGGCATTATATAGAGCACTCTGCCTCCAGAAATGCCTTATACCCCTGTATGCCACTCTGGCATTTAGGGGGTTAAAAGGCATATTATGGGGCAGAGTGGCATATAGGGAGGTATAAGGCATTTCAGGAGGCAGAGTGCACTATTAAATGCCCCCTTAACGTCACTCTGCCTCCTGAAATGCCTTATACCTCCCTATATGCCACTCTGCCCCATAATATGCCTTTTAACCCCCTAAGTGCCAGAGTGGCATATAGGGGTGTAAGGCATTCCAGAAATGCCCTACACACACACACACACACACACACACACACACACTTACTTACCGGTGCTTCCAATTTCCTGCTGTATTGCCGGGGCAGCGGGTTGACGTCTCATTCCGCGGCAGCCGGAAGGAGGTGGAGTTGGCAGCGGGGGTTTGTATGCGTCCGTTGAAATACCTTCCCCGGCTGTCAGAGATCAGGAACTCTGGAACTCTGATCTCTGACAGTCGGGGAAGGTATTTGCGACGGACGCATACAAACCCCCGCTGCCAACTTCACCTCCGGAAGCACCGGTAAGTGTGTGTGTGGGGGGGGCGACGACAGGAGGATCCAGGTCCCCTGCAGCGGTGCGGGGGATCTGGATCTTAGTCTCCTAATCAGACCTCTATTTGAGGTCTGATTAGAAGACGACCCCGATTATAAGACGGGTATTTTTCAGAGCATTTGCTCTGAAAAAAACCTCGTCTTATAATCGAGCAAATACGGTATATACATAGCAAGACATGCATACATGGTACAGGATGCCACAAAGGACAGGCAGCAAGGCAAGGAACACAGGGATGGAGTGAGGAGCTGAGATGTATAAGGGAAAGAGGGCAAAGGTACATAAAATACAGACAGAAATAAACAGGACAGCAAGCTGTGGAGAGGAGTTTAACTCCAGGCAGACCACTTAAAGGGGCGGCCACGCCTGGCAGTTTGCAGGGCTGGGGCTGAACCCTGACAATATCTGAAAAACTCTAGTTTGGTTTATTAAAAATTTTCCCAGTTATGCAAATTATATTTTGACTATTTTTACTTGTTGATTTATATTGATCAAGAAATCTAGCCCTTCCAACAGTTGGTAAGAATAGTTCACCTTTGTGCGAAAAAAAATACAATATTTGTTGTAAAATCACTTTGCATAAACAGCCAATCAGAGGGAAAATTTGCTTTGTCTGCAGGATAAATAAAAAACATTACAGTCCTACACATAATGCAATATGTATAGCTTGTAGGAAAGAAGATGGAAATATGGGGGAGGGAGAGGTAGATATAAACATTTGAATACATAAAGGCAGGGGCATAACTAGAGTATTTGGCAACCCCCCCACATACACACGCAAACTTTAAAAAATTGATGTTGGCAAGAATATTCATTGTACAAATTTGTAAACTGTATGTCAATAGGAAAAAAATAGATATCTGAAAAAATAACTATATAAATATATACTAAGTCAGACATTGATGGTAGTACAGCATAACTCCTATTACTATAAACTGTGTCAGACATTGACAGTGGTACAGCATAACTCATATGACAGGCATTGACAGTGGTACAGAAGAACTCTTACCACTATATACTTAACACATTGACAGTAGTACATAACTGCCATCATTTTATACTGAAACAGAAATTGACGGTGGTACAGCGTAACTGCTATCATTATATACTGAGCCATACGTTGACAGTCGTCTCCTATAACTGCTTTCATTATATACTGAGCCATTGATGGTGGTACAGCATAACTGTTATTATATTCTAAGTCAGTCATTTACAGTCATGTGAAAGTACACCCTCATTGAATTCAATGGTTTAACACAGGGGTGTCCAACCTGCGACCCTCCAGCTGCTCAGCCAGCTGCTCTTCCATCCTCCTCAGCCAGCCCCCTAGCTGAAAGAGCATTATGGGAGATGTAGTCCTGCAGCAGCTGGAGGGCTGCAGGTTGGACGCCCCTAGTTTAACATATCAGGACATAATAATCTGTTCCTTAGCAGGTTTCAAAAACAGGTAAATACAACTTCAGATGAAAACACATGACATATTACACTGTGTCATGATTTATTCAACAAAAATAAAGCTGCCGGCGTCCCCGAACACTTGCGTGTAGGGTGCTCTCAACAATCCCTCCTCCTTTGCTTCTTCTGTCGCCTTTGTGAAAATGTTTTAACAGTTCTGTGGTGCTCATGTTAAGCTGTAATTTTCTTCTTCCTCATTTACTGAACCCACACAAGTTACAGAGTCTTTCTCAAGACAAGGGCTTTCTTTAGATGTCATTACTTTGATTGCATTATATAATGTACTATAAAAAAGAATAAAATATGGTGAAAAACTTAGTAATAAAGGAATTTTTCTGGCTCTTTTTTTTTTACAAGTTATACGGCAAAACTGGTAATTCTGCCCCCATATGCTATTTGGGACATATTTGAAGCTGGTCAATGCAATTTACCCCATTGTGACCAACCTTCTGGAGGGGGCTGATGGCTAGCTTCCTCCCTACCGACAGATGATGTTTTGCAATTATTTCTTGTATATTATAATTTTTCCCTGTGCCTCCCCATGTATTCAGCTACACCCAGGAGTATATTGTCTTATTACTTGCTGAGGGAATTAACTCTGGAAGACAGCCAGGATACGCAACAAGGAAGTGACAAGCCACTATTTCAGTTAATCTTTTTATGCTGTTTAAGTTAGTCTTTCCTATCCCTCCCCACATTGTATTCTACTATGTTGAAAATTCATTTATGCTTATATAAAAACCCTGTGAGTGACTCTGAATAAACAGTTCTTGTACTTCACCCTGCATAATGTGTCAGTCAGAGTAAGGGGGTTCCACCACATTGGTGGCAGTGTGTCAGGGGTTGGATAAACAGGTCCGTTAGAAGCCTAGTTACAGGGAATACCAGAGGCTCTGTTTGTACCCCACAATGCATATTGACAGGTAGGATGGTACAGACAGGCAAAAAGAAACACACTAGAGGCTGGATATTATTTTTAGACAGTCTGTATTGGAGTAAGCTGACAAGACAGGTATTACTGGGTACACGGCAGGGAGCAATCAGACAGGGCACATGGCAGGGAGCCCTCAAGCCAGGTCAGAACCAGAAAGAAGAATCAATGCTGAATCTCTGTCATAAAAGCCCCGGCGGAAGTGCTGGCAGTGAAGCTTGTCTAAGCGCAACGCGCAGATGTCCACCGGCTGACGGAGAGTAGGATCCAGGTCCCCTACAGATTTGGATCCTAACCCTGCTGCTTGGCCGCAGGGCTTAAAAAAAAAAAAAAAACACCTGCCCGGTGCCTGGAACTGCATGTCCCGGGCGTCGGGCAATACAAATTGCTCATTGCCGCAGCTGGTGAACGTCTGGCCCCACTAGACACCAGGGAGTCTGGGGGTGCATTGGTAAGTCTGGGGGGGTGCTATCTAGGGAGCAGAGTGGCATTTCAGGGGGCAGAGTGGCACATCTGGGGCAAATTGGCATTTCTAGGGGGCATACAGCATATCTGGTGGGGCAGATTTGCATATCTGGGGCGGCAGAGTGACATATCTATAAGTAAGGTGCATTATGAATTTAGGGTGGGGGGACCTTATAATCGGGTGCGACCTATATTCGAGCCAGTACGGTAATTTCTTTCCTTGTGTTTTGGACAAGAACCTGCAAGGTACTTTTATAGAACAGTCACAGCAAGCATGTGATTGGCTGATACAAGAAAAAGTGTTCACACAATTAAATGGTAGACAAAGCCCCAGGCCGGATGGTATACATTAGACTTGTGCATTCGTATTCGGGCAAACATGAAAACGAACACAAAGGAAACTAATATGGCGTGCAAAATGTATACAAAGACACACAACACGAAGAAACTTTGTCTTCATCTTCGTCTTCGTTTGCTAATCTCCCTGGTCCCTTCCCCATCTGGCCTACCTTATCTACGCAGCATCGCAGGGGTTAATGGGAGCAGAAATCCGTAGTTTGCCGTCAGGAGTTAAACGTCATTTCACCACTTGGAGTGGGGAGACAGGGATTTTAAGTCTGTACGAGAGACTCTATTGGTCACCAGCAGGGGGCTCGTCTGCCATCAACCAATGAAGTGCAACTGAACTTCATTGGTTGATGGCAGAGAAGCTCCCTGCCAGCGACCAATAGAGTCACTCGTACAGACATTTAACTCTTGGAGCGGGGAGACCAATGGTCTCCCCAGGCCGAGTTACCTGTAAGGAGTTAAGGGCTGTGCGAGTGACTCTATTGGCGGGCGACCAAGTCGGCCCCCTGCTGGCGACCAATAGAGTTGCTTGTACGGACCTTTAACTCTTGGAGCGGGGAGACCATGGCAGGCCAAGTTCCGCATCAATTGGTTGATGCCAGAGGAGGCATTCTGTATGCCCCTGCAGGCTCCTGACGGCGGAATTTGGCCTGGGGTCTCCCCACTCCAAGAGTTGAAGGTCTATACGAGCGACTCTAACAAACACACCAACACCCAAACACACACACACCAGGACAGACTATGCCACCCACATCCGGACAGGCTACACTACAACAATAAAAAAAAAAAATTCAACACAGCCAACACTATGTGTATTTATGCCCCCAGCCTGTCCCTCCATTCAGTATTGATTTATGAGATGTGATGGCCAAAGCTGTCCCCCTTGTGTATTGATGCCATAAGCTCCTACGTATATTTGTGCCCTCCAGCCAGCCCCACAATGAGTATTTATACCCCCAGCCACCACCCCCTAGTATTAACTTATGTGATGCCCCAGCCAGCCCTCTCTCGTGTATTGTTGCCCCTACTACCTTATATACCTATGCCATCCAGCCCCCCTTTAGTATCACGCCATGTCATCATCAACATAATTTTTTTGTTACTTTACTTTTTCCGGACTTTCTCGCCTGCAAAACTTTGCAGTTATCGATATTGAACCCCATCTGCCGCTTCCCCGCCCAGTCCCCAACTCTGTCTAAATCATCCTGCAAAGAAACATCAGAATAATCTGAATAACCCTGCCTAATTTTGTGTTATCCGCAAAAACTGTGACATAGCTCTCAATGCAGCTTGGGAGATCATTTATAAACAAATTAAAAAGAAGAGGAGCCACAACAGACCGCTGAGGGACTCCACTTAATACCTGTTTACAGTATGAGAATCATCCATTCACAACAACTCTCTGCATTCTATCTTTTAGCCAATTTTCGATCAAAATACAGATATTTCCCCCTCGGCCTATTTCGGTTTATTTGTAGAGTAACCTTTTATGTAGAACCATATTAAATGCCTTAGCAAAGTCCAGATAAATCACACTACGGCCACACCCAGATCTATACTGTTAGGCTAGGTTTCCACTTGGGTTTTTTTTGCTAAAACGTCCATAAAAACGCCAATTCAGCCACAGAGCGTTTTTTTGTGAAAATACGCTGCGGCCAGATGTTAGCTGTTCTTCAATAGGAAATCGCACAATGCCATATCCACTTGGCGTTTTTCTGTTTGGCGTTTTTTCAGTCCTCTTTGGCGTTTTTCTGCTTTTTTGGGCTCTGTGGCAGTTTTTCAAAATCACAGCATGTTGACACTCTGGTGTTTTTTGCAAGGAAATCTTGGCGTTTTTCTCCAATAGAAGTCTATGGGAGAGAAAAAACGCTATGAAAAAGCCATGCGGGTTTTGCCTTGGTGTTTTTTATGACGCTTTTTTTCCACAGTTACAATGAAGAGGATGGACCCAGTATCTGTGTGTCACACAAACACAGTTTCACACAAAACAAAGTTCATATTGAATTTTACACCATTTGGAACAAACATGCCATTACAAACAAACATACTGGACTGGATCCTGCGTGCCAAAAGCAACAGCAAACAATTTGCACCATCATTTGGGGCCAATCTTCCTAGAGGAGAAGACATTCGAAATAAAGCATGCCTTACAAACCACAGAAAAGAGACAAAAGGGTCCGCCGGGGCGTGTTTAAGCAGAACTCTACCAAGAAAATGACATCGGGAGGGGGCAGATACTTGCCATTTATCCTAATCCCTTTTAGCTGGGTGAAAATGCTGGAAAAACTGCCTAAGGTCAAAAAAAGCAATTTCCACAGAAAGGCTAAAACGCCAGAAAAAACTCCAGAAAACACGCCAAAACGCAGGAAAATGCAGTGGCAGTTTTCTTGGCGTTTTTCCCTGGCGTTTTTCATCAAGAAAAAAAACGCAGGACAAAAACCCAAGTGGAAACCTAGCCTAAAGGAGTTAAGGTCCCCCCCTACAGCATTTTAAGGGGGGGCTCTGCCAAACACACACACCAGGACAGGCTCTGCCACACCGACACCCAAACACACACACACACACCAGGACAGGCTCCCTGTCTCGGTCCCTGGTTCTGTCTGGTGCTTGCGGTAATATGCGAAGAGCTCTATTTGTTTATCCCTTTGCATGCTGGATCTCTGGTTCCTGTCCTGGGCTTAAGGAGGAGTGTTTTATCACCTTCAGGTACATTAGCTTAACTGCCCTCTTAATATTTAAATCTCTTACCTTACTTGACCCACATGAGCCAGTATGCAATGTCACATGAAGGAGCACCTAGTTGGGGGTAGGGGGGTATATGGGGGTGGAGGGGAGGATGAGGTAGTTGAAGGGGCAAATGGGGACTGAGGTTGTTTGACTGGGTAATTAGTGGGCTGACATCATCGAAGAGGGCAGTTGGGGACTGAGGCATCTGTAAAGGTATTTGAGGGACTGAAGCAGCTGAAGAGGACAGCTGAGGAGGGAAGTTGGGAGGCTGAAGGGGACTGGTGGGGTCAGAGGGGGGCTAAAGCTAGCAGGTGACGGTGGGTATGTAGGCTCAGGTGGCCGAAGTGTGCAGATGAGGAAATGAACAAAAGGGGTCTAAAGGGGGCAAGTGGGGTGGCTGAAGGGGCAGATATTGGGCTGAGGTTGTTGAAGTGTGCAGTACGTGTCTAAAGTGGCTGAAGAGAGCAGTTGATGGCTGGGGTATCATATTGGAGGTGACTGAAGGGAGCTGTTGTGGGGGTCTGATTGGGTCAGAGGTGGGCAAAAAGGGGAGTTTGGGGGTGAGATGTCTGATGAAGGGAGGCTCTGCTAAGGTGGCTGAAGGGTGCAGATGGAGAAGTGAGGAGGCAGAAGGGGGACTGAATGAATTAGGTGGGGGCAGATCTTGGCTGAGGTGGTTAAAGGTGCAGTTGGGGGTGAGGAAATAAATGGGTGCTGAAATGGCTGAAGATATCTGCCAGAGAACAGTTAACAAAGGTAAGTTTTTTATGTGTCCTCTATGTGTCATTAGGCATGTGTATTGTGTCAGCAACACATGGCATGCCAGAATTAAACAACACAATTTAACTTTCAACATCAAATTTCAGTGATGTGATGATGTCATCTGTGATGTGAAACTGTGAAAAATACATTCATACAAAATCGCGTCAGTGGTTAGGAAACATTGTACCATGAAAGAGGCGGGAAGCTGCAGGTTATACCAAAGAGTCTGTTAAGTTATGTATTTATGACATATTAAAAGAATGCATATTAAAGTAGTCTAAAAGTACTGCAATGTACCTTCTTGTTTCGTGAGTTTACTTTAGAAGCCCCCACACCCTCTTTATCATCGGTTACTGAGTTGCTTCTATATAACTGGCTATATGCAAAAAAACAATTGTGCTTTCCCCTGTGGGTTGTCTTTTTGGTCATGCTCTGATGAATTCTACAACACACACCCACTTCTATAATCCACTTCTGCATTTCTGTAACAAATTAGAAGCATAAGTTATATTGTCCTCAGTACTTACTTACTGTAACGCTCCAGATTGGTGCGTGTACTTGCATCTCAGGTAAAACCTATAATTATTATTCATTACATTCTAAAATTCCATGCTCTTTATTTGTGTGTAAAGTAGTGACCTTTTAATTTTATTTTTTTCTTAGTGCACTGTGAGTTTTCATCAGTAAAATGTTTTACTTATAACTGAACATGAAAAACTACTACAGTATTGCACTTATTTTATTAGTTAGTATTTTGTTGCATTATTGTTATTTCTGCTACTTTGTATGATAATTCAACAGCAAAATCTCTATAGTTTTTACTGTTTTCTCTATGTTAAAAATAAAATGTGGAAGTCTGGTTGGAAAAGCGGTTGCTCAATTTAAGCTGTTGGAGCAGACCATAGTATCTCAAGCAACCTAAGCAAACTATGTTTTCTGCCCCCTCTCCAAAATGAAACTGGCTGTTAACCCAAAATTCGAACCTCTAGTTCAGTACCCTAGACAGTAATCTAATCTGCTAAATGCTAGGGCTAGCCCTGTAAACCACAGCTCTGGTTTCATTGTTTTTACTATGTGAGTGCAAGCAGCTTTAATCCACTTAAATGAGTGAATGTTTAACCCAAATGTTGTCAGATGTGGAATATTTTTACAGAACATATTTTTCATCTGTATGAACTGATTTTCAAAGGCTACATGATAAACAGCAAAATGTAATGTGCATTAGAAACGATTATCCATTCGCCAAATCTGAATAATGGAGAGGGGACAGATTTATTATGGAATTAGAAAACATAAATGAAGGTATTGTGAAATATGATCTGCACAGTCATAATTTATTTTTTCAAACCCTACATAATCCCACATCCCAAGCAGTTCCACATATTTTAGATTCCCTTCCAAGACATTATATGGACAAAAGTATTGGGACAGCTGACGATTACACCAACATGGACCCTTATGACATTACATTCTAAATACTTATGCATTAATATGTAGTTTGCCACTTTAACAGTTTCCACTCTTCTGGGTTGTTTTTGTGGAAACTTTTGCCCATTCATGAGATGAGAAGGCCTGGCTCGCAGTCTCTGTTCCAGTTTATCACAAAGTTGTTTGATGGGGTTGAGGTCAGGGCTCTGAGTGGGCGAGTCAAGTACTTCCACATGAAACTCATCAAACCCTATCTTTATGGACCTTGCTTTCTGCAAAAGTGTACATCACCGAAATGATCCACGACACAGATTCGGATGCAAAAGAACACACTATATTAGGAATAGGCATAGCTTATATAGCCACTGTACAAGGGGTGGGGAGTTGACATACAACAGGAAACAGGAATGATTACCATAATTACGGTAATACCAAACAATGGCAAGGGATTACACAAGCAACAATGTCACCTGAGTGAGAATATACATCTGATGTTAAGGGCATAGGGAAGTAAAACTTAAATGTAGATTTTGACTGTTAGACATTTTTAATACACATGTATACAGGCATTTTTTTTTAAATGTCTCCTGCTAAACAATTTCTAAACCTTTTTTGTGGTGATCAATAGTTTGCTCCAGTAATTATAAAGAAATTTCCACTCACAATTTGGTATCCAACTATGAAGGTGGTGGTGTACTCTGGTCTTGCCTGACCAAGGCAAGGCCTATAGTGACAGCACCCCTGTCACAAAATGTAGGGTAGATTGCCCTGTTGGGTGATCCATCTTCCAGGTGCACTGATACTTCTTGGGTCACTTGAGATCAGAGATCTCCCTTTTATCCAGCCCAGTTACACTATGAGTAGGTGGAGCACCAAGATACCTAGTACTTGAATGGAGATGCCAGTAGGTTTACTGGTAGGTGTACTGTTTAATGTGTGCTTGTAGTTTTGTGTATTGTAGTCATATATTAGTGTATCATATTTTTCGAACCTGTATGTTTTGCAGATGAATGCAGATGTCACCCAGAAGGTTCCGGTTGTTTATGAAGATAACACCAATTATATATCTGAAAGCACCAGTAACAGCAACCAAGAAGAAGACCCAGCAAAGTCTGTGTCTCAGAATAGCTGTCTCAGTGTTCACCAGCCATCTTCTCTCCAACAGCAACTTTCTCAATGGGAAGCTTTGGGGACAAAGTTCCAGGATTACAAACAGTCCTGTCCTTTCTTGACCATCCCACAGCAGAGGGAACGGCTGTACAGTCTACTCCCTCTCTTCCACCAGGTATCATTTATTATTTGTTTATAATGTTCATAGGTCAGATTTTATTACTTGGATAAAGAAACAGGTCTGGATGGCAAACCAGCTTGCAACATTTTGCCGAGAGTAAACTGACCAATCTGGGGACATTTACTACTGATACATAATTGCAACTTATTGTATACAAAGGAGCAAGAAGCATATGCTGTATTTGGTAGGATGAAATACAGCATACATAATAGGAAATCTTCATTATCTTCAGAAATAAACATTTTGTGGAGGGTATAACAAATACTTTTTGTTCCATTCAACGTAAAAAAACTTATTTTTTTATTCAATGGAATACATTTATTATGGCATTTCATTATGTCATTGGCAATGACTTGCGCATTTGGACTCCTACAAACTTTATTTTTAACAAAATTTGCCAATTTTGTGCAATCGTTTATAACTCCGATAACGAGATTTGTTCATTCGTTTGCTATGTTTTGGCACCATTACAATAGTTTTGGTGCTCAGTACAACAGATTTGGTGCTCATTGATTTGGTAAAGTGGGACGTGACTGTGTAGAGGAGGGTACATATAAATGACTTATTGGTAAAAGTACCCCCAAAAAATAAGGGGGATAGTTTCATTGATTGTTATGTCTGTGAGCAGGGCCGGCCCTGCTATGCAGCAGAGTGGGGCAATTGCGGTCGCAAAGTTCAAATCAGCCGCTGAGCAGCTGCGAGCGGGATTCCATTATCTCTCATGTATTTAATTTATTAGGGCCTTTTAACACTTTTGCTTTCTGGCATTGTAATACAAATAATGTGATATTTGTATGGCAAATAGCGTGACTCAGGTAGGTATAAGGGGTGCGTGTGGGTACAACAGCTCGACCGCGAGATAAATGGGGCTGGTCTTCAAATGTTTCCAGGACTGCTTTTCATTCCTAGGCCGGCCCTGGCACTTTGCCGCCCCAAGAAATGCTTTTTGGACACCACAGTTAGAGGATGGTACCACTGTAGCTGGTGTACACAAGGTGACAGGAGGGGCGTAACTGGGGCATAAGAACAGCAGGGTTATAGATCTTTTCTACCCAATGCTGAAGTTATGGATGTGCAGCACACATCAGCTCACATTTTTGGCAGCGCTTAGGGAGATACTGATGCTGGATTGGACCACAGTCAGCCACAGCTATAGAAAAGGGAATGGTAGTGATTGACAGGGCCGCAAACATGTGAAAACAGTAAGAGATGGAGACTCAAGTGGTATGGGCAGTGGTGAAGTTTGGTGGAGGAGGAATAATGGTCTGGGCTGTTTTTAAGAGTTTGGCCAAGGTCCCTTAGTTCCAGTGAAGGTTACTGTTAATGCTACAGCGTTCTCATCAAACATCAGTGCCTGACTTCACAAATGCTCTTTTGACTGAAAGGGCACAAATTCCCACAAACATACTCTAAAATCTTGTGGAAAGCATTCACAGAAGAGTGGAGGCTGTTATGGTCACATATATTGAGCCAGCTCTATACTCATGCCCGTGATTTTGGAATGAAATGTCCAAGTTCATATAGGTATTGATAGCCAGGCTCTTTGATGCCCCATGGAGGACTGTGCCCAGGTGGGCCAGCCTCCACAGCACATTTTTTTTGGTGCTGCTTAGCCTTCATAAGCAAAATGCCAAGAAATGTCAGCAGTACAGACATCGGTTGCAGGGGAGGGGGATGTGTCAAGCCTAGATAAATATGTTGCTAGCATAAACACTGACTTTAACACAGGTGGCTCCAAGCTCCTACATGCATAGCATATTCCTGCTCTTGTGATAGCAGGTTACTTACTGGGGTTTTCTGTAACACAGCCCGGCCTTTTCCTTACAACTGGAGAGCCTTACAGCTTCCAATCGTACAGACTGAACATGACTACCAAAGGCTCTTCTTATGGCTAATTTTGTCATGTAACAGGAAGTAAGATGCTCCTCTACCATTACCAACCATACTCTAGAAATAGAGTCTGTCTGTATTTTGCAAACAGGGGTGGACTGAGACCATCCAGGGCCCAAGGCAGGGGCGGGCTGGGCAATTGCCCCCCAGGCCGCCCGAAATCTAATCTAAACGGCCGCTGGGTGCTGGGTGCTGATACCGCCGGCCGGCGCTACTTTAATACTTTTTTTTTTTTTTAAATGTAATATGGCAAGCCGGATCGGCTATTAAATGAAAATAATATAGTATTAAAGCAGCGCCGGCCGCCGGCATCAGCACCCAGCGGCCGTATGCGATGGGAGCAGCGTGAGGGGTGAAAGCTCCGCCCCCTCGCACTCACCTTTCACCCCTCACGCTGCTCCAATCACTATGCGGCCATCAGATTGTTGGAAATCGAATCTAAACGGCCGCTGGGTGCTGATGCTGCCGGCCAGCGCTACTTTAATACTTTATTTATTTATTTTTAATATGGCAAGCCGATCCGGCATATTAAATAAATAAACAAAAAGTATTAAAGTAGCTCCGGCCGGTGGCATCAGCACCCAGCGGCCGTTAAGACCACAAGGGAGGGGCTTAACCAGGAAGGGATGTATCCACACCCTATCGTGGATACATCCTATTGTGGTTACATCCTCACATATCTAATTGTTCAGTATTTATAGTAGTAACATCTCAAAAAATATAGTATTTTGTACCGGGGCCGATCTCACACACACTTAAATATATACATGCATAAAAAATGTATTTAATAAATTGAATTTATCATTTTAAATCGTTAATTTATTTTACTTCCTTTAAGCCATATTCATCTTTACAGACATTGATGGTGGTATACCCTGTGGTGTTAAACCAAATAAAAAATATATCACAAAAGTCTATTTTAACACATATTTAATGAGACAAAAACACAGTAACCTACAATAGAGTGACAGCTCAACATACAATGCAACACTTTCCAAGACTAACATGCAACGAAAAGGTCCAAACATTACCCAGCACACCACAGATTGCCCCATCCATGCAGGAGAGAGACTGAACTAAGATTTTGCATTGCTTGTGAGATCACAAACATTGTGAGATGATTAACAATACTTGTTATGTCACCACACACCATAACTCCCATCATTATATACTGAGCCAGACATTCACAGTTGTACACCCTAACTCCCATCACTATATACTATGCCAGTCATGGATGGGGATACAGCATAGCTGGCATCACTGTATAATGAGCCAGAAACCGACAGTGGTACAGCATAACTGCCATTGTTATCTACTGAGCCAGGCATTGGAGGTGGTACAGCATAACTGCCATCACTATATATTGAGCCAGACATTGATGGCGGTACAGCATAACTGCCATCACCACAAACTAAGCCAGACACTGCTGGTGGTACCACATGAGTGTCTGGCTTAGTATATAGTGATAGGAGTTAAGGGCCATTACACACATTTTTCTAACACTCTCACAATGTCTCCTTTCTTACAGTTCTTCTTTCTCTTCCCCCACCTTTTCTTTTTCTGTTTGTTTTGCCCCTTCCTCCTATTCTTTTTCTTACTTTTCTATCCTCTTTACGAAATGGCCTTCTGGTATGGCAGTGGGCGTGGCTTCAGTGTTGAGCACCAGGATACGACCCGGTGGACAGCTGGCGCTCATGTACAAATGGACCTCCCATTCTCTTGATTTTGGGCATGGTAGAGAGAGATTTATGATCCCTAACCAGCCCTGCTCCTGCAAAGTAAGTAGGCACCAGTTGGAAGGTGGGTCTAGCATTATTGCACTATTCTGTCAGTTTGAGGCAAATTTTGTCCCATTGTAAGTCTGCCTCTGATAAACATTCTATTTGCATTATTTAGAGTATGAAGTTGCACTAGGAATTGAAGTTACTGGTCCCTGTTTAGCACTCTTGAAACAAGAATTTGCACAGCCAAGTTCATTTGTAATGTTACACCTGTGCATTTTGAACCTATAACAGTCTTGCACAAACTACTTAAAAAGGAAGTTCATCTTACTGTGGTTTCACACATTTATGGCAGTTTGTGCCATAATTCATAATGAGCATTTATCAGACATGAGGGAACAAATTGTTGCTATGCCGTCATTGAAATTTAAATAAACATAATTCCTGGACTTTGCTCTTTTTAATCGGAGGTTATTTATTAATTATTTATCTATGCATTCATAATTGCAAGTAATAGACAATGAAGCACGATGTATGCACAGCAGTTGATGGAATGAAAGATGAATGTATTCTCCTGCCATCTGCCAATACCTGTCTAAATCTCCTGCCTTACTGTCTGCTATTTCATCTAGTTGCAGATGCCGGCCGTCTACTAGCCCTAGTCTACCTACCTATAGAATTATGAAAGTAGATAGCGTCCTAGCATCAAGCTAAGGCTGTAGCAGACAGCCTTGCATTATCTGAGGTGTCAGACCTAACCAGAGAGTTCTTAACAAGCACCTGTTCATGCATAGAGACTCCCACCTGACGGCCTATTTCTCCAAGCGTAGTCCTTATATTTACTAAACTAATAAATATTTATGTTCCTCAATTAACCCTACTAGCTGCACCAAGTTAGCAAGTGTCTTTTATCCTTGCAAACTAAAAAAAAGAACAAATATAAGGAACTCTACTAGTGCACCTTGCTTTTTTTGTTGTACTATGTGGTGCCATGCAGAGACAGCTTAAGGCATGGCTGAAGTCTCGATATAAGAAGGAGGACTTTGGGTTCTTTGAACACTAGGCTGATTTTGCTTAAGAGTGTAATCTTTAGTCATGATTGATTGCACCTGAATGAAAGAGGGTCCAATGTGAGTGGGGAGAGGATAGCTAGATGGTTGGAGGAGATTTTAAACTAGGAATGGGGTGGAGGGAGTAATAAATACTAGTCTAGACAGTATACAAGGTGTTTTAGTTAGTACCCAGGTGGATGGATCTGAGGGTTTGGTTTCTCTATTATCTGTAGAATAGGGAGACATATATTTTGCCCTCCAAAACAAAGACAGAAGGAGTCTGCAGCATATGTGTTAAATGACAAGCTTAAATCTACAAACGCTCACAGTTAAGGGCAGAAGATCCATGACTTGTAACGGTAGTAGCAACTGAGAATGATTTAGTGGCTGTTACTGAGAGAGGTTTAGTGAGGAAAATGACTGGGACATTTCTATATAAAGAGTACCCTGATATTCCTAAAACAGGGAAGGAAACAAAGGTAGATGGGTGGCTTGATGGTAAAATATGTCTGTTTGCTGATGACCCAAAGATTTGCAACTGGGTTGATGCTCTTGGAGGGATAAGTCAAATGGCAAATGATTTAGGTCAGGCATGTCCAAAGTCCGGCCCGCGGGCCAATTGCGGCCCGCGTTCCGGACTGATACGGCCCCACAGCTAAGTTGCCCAAACATGTAGCTTACGGCCCCCCAGTAAGTCCCCGAGCTCTACTCAGAACTCCCGAGATCTCTCGTCGCGGGACTTGGCCTCATCAGCCGGCGCAGGGAGAAGGAAAGCCCAAATCTCGCGAGATTTGGGATTTCCTTCTCCCTGTGCCGGCACACACAGCCACAAGAGCATCTGATGAAGAAATTGTGTAGGGGAGGGTTGGATTTCAACCCTCGTCTACAGTCAAACATGAACCCTGTTTAAAGTTACTGTAGACAAGGGTTGAAATCTAACCCTCCCCTACAATTGCTTCATCAGATGCCCTTGTGGCTGTGTGTGCCGGCGCAGGGAGAAAGAAAGCCCACATCTTGCGATCTCGGACGTCGCTAGATTTGGGCTTTCCTTCTCCCTGCGCCGGCACACACAGCCACAAGGGCATCTGATGAAGAAATTGTAGGGGAGGGTGTCGCGCATCGCGCGGCTGTCAGCAGGAGAGCCGGCGCCCACACTCGGCGTCCCGTCTCCACGGCAATCAAGGATGCCGGCGAGACGGCTCAAGCGAGGGGGCGATCTTGCCACTCGGTATCACGTCTCCATGGCGATCGAAGACGCCGTGGAGACGTGTCTAATAGGGGACCGTTCCCTGCAACCCAGGGATCGTCTCCCTGGCGGCCACAGACGCCGGGGAGACGAACCAGGAGGAAGACCGGCCCCCACACTCAGCAGACCGCTACCTGGCGTCTGTGGTTGCCGGGGAGACTGATATGGTTGTTCTTGGTCTCCCAGGTGTTCAGGTTTCAAGACTGAGCCCTGGACACCAGCAGAGACTGATTGCAGCAGGTAGGGGGAGAAGTTCCACCCTTTATAAACCCAGAACAACTGAGCTATCATTGCTCAGTTGTTCTGGGCTATTGCTAGATTACTGTGCCCCCGAATCCTGTGCTACATTGTGTCCCCCCCCCATTACTGACCGTTGGACCTGCCTGACAACGATTTTGTCTGACCTCTTAATTTCTGAACTGCTGCCAGTATACGTTTGAGAGCTGCTACTGGGTTCCTACCTGTGATCCTGACAGAGGGTTAGATTTCAGTAAAACATGAACCCTTTATTAATGTGTATCAAACAGGAATCTACAAACTAGTGGCTGACTTGATGTCATCAGTCAGGGCAGGGAGAAGGAAAGCCCAAATCTCGCGAGATCTCAGACATCACGAGATTTGGGCTTTCCTTCTCCCTGTGTCTCCACACACAGCCACATCTGCTCCTTGTACTCTCTACATAACTTCTCCCCTTCTGGCCAATTTTTATAATGGCAACTACAAATAAGAAACGAAAAGTTGACAGTGAGGGACGCCGCTTCCAGGACAGGTGGAAAGTGGAATATTTTTTCACTGAAATACGGAATAACTGTGTTTGTCTGATATGCCAAGATACTGTGGCTGTTTATAAGGAATTTAATGTCAAGAGACACTACCAGTCAAAACATAGCGTATACGACAAGCTAACAGGCCGCGACCGCAGTGAAAAGTTGAAGCAACTTGAAGCTGTATTAATGTCACAACAGCGATTATTTACAAGAGCCCGTGAGTCAAATGAAAATGCCACAAGGGCTAGCTATGAGGTGGCAACATTAATTGCTAAAAATTGCAAATCTTTTGCTGAGGGTGACTTTATCAAAGAATGCGTTATGAAAATGGTGCAGAATATCTGTCCCGAGAAGAAGCAAGAGTTTTCCAACATTTGCCTGGCTAGTAGCACGGAGAATTGAAGAAATTTCATCCGATATTAAGAGGCAGTTAACGTCAAAAGGAGTTGATTTTGACTTCTTTTCAATAGCCTGTGATGAAAGCACGGACCTCTCTGACACAGCTGATTTTTCTGAGAGGTGTGGACGATGAAATGACTGAAGAGCTACTTGACCTCCATAGCCTTAAGGACCAAACAAGAGGAAAAGATTTGTTTCTGTTAGTTCTGCCATAGATGACATGAAACTGCCTTGGAGCAAAATTACTGGGATTATTACTGATGGGGCACCTGCCATGGCTGGTGAACGAAGTGGATTATCAACCCTAATCTGTAACAAGGTGATCGAAGCGATTAAACTTCATTGCATCATTCATCAACAAGTTCTCTGTGCTAAACATCTCAAATATGATCATGTTATAAAACTGGTGCTAAAGACCATTAATTTTATTCGCTCTAAAGCCCTGTGCCACCGCCAGTTTAAACAGTTTCTACTGGATATCCAGGCTGAATATGAAGATGTTTTATATCATAACGATATAAGATGGCTCAGTCGGGGGTCTGCACTGCAGCGTTTCTACTCTCTCAGAAAGGAAATTGGAGAATTCTTGGAAACAAAGGGACAACCGATGCGAGAACTATCTGATCCTATTTGGCTGGCTGATTTGGGGTTTCTAGTCGACATAACAAAGCATCTGAATGTACTGAACACGAGTCTTCAGGGCAAAGATGCAGCGGTTCACCAGCTTTATTCACACCTCAAAGCCTTTGGAACAAAGCTGCAACTTTTCCTAAGGCATTTGTCACAAACACAGCCCAATACCATTCATTTTTCAGCGTTGCAGGAAATAATTAACATGATGATATCAGTGCACAAACGAGCAGGTATGCAGCAGACATCACATCTCTGGCTGGGGAGTTTAAACGGCGCTTTCAAGATTTTGCAGCTATTGAAAAGGAGATCATCCTTTTCTCCTCTCCATTCTCTGTTGACCCTGACGATGCTCCAGATCAGCTGCAGCTCGAGCTCATTGAGCTGCATTGTGACAGCGAGTTACGCAGTCGTCACCAACAGCTCTCTCTTGTGAACTTTTACCGCCAACTGGATAAGAGCCGGTTTCAAGAGATTCGAACATTGGCTAAGAAAATGCTGAGATTGTTTGGCTCAACATATTTGCGTGAGAAGACATTCTCTGTTATGAACTTTAACAAGAACTGCGTGAGGACAAGACTAAGTGACTGTCACCTGCGTGACGTTTTGCGCGTCAAAACCACAGCCTTTGAACCAGACCTAGTCTATGTGCTGCAGTCCAGATCTCAGTTTCACCCTTCACATTAGTGCAGGCAAGTTTTTTTTCAATTGAGATGAATACATTGAAGTTGGTCTAAATCAGTTATAAATATATTTTGAACACATGTATACTTGATGTTATGTTCCTGTTCACATTTTTTGAACTTAAAAGTTGACAGACAACCTTTATTACTTTGTGTAAAGTACTTTACAATGTTCCTGACATATTTCAGCTTCCTGTTTTTTTGATATTAAAGGCAGAGTGATTTAACACCTGTTTAGATTTGTCATCCAAGTCACAAAATTAAAAGTATGCCGTTTTCAATAAACTTTGCATAAAATAGTTAATTTGCATTTAATTTTAATGGTTCAAAAAATGCCAGGCAAAATGGTCGGCCCTCGCACATGCTCACTTCATCAAATCTGGCACTCTTCGAAAAAAGTTTGGACATGCCTGATTTAGGTAAATTGAAAAATGGTTACTGCAAGATAATGAACTAAGGGCATAAAAACCCAAGGGTGGAGTATATAATATTTGATACTGTCCTAACTTCATAATCTAGATAAAGGGGTAATTATTTCAGATGACTTAAAAAGGTAGGTAGACAATGTAATAGAGTAGCAGGAAACGCTAGCAGAATGCTTGGTTGTATAGGGAGAGGTATTAGCAGTAGAAAGGAGGGAAGTGCTTATGCCGTTGTACAGAGCACTGGTGGAGTATTGTGTACAGTACTGGAGACCGTATCTCAGAAGGATATAGGTACTTTAGAGTTCAGAGAAGGGCTACTAAAATGGTTTTATGGATCAAATGATAAAACTTTCCAAGGAAATGCCAAGTCTTTGTGTTCATCTTCATGTTCGTCTTGAAAAAAAACCTTCACCTGTTCCCATATTCTTTTTAGGCGAATATTTGTGTACGTCCTTTGTGTTCATTTTTCTGTTCATTTTCTTACGGTTTTCTAGCAGGGTTTAATAGAGGTTTAACGCGGCAATACACAGCAGCTTTGGCACAAGGATTTTAAAAGTTAGTGGCTTGTAGGAGGCTCCTCTGGCATCAACCAATGAAGGTCAGCTTGCAGTTTCCTGCAATTTGAGAGATATATTATCACATTTGTGTTTCCCAGAGATGATCTTGGCTGCAGTATTCTGGATTGAGGAAGTATAGGACATTGTTGCATTTATAAATAGCTTAGCCTGGCTGCTCCATTTTGACTTTATTTTGTTGAATAAATCACGGCACTGTGTAATATGTCATGTTTTGGTATTCATTTGAGGTTGTATTTACGGAATTGTTAGACCTGGTAAGGAACAGATTATTGTTATTATGTCCCGATAGGTAAAACTGTAGAATTCAAATAAATAGCGTGTACTTTCTTGTCCTACCTAATGATAACCATAGGAAAGGTGTGAACATGTACATCGAACTGAAAACTACCTTGGTATTTAAAGAGTTAAGTTTACTTGTTTCCACAGCACAACATATAGATTGGATGTAGTAAAAATGTTATTCAAGCTGTGTGCACAAATTTATTTTTTGAGGAACAGAAACTGCAGCATCTGCAGTAACTGAAATTACATCTATTTAGGGTAGAGACAATCAATCTACTAAGGCTATTTTTTTAAATTGTGCAATTATAAAGGTAATAGTATTAGCATGACCATGCAACCTGGGTTAAGCCTGGGGTCACTGGCTCCTTTGTGCAGGATTTTCTCTGTGCTCTATTAATAGGTGTGGCTACAACATTGATCTTGTCCTTGTAATAGCCCACCCCTCCTCTTCCCTAGTATACCGGCCCCTTCCTATTAATGCCCCATCCCATGATAATCTTTGGCAACAGCAAATATTTTATGAGGGACTGCATACGCAAAAAACAGAGACAAAATGAAATGTAAGGAAACATTGTGAGAGTGTTAGAAAGCATAAACCAAGCATGTAATGGCCCTTTGATGGTGGTACACAATAACTCCCGGGGCCTATGAGAATTATTATCTATGACCATCAGTGACTGGCTCAACATAAAGTAATGGGAGTAATGTGTACAATGCACTTTACCTCCTATCACTATAGAGTGAAGCACTGATTGTGGTACCACCATCTGTGTCTGGCTCATTAAAAGATTAAGTGATGGTAGTTATGCTGTACCACTGTCAATGTCTGGTTCAGTATATTGTGATGGCA
Source organism: Spea bombifrons (assembly GCF_027358695.1). Taxonomy (NCBI): domain Eukaryota; kingdom Metazoa; phylum Chordata; class Amphibia; order Anura; family Pelobatidae; genus Spea; species Spea bombifrons. The sequence continues at coordinate 8,322,989 of NC_071097.1, forward strand.
GTTATTCTGTACCACCATCAATGCCTGGCTTAGTATATAGTAATGGCAGTTATGCTGTACCACCGTAAATGTCTGGCTTCGTATGTATTGGCGGGAGATTTGCTGTACCACCATGAATGTCTGGTTCAATATATACTGATGGGTGTTAGGGTGTACCAACGTCAATGTCTGGCTCAGTATATAGCGACCATAAATACAGTTTAGATTAAGTCATTGATCAATTTGCAGAAGTCAGAAGATGTAAATCCATTTACATTTTGGGGAGGTGGTTATGATCGATTTTTAAACCTTATTTAACTTATTAAATACATTTTTAATAAGTTTGTGTGCGTAGGTGCAACATATAGGATCTGCCCCGGTGCCAAATACGCCCGTTTTCATCATTCAATGAGCCTTTGCACTACCTAGTTTTAGTTTTTGTTTATGGTGATAGTAGATATATTTACTTCTAAATTTTTCACATTGAATTTCTGTATTTAAACATTTATGTATTTAACCATACGTTTGCAATATTGTATTTTTCCATTGCTGCCTATATTCTTTAACCCCTTCATGTCATGCCCAAGTGGGCTCATGTGATCGTGGGGGCACTGCTGTGTGTAGCACAGCCTCCCTGACCCCCCCCCCCGACTTTGATTCTACAGGCTCAACAGGCAATCGCCGGTTCCCAGCTACCACAGGCAGCTTCAGGGAAGGGGGCATTTGTTGCATTCCCCTGCTGCCTAATCTCTCCATAAGAATGACACAGTTAACCCTTTCAATGTGGCGATGATGGAATTTTAGGGGTTAACACCCATTCTTTACAAGGCACTGCTGCTGCTGGTCAGCAACAGTAACACAAGAGTCCCCATGAGCCCCTTGATCACTTCTACAGGAGCGATCATAGAGGCTCCATCCCACAATTGCCAGTTCACTGCCAATTATGTACTTGCTGCTAGGGGCAACTTCAGGGACAGGGATAAAGGTTTCTTTGGTCTCCGCATGAGTCAAGGTTGTTTCCAGATCAGTTGCTGTGACTTCATGATCTGCTGCAGTTCAAACCAATCAAAAGTGGGCTGATGATGATCAGATCCTATATTTTTATGGGGTTACCTTGCTATTTGGGACCTTTACTGTCGCTCAAATGAGACATGGGCCCAGTAAAGTGATCTGTCAAAATTCCAAGCTTGAAAACTGAAATGCAGTTTTGACACAATGTCTGAGAAACATGACTCATACATGCATGTGTGGTATTTCTGTCCTTGAGGGGGTGTTGCTGAACACAAATCAAGACCTTAGTTGTTCTGCAAAGTGGATGTGAAAATAGTTGTCTTTTTTTTTTGCTATGTCAACTTTGGAAGGTTCTAGTGCAGAATCATCTGCACAGGGCAGAATCATCTGCACAGGGCAGGCCAATATGTCCTTAACTAGATTCCCCGAGCTGTCTAGTTTTTGAAAATATATACGTTATATGGGGTTAAATAGAAATGATGGACCTCTACTGCGTCTTAAATGAGATCTGGACCTAGCAAACTGATCTGTCAAAATTCCATGTTTGAAATCTGTGATGCGCATGTTCCAATTTTAAGTGCCTAAAAGACATGCTCTACCCATGCAAATAAGGTACTCAAGTGGTGTTTCTGAATACAAGTCAAGTATTTTTCAGCAATTTAACATACCCGGGGAAAACATGTACCCAGGGAAAACTACTGTGTTTGGATAGAATGGGTTTGTTTAAAATGAAAACTGAAATTTTACTGTTTAGGACAGATTGGCCCTAAAAATGATTAAAAAAGTGTTAAAACGCCCCTCCCTTTATAAAAAATGCATATCCCATTATAAAAATTCTTGTTTAGAAACAGTGATGCGTGTCATTCATATGAAAACCAGGAAAAATAACTAATTACAATTTTTGGAGTTTTTTTTGTATATTTTTCTTTTTTTTTTTTTTTAGGTGAAACTGAAATTTTTGCCTTTTTCCCTAATTTTTCCCACTTTTTACGTATTTTTCATGCTAAATCATGATACAAAATTATTATTTCAAAAGAAAGCCCTACTTGTCTTGAAGGAAACAATATCGATTTTGTGCAATGGACTAAATGAGTTAGTGAGCAATCAGTTGAATAAAGACATAGCAAAAACACAAACTGCTCTGGTCATTTATTTAGCCCAAGCATGTTTAAAAAAACTGGTCCTGGAGGGGGGTGTGTATATATAATTTTTTTTTAATAGCTATGTTTTGTGATGTGTGAAAACCACAAGTTTATCTTATTTACATTGTTTAAAAGTTATGTTTTTTATTACTAAAAATACTGAAAAGAGAGATTTGTGGGGCTGTAACAACAAGGGAGAGGCTTAACCAAGAAGGGGTGTGGTCATGATATGGTGTGGCTAAGGGAGAGGCATTGCCACATGGAGCCCCTGATAGATTATATATATATATATATATATATATATATATATATATATATATATATATATATAATACACACACACACACAATACTTATATTACTTAAATGACAAAACATGACAAAACATATAAAAGTACTTTCTGATAAGCTAGAAAATGAATATATATGTTCCCTGATTCTATATTCAAATAAAATGAAAATGAAAATAAATGAATATTGAATTAAAACCGTTGGCACCTCCTTACCTCTCTTGCAGATCACCGGCCCAGGGGCCGGCCCATCATCACATGGGTCGTGCAGATGTACAGCTCACTGCTGTTGGGCCCGCGCACTGTGTGATAAAACTCTTTCCCTGGCCAGGGAGAGCAGGAACCTGGGCGGGGAAGGAGTTTTCTCACACAGTGCAATGGCGCCGCAGCAGTGATCTGCAGGCCCACATTATGTGCCGGTCACGCCCCCTCCCTGATGGGTGGCACCCGGGGCTACTGCATGGAGGGCATATAATAACCTGGAATAGTCAGGAAATTAATCAGGGGTGTTAACAGAGCATTAAATCACAGCATATCACTAGCTCATATAATACATTAAATCATACCTGCCAACAGTCCCAAATTTTTTTTTGGGGGGGGGTCTTGTCCTGTCAAATTCTGGTATAAAAATACTGCACACTGGCAGCACTGTACTTTAACTGTGTATGTCTAAGACACACACACACAGCTAAACACTTCTAAATGAGCTCCAAACTACCCAGTATCTGCATTGGGTAGCATCAGGGCCGGCCCTACAATGGAGCCGACTGGGGCAATTGCCCCAGGCGTCACTTTAGAAGGGGCGGCACTTTGCCGCCCCAAGCGGGGTTTTTTTTTTTTTGAAGCGGAGGAGAGAGAGAGAGGGGCGCCGAGTGGTTTCGCTTACCCGCTCGGCGCCCCTCTCTCTCTCTCCTCTGCGGCGAGTCTCCCTGTTCGGTCTCGGTGTCGGCTTGTAATGCAGAGCGCCGGAAGTGACGTGAATTTCCGGCGCTCAGCATTACAAGCCGGCACTGTGGCAGAGCAGGGAGACTCGCCGCGGGGGGGGGGGTAGATAATGGCGTCGGCGAAGTTTAAAATGCCCCCCCCCCCGGCGTCGGGGGGCGGCATTTTAAACTTCGCCCCACGCGGCGTTAAGTCTTCGGCCGGCCCTGGGTAGCATAGAGCTCAATGCTGCATGGTCACGCGGCATGTATGGCCCTGTCCCCTTTTAGGCTCTCACCTTTAAATCATGGCGCGATCCGAGGTGCTCCGAAGTGTACATTGGCCTAAACTGAAATCCCTGTTCCTCCCAGGCCAAGTTGCTCAGAGCAGTTGTCTGAGATTATTTATCATATAGCATCTATATGAGTTTAATAAAAGGATAGGGATATTAATTATATTTTAGACCACTTTTACACACTTGCCTAATATTTGCTACTTACTTACAATGGCATACTTTCCAACAACCCAAATTTTACAACAAAAACGGGACTGTTCCGAAAAAGTAGGGGCTGTTGGCAGCTATGCGCATGGAAGAATGTGGGACAAGAACTAAAAATAGCTTTGGGTTAATGCACAGGTACATTTCTTATATTTATTTTATTATAAAAAGTTTTTTTTTTTTTTTTTTTTATACCTAGATTTGCATACTTACCCACAAGGGCATACTTACTTTCCAAAGTTGATGGGATGCAAACAATGGGACTGTTAGAAGGTATTTGTTAGAAGAAAAAGGGCCAAAAAACTAAAATGAAAAAAGGCTAAAAAAAACATTAATTGTAGGCTAGTGAGTGTATAAGTAAAGGCCAGGGCAAATAACAGGAAAGGTCCTTGTGAACTGTGCGTGTGTGTTATGGTTGGTTGGTTGTGAATCAGACAGAAAAAAAAATGAAATGAATAGAATGAAAAAGCATGATTTGCTGGGAAAAAGTAGATGATTGAAAAGTGGAAAAGGTAAATGAGTGGGCAATTGGCGACCCACTCACCTGTTTCACCCTAGAGCAAAGCATCCTAGCACTGTCAGTCCATAACGTTTGGCAGCAAACTTCCAGAGCTCAGACACTAGGCCCTAGCGTAAGCTGGCTACTCCGGCGGAGGTAGCAGGCGTTGCCACACCGCAAACAGATGCAGCCAGAGGGGAGAAACTACCCTTACCATTAGGGACATTTTGGGCATGACTCTAGCCAGTACATGATGTTTGGCAGCGGACTTCCAGAGAGTGCAGGCCACACACTCTTCTTTTTCATCCCAGTAGCTAAGAGGATCAACATTAGGCACAGAAGAAACTTCACTGAGGTAAAGTTTGACCATTTCAGCAGCACTACTCTCTTTTCTGCTGCTAGCTATATCAGTGGGTCCAACTATACTCCCAAGTGCCTCTTCCCAAAACGCAGGTGCTCCACTGTGTTGTGCTACTTACGGCACTGATGCTGCTGCTAGGAGTAGCAGACAACATCATCTCTTCCTCTGTCAGGACTCGGGTAGGAGCCCATGTGCAGGGGATACTTGGGGTTCGGTCTGTAACCCACGATGCATGATTACACAAAGACACCACAAGCAGAAATCTAGGTAATGTATTGTATGTATATGGCAGGACAAGCAAATAAGGGTAATGCAGTCTTGTAAGCAAGAAACCGGACATACAGCAGGACAAATAAATACCGGTAATAAGTCTTTTAGCAGGGAGCCCACTTGGATGGGTATGAAAGCAGGGCGTCCACTTGATAAGGCCACAAAGCAGGTAACCAGGAACGGTACAGGTCCAAAGCCTTCAATAGAAAGGCACTGACTGAAGGGCAGAGCTGGATGAGGTAGCCGGGATTCAATCTCGGAAACAAGGCGCAGCTGGATGGAATGATTAGGGCTCAACTCAGGTAATAACGTACACCTGATCCTGGTAATTGAGTTCTGAGTGCTCCAGAGGGTGGAGGGTGGCCACTAGTGGTAGCAGATTGATATATCACATGTATGAAAAAGCCATGGTTCAGGCAGTAAAAAAGTGGACCCTGACAGTACCCCCTCCTCAAGGAGCATTCACTGAACGCGAACAGTCTAAACAAAATCTGGATGCCTTTAATAAACTGAGCAGAAGGGTGCACTTAACGTGATTTCTTCTTCTTTTTCGGTAAAGCTTGTTCACAGATCTCCAGGTCTCCATTAGAGGTTATAACACAATCGAAGGAAAGGTTATCTGTGGTGCAGTCGTAGGTCACATTAGGACTGGATGCTGAAGAAGTAGATGAGACGGTATGATTCAGTGCTTTCTCTTTCCTTGTACCAGGAGTCACATAGCTGCCCTGTACCTAGGTTACCACTAAGGGCAGTTCAGTATGTGAAGCATTGATGGAAGGCCCCTTCTTACCCAGAGATGGAATAGGGTCATGCATCTTTGTTACCAGTCCAGAGGGGATACTAGGGGCTCTCTGGTGTATCACACTTTGCTGAGGTAGCATTGATAGGAGTTGCAATCATGGCTGAACAGAAAGCAATAGGAAGTTCATCCATATGGGAGCAACCCACGCTACCACATACTGTAGGATCACAGAAGTTGCATTCCATCACAGAACAACCATCATCAGGCTGCAGCTGGACATCCACCGGAGTTTTAGAAGCATCAGGAATCACCAGGGTTGGTATATACTCCATGAGTTCACTGTCCTGGGGGATAAAGCTACTTCCCCTTTTAGGAGAGCTCTTTGCTTGTGACGTAGATTGTTCAATTGGTACAGAGGGTTTCAGAGGACATTGGGTGATTCAGTGTCCCTTTTTGCCACAGTAAAAGCAAGAGTCATCATCATGCCTTTGTTGCAATTCGGTTGTGGTAAGGGGTTCACGTTTCCTAGATTTCCTAGGAGATTATTTTTTACTACTGGTAACAGGCTTGTTGGTTTTCTCAGGTGATGTAACAGGTGTAGGAGAATGGTCTTCATGAGAGACTGGAGTTGGAGTCCCAGATTTGCATTAATGATTTGCACAGTTCAAGTAGACACTCCTATCACTTTGATGACTGAAAGTAACCCCGCGGACTCCTTGTAATGGCCTTTGTATTCTGTCAGGACTTGGGTAATCAGGTCGGGTAGGAGCCCATCTGCAGGGGATACTTGGGGTTCGGTCTCTAACCCACAAATGCATGATTATACAAACAAAGACACCACAAGCAGAAATCTAGGTAATGCAATGTATTGTATGTATATGTCAGGACAAGCATATAAGGGTAATACAGTCCATAAGCAAGAAACCGGACGTATGGCAGGATAAATAAATACTGGTAATAAATCTTTTGGCAGGGAGCCCACTTGGAAGGGCACGAAAGGCAGGGAGCCCACTTGGACGGGTACGAAAGCAGGGAGTCCACTTGAGAAATACACAATGCAGGTAACCAGGAACGGTACAGGTCAAAAGCCACAGCAGAATGGTCCACAGACTTCAATACAAAGGCCCTGACTGAAGGGCAGAGCTGGATGAAGTAGCCAGGATTCAATCCTGGAAACAAGGGCTCAACTCAGGTAATAAGGTACACCTGATCCTGGTAATTGAGTTCTGAGTGCTCCAGAGGGTCACTAGTGGTAGCAGATTGATATACCACATGTATGAAAAAGCCATGGTTCAGGCAGCGAAAAAGTAGACCCTGACATCCTCCTCCTTGGAATGCTAGTGGGACTGCGAATTTCTTGAATTCTACCAGATTTGGTAGGTTTTGCTCAGGGGAAAATTGTGCACTAGTCATTCGTACACTGTTCCCTGAGGAATCTGATTCCTGACCACTCATCTCCTCTACTTCCTCTGGCTCATAGTCAAGTTCTTCATTAGCCAGATCAAATGGAATTCCTGCTAGGCTGGAGCTAAGACTGATATCATGACTAATAGTAGTGCAAGCAGGAAGAACAGAGCCTAACTCTGCACTTGGCCTCTCAGTCTCATGCTCCTCTGGTACCTTGCTAGGTGGAGTTCCACTATGTGTCCTCACTCTAAATGAGATTACAAAAATATTGTAAGGACTTGATGGCTTGTTAGAGGTGGTGCTAGGAGGAAATGGCGTGACGGAACCAGTGGGAACAGCAGGCGCAGCAATAGTGGTAGAGGTGGTGGTCTTGAGGCAGATTTCTTTTCTACAAAAAGCCTCCCTGCGAAAGAACAAGATTGCTTTGGTTTGGGAACACCACTCTCAGTCTCGCTGCTAATTTTGCTCTGCTTGATACCTTGCATGCTGCTCGTGGATGGGGAAGAAGCTGCTTGGGGCAAACGGCACTTCTTTTTACTCACTGGGCTAGTAGAAGTACTAGTTGTGCTACCCTTTAAATTTGAATGTGCTTCTGGTGCTTTAGGCTTTCCATAAAAAACAGAGCTGGTGGTGGGCCTAGCAGCACTACTACTGCCTGCTATCGGTGCCTTTCCTTTACTTGATGACATAGATCCTTCAAGCAATGATTCCCCAAAGGATAACCGAGAGCTTGCCCTACTTGTCCGACTAGACTCACGGAAAAGGCTGCATCATAGAAGAACTGGTGGTGGTGGTAGATGGAGCCTGTCCCTCTCTTCTTTTCTTAGTCCCAAAAAGAGGATCCATTTCAAATTTTGTGTTGTGTGTGTAGTGTAGTGTTTAAAACTAGTGGGACAGGGAAAATAACTTTATAAAGAAAAATAGGATAAAAAAAAAATGGAAATCCCAAAAAATTTCTCTTCATTGCTACTGCTGAAAAACTATGCACAACTGAACTGTGCTGTTGTGTGCCATCTGCAAAATTGCTCAGGTTATTTAAAAATGAGTTAACTAAAGCCACTAAATGGTGTTATTAACTCAAGTTTAACTATAATACACTAACTAGTAAAACTACTAGCAGTAATTTATTTTAAATTTACACAGGCCTAAGAGCCTACTACTATGCTAAAGCTATATTTCATTACTATTCTTTTATTTTTTTTTATTTTTTTTATTATTATTTCGTTACTATTCTAAATCAGATACAGAAGCAGACAGATATAGTTGTCCTACTTCTGCTAAATCTACAAAATTGTGCTACATTATTTTCTTTTTTAATAGTACTACAGCTACCTTGGAGCTTTGTTTAGTACAGTTGTCATCACACAGTCAATCTTTCTTGAAAATAAATTAGAAAATTAAATGTAACAGCAAAACAGTTAGCTTGCTGAACAAAACAACACTGCACTTATGCGGTTGCACTCACTAGCCCAACAAGTTCACTTCACTGATGGACTGAGGTGAGCAAAGCAAATGAAATGAAATTAATTAATAATATTAAGAAAAATTGACTTTGTCTCTTGCTGTTGCTAAAATAAAGCACAAGCTAAAGAGCTGCAGCACCAGTACTAGTAAGATTAGCTTAATTTAAAATTAAAATTTAACTAAATTATTAACCAAGTAGGTTATAATTAGGGTATAATTAGGGATTTCTCATATTAATATAATTAATAATAAAATTAATGAACAACTTCTAGCTTAAGGGTAGTAGTGGACTGGTTAATCTTTATGTGGGATAAATTAACTCTTCTACCTGACAGACGGTCTCAAGCAAAATATATTATAATATAGCTAATTAATTATTAAGCTAGCTAAAACGAATTACAATAATATTATTATTAAAAATTAATGATTTTATACTACACACTAGCAGTCTACACTAGTATACTATATGACAATATTATTTATTATATATTATTATGATTATATTAAATGTATAAATTATATTATTGAATTAATCCAAACAGTTCAGTTTAAATAACTAAATTATTGACTGTCCTGACTGTCATGAAATTACAAAAAAGACAGGGCAGGCATTAGGCACTGTGAGCCCAGTGCAACTCAACAGCACTACACAGTTGACAGGCAGACTAAAATAATTCAGTAGAACTAAAGAAGAGTACACTGTGAGAAATGGCAGGCTGAGGCTTACCAGTATCACACAGAACAATCTCTCTCTGTAACGCTCGGATGCAGCACAGCAGTGTTGCCAAAGCAGCCACAGTGAAAATAGATCTCTCATGCAAGCTTTGCTCTTATAAAAGCGGTTTCTGATTTAAAAAAAAAAGCAGCACAGGCATTGGACGAGACCCTCAGCATGATGTCACAAGAGCGAGCTGATTGGATAGACGAGAATCAGCTCACTCAATCTGTGTCCTCCTCCTACTCTTTCAAAATTTGGCGGGACAATTTCGTTGACAGATATGGGGTTCAAATTAGGGGACGGGGATGGCCATGGTAAGACCTTGATTTCGTGGTCAGTAAACAATTTTTGTGTGGATTTTGATGTATCTTTTGGATCAGTGTCCTGCTGGAAAAACCATGACCCATTTTAAACTTTCTGGCAGAGGCTTTCTGTCAGGTGTTTATTTAATATCTGTTGATATTTGAGTCCATGATGTCATGTATCCTAACAAAATGTCCAGATCATCTGGCTGAAAAACAGCCCCAAAACATTTAAAAGACACCACTATATTTAACTGTGGGCTTCCTCTCTGTGTACACCAAACCCACCTGTGGTGTTTATTACCAAAAAGCTTTATTTTGGTTGACCCTACAACCCAATCCCAATTGATGTTCCAGTAGTGTCTGGCAAACTGAAGACAGTCAAGTTTGTTTTTGGATGAGAGTAGAGGCGTTTTTCTTGAAACCCTTCCAAACAACTTGTGTTGGATGTAGGTGAGGTCTGATTGTTGTTTTGGAGACTCTGACCCTAAGACGCAACAAACCTCTGATATTCTCTAGCTGTGATCCTTGGAGATTTCTTGTTGACTCAAACCATCCTCTTCACAGTGCGTTGAGACAATATAGACACACGTCTGTGTCAGGACAGCCTGTACCCCGACTGGGTACTCCCGTCAAACTGAGCTTCTTTCTGCCGAGACACCAGTGGTTAAGCGTTGGATGAGACAAATTGCTGGTGAGACGAAGCAGGACAGCAATCGAATGGAGATGTGCTGGCACTGTGGCTAGCCAAAGCTCAGCGAAACAATTCTAATGTTGTCCAGGGGTGATCTTGAGGGAGCAGCGTCAATCCTGGGGTACTGATGGATAGCCTGTCTGTGCCATTTCTGCCCCTAAACACTACATTCATTTATTCAATTAGTCACTCATTCACTCATTCATCCTCCTACTTCACCTGCAGTTTCTCTGGTCCAAAGGCCAGCCGAGCAGCACTGGGGCTGCCTAACACGGTCCTACAGCATACAACTGTAGCGCCTGCGCATTGCGCGAGGAAGAACTTACAAGGTGGCCACCGGGCTGCATAGATGTGAGTGTGGCTCCGGTTTCCCAGTAGGCCAGTTCGGCCCTGAATACAGGTTTAGCAAAGTAGTACCGTATTTGCTCGATTATAAAACAAGTTTTTTTCCAGAGCAAATTCTGTGAAAAATACCCCTCATCTTATATTTGAGGATCCAGATCCCCCGCAGAGCTGCAGGGGACCTATATCCTCCTCTCTGGCAGCCGGTGGATGCCTGCATAATGCACACAGACAGCACTTCTGCCGGGGCTTCTATGACGGAGCGCCGGGGTGGCATGATCTTCCGGTACTGGCCTGCAGCAGCGAAGGTTGTCTACGCACATCGTGCAGACATTCACCTGCTGCCATCACCGCAATGCTGCAGAAGACCTGGATCCTCCTCTCTGGCAGCTGGTGAACGTCTGAGCACCAATGTCACATTAACCCTTTGAGGCCAAGGACTCATGGGGGTATGTTTGAGTTGGGGAGGTGGGCACTGTTGCATTTCTGGGGCGGCTCCTTTCTTTTTTTCCCCCAAGTGGCTCTTCATACCAATTAAGGAGGACATCAGCCATGTCATGGGAAAGTCCATTATCTCTAAGGATAATCATTGCCAAAGCTAGGCCGTCAATATGACCATCTGAAGGAATTCCGGATTTTTTCAGATTTCTTGTTGTTTACAGTTGACATACAGTTTGGGGGGGGGGGTGCCACTTACAGGATCCGCCCCGGGTGCCAAATACTCTAGGTACGCCCCTGTCCCAAGCTTCTCTCGCAACTGGCTTGAGAAACAAAACGATACCAGTGATGATTTGTCAAAGCACACTTCAAGTTCTAAAAAAAATAATGTTTCACAAGAATGTGGCTTGTGTTGGCCATTAAAGGAAAATTGTCTGCACTTTGTTCCAAACTTGGTGACAATGCATTTATTGCCTCAAATTATTTCCGTCTGCAATGATCTTCATGATCCAATTGTCTAAACACCTTATGCCTTACAAATGATAAATCAAACAAGGCCGACTTAGATGCTTTGTTTGCTGTACACGATCGCAGCCACAAAGCTCTCCTGGCCACTGATGACCCATATGTTGTGCTGAGAGTTTCAGCATTTCTTCAGCAGATACAATGAAAAAGCAATTAGAAAAAGCAGCTTGAAAGGAGCCTTTATCTTTTAGAAACATTTTTTACAGGGCAGAGGCTTTTTTAAAGTTGAGATAAATTAATCTTACCTTAAAACGCCTCAATCCGTGTAGGGGGGCTGGTGCCACGTATATCCAGTACTGACTGCTGTCAGACTAGACTGCACAGCTTAAAATTTGTGCCCTGAAGATCGGATCCGTGCATGCTCTGTAACACGATCAGATCTTCAGCGGAATGCAACGCCTCTCAGGTGTGCGTTCCACCGCTGTGCTCATGCTCCTTCCCTTGCCGGCTTGAAGAGAGAACTCTCATTCTGTTCCGTAATATTCGCCAATGCTGATGTTACTACCTCACTCTGCTCACCACCCGGGGAGCAATAGGAGGAGGGATCCCCCTGGACACAACCCGTGTGCCCCAACAAACTACATGTCCATCCCTGACAAGGGACAAGAGAAAACTGGCTGTGTTTGGTCCGGTGTGCTCTTATGGGTAAGGAGGAGGAGGAGTTAGGGAAGGGGGAAGGTTTTAACTCTTTGTATTTCAGATCCTTGTCTCTAAGGAAGAGCAACACCCCTCTGTACTGCCACTATATGCCAGGAAAAAAACTCTCTTCCTTTATCTTGTTGATTCTCTTTAACTATTTAAATGTTTCTATCATATCCCCCCTGTCACGTCTTTCTTCCAATTAAGATCCTTTAACCTGTCCTGGTAAGGTTTATCCTGTAATCCATGAACCATTTTAGTAGTCCTTCTCTGAACTTTCTCCAACATATCTATATCCTTCTAGAGATACGGTCTCCGGTACTGTACACAATACTCCAAGTGAGGTCTCACCAGTGATCCGTACAACGGCATGAGCACTTCCCTCTTTCTACTGCTAATACCACTCGCTATATAACGCCATTGACTACAACCCTCTGTTGTCTATCACTATATAACTGGCCCTAAAAGTGAGTAGGTAAAACATTTAGTGTCTATGTCCTGCTTTGATAGCTCTTTAGAACCATGAGGTAGTATTTGAAAACTATTAGGTTAAACCTTTTTTTTGTATACGCCTCTTTCGGTTTCCAGGGTTGTTTTAGCACACTTCCTGACCTAAAGTCACACTCACTCAATTGGTCATGTCTAATCATCCATACTAGGCCCATTTTAGTCAAATTATTCCTTTTTTATTGGTTTTACTTTGTGCATCCCTGTACTGATAAAGTCTCATATCTGTTTTTTTTATCCTGGTGAATATCTTCAAAATTAATTTATACTTCATTACATTTCTATGGAACCATGTAGGTATAATGACTAAGGAAGCCTCCGTTCACGTGGTACTCTGCTACTCATATGTCAAGGTACTTTAGTAATAATGAAGTCACCAAACTGGGAAAAAATGTATACATTTCAATGGCTGAAATTATAGATTTTAACAATCTTTTGGTACACTGAGATCCCTTCTTCAAACATGGTTAAACAACAGGAGTTGAAACAACTTGGCATATAAATGCAATCACTTCATAAACACATACCAAATATACTGCACATATATGTTGAAAAAAATATTCTTCTAAAAGAGTTTTTTACTATTTTCCAATTAAAAACAAAATGTCCCCAGATCTCATTTTAAAAATCTGGTCACCTTAATATAAACAAAATACTAAAATGAAATAATTATTTGCTTAACAGGTCATATAAAAGCAGATAGTGCTCACTTTTGATAATAGACAATCTTTCCCACATTTATCGGGGGAAAGGAAATAGTATTAGAAAGCACATGTTACAACTGTATACAACTGTAGTACAATTAGGACTCCCAGAGCAAGAAAATATGTTCTGAAACATGTGGAATATTCACTCCACATTTGTATTACATCATAGCAATACTGACTATTCTGTAGGATCAAAGTTCTGGAAGAACAAGGGAGATATAAAAAACATTTTATCTCTCACGCCTAGTATTCTTTTATTCTAACTTTCATCTCCTGACCTTTTGTCTTCTCTTCTAGTTTGCCTCACAAAGTGTCTCTCCTGAAATTGGCATTCCAATACACGAAGCTCAACATCTCCTGATACCTATATCTTTGTTATTAATGCTGCCATTTTACACTTGACTTAATTCTCTCGTTTAGCTCTCACCAAATCCTGTCAACTTCACCCCAAAATATCTCTTGCACTACTAAAATACTGACTAATTCTACTGTTTCTACATTACAGGTATGCGACAAGACCGCAGGAGTCTTATCTGTGCCTTTTATTGGTTTATTGGCCAGTGACCTGGGGAACCTACTTGCCATAGAAGTGAGAAAGAGAATTTATAATAAACCAGCAGGTAAGTCCATGCCCCCCAACTGTCCCGATTTAAGCGGGACAATCCCGATTTTGGGTCTCTGTCCCGCTGTTCCGTCTATCCCTCTGTTCCGCTTTTGCAGGGTGAGATGAGAGCGATACTCACCTCAGGTGCAGCTGCGGGGGGCGCACAGCCGCCCGATTAGCAGCTGCAGCCTGCAGACTAGCTGGGAGATCTCCCTCTAGTTGGCTCAACATTAGGGAGCATGAGGTCTGTCACATCAGACCTCGCTTTACTGCTCCCTAATCACATGATGTCATCCCTGCTCTCTGCAGCAATGGCCGGCGTGTAGTGATGATGGAGCAGACAAGCGAGGTCTGAAGTGACAGACCTCGCGCTCCCACCACAGGATACAGGATGGAGGCTGGAGGAAGAAGGATGGTGGAAGAGGCAAGAGATGGGGAGACAGGGGTGTAAGGGCAATGTATGTGTATTTATGTGTTTGTAAGTTTGTGTATGTGTATGGGCCGGTGTGTAAGAGCAGTATAGGTATTTTTTAGCTGGTGTGTAAGGGCAGTATATATGTGTGTGTGTGTGTGTAAGGGCAGTATACGTGTATATGTGTGTAAGGGCAGTGTACATGTATATGTATGTGTGTAAGGGCAGAGTATGTGTATTTGTGTAAAGGCAGTGTATGTGTAAATGTGTGTGTAAAGGCAGTGTATGTGTATGTGTGTGTTAATGGGCAGGTGTGTGTAAAGGCAGTGTGTAAGGGTCCTGGGAGGGAGGCTAACATTAGCCTTTTTTAATAAAAAAAAATCTCTGCTGCTGTGGACTACTCTTCCAATGATGCTCAGCCAGCATTATGGGGGACACCTGGCTGGCTGAGAACCATAGGAATTTTAGTTCACATCTAGCATCTGTAGCTTCACTGTTGCTGCACTTCCCATGCTCAGCTAGCATCATGGAAGTAGTATGTCTGGCTGAGGCTCATGGGAATTTGATGTGTTGTTTTTTTTTTAATATGCATGACTGTGCTGACAAAAATGAAACGTGTTTTAAGTGGCAACATTTTAAAGTGCAATTGCTTGTATTGGTGAGTTCCGTGAGATTTATAAAAAACAAAAAAAAGTGTCCCTCTTTCACATTTTGAAATGTTGGGAGGTATGTAAGTGTATACAAATTAATGAGTGCAAAACACTTCATCTTGCGCCAGCCTTTTTATGAGCACATCACCTAGGACTGCTTTAGGACCTCAGCAGTGAGGATAAAAAGATTTAGGTAAACTCTTGGTGACTTTCCACCGTACCTCCCTACATGCCAAATAGTCGGGTGGTATTTTTTTGGGTGGTTTTTGTTTTAGGGAGTCTAGTTAGAGGCATGATTAGGGAGTGAATTAATACATTTTATAAATTTAGAGGAATGGTGTATTTTATTTTCATACAGGCCACACCCATCCTCAAGAAACCCTGCCTTGATCCAAATTCCCCTGCAAACTACCGCCCCATATCACTACTTCCAATAACATCTAAACTCTTAGAAAAACGATTCTATGACCGATAACCCACTTTCTGTCCTCAAACTCCCTGCTCGACCCCCTACAATCTGGTTTCCGATCACAATACTCGACTGAAACTGCTCTCACCATGGTCACAAACTACCTTCTATCTGCTGGAAACAATGGCCAACTACTCTATCCTAATCTTACGTGACCTCTCTGCTGCTTTCGACACAGTCGACCACCCCCTCCTCCTACAGACTCTCAGCTCTCTTGGTCTCCGTGACACTGCTCTCTCCTGGATTAACTCCTATCTTTCCAACATATCCTTCTCTGTGTCTTTTGCTGGTGACTCCACCTCTTCAATGCCTCTGTCTGTTGGAGTACCTCAGGGTTCTGTCCTGGGTCCTCTACTATTCTCCATCTATACTTCCTCACTTGGAAAACTTATCGATAGCTTTGGCTTTAAATATCACCTCTATGCAGATGACACACAAATATATCTCTCCACCCCCCAATCTCTCTGCATCTGTCCTCTCAGGTCAGCAGCTGCCTATCTGGCATCTCTTCCACCTCAAGATAAATATGTCTAAGACTCTATTCCCCTTTCTCTCCTTCATCACAAGTCCGCTGCCTCGGAGTGACCCAAGACTGAAACCTATCTTTTATCCCTCACATTAAATCACTCTCTAAACCAACTCTCACAACCAACTATGCAACATTTCCAAAATTCGTCCATTCCTGACTGCCAGCACCGCAAAACAGCTAATCCACTCCCTCGTAATCTCTCGTCTAGACTACTGCAACAACCTACTTACTGGCCTCCCTCTCTCCCAACTATACTCCCTACAGTCTATCCTCAATGCCTCTGCCAGACTTATCTATCTCACCCGACGCTCTGCATCTGCCGCACCTCTCTGTGAGTCTATCCATTGGCTCTCCATCCATTGCAGAATTCAATTCAAAATACTAACTCTATCCTACAAAGCTCTCACTTACGCCACTCCCCTCTACCTATCCTCCCTCATCGGCAAATATACTCTAGTCCGCACTTTAAGATCCAACAATGACCTGCTCCTTGCATCTTCACTTATCACCTCCTCCCATGCCCGCCTACAGGACTTCTCTTGCACAGCACCAACCTTCTGGAACTCTCTTCCCCGTGCTGTCCAACTCTTACCAACTCTACCCTCCTTCAAATGTTCCCTAAAACCTTTTTTTCTTCAGGGAAGCCTACCGCTTTATCCAATTCCAGTAGAATAAAGTGTAGAATAAAGTTTACGTTTTGGCTGCAAATTCCCATGCCTATGTAACAATCCCTCCAAGTTTTTAGGTAAATCCTCTTTTTCCTGGCAAATGAATATGGTACCTCATGTTGTTTGTGCTTGTACTGTCTAAAAAGTGCGATGTTATATTAATTGTACTGTATTTTTAACTTTTTTTTAACTGGTATCTCCTACTACAGTGTAATTCACTTTATCGATTCTCTGCAGGGCCAGCAAGACTCTCACTCTCAGACTTCCTACAGGGCAAGGAAGAAGGAATGTCTGGATACCTCCTCCTCAAATCTGTTTATCTCTTATCCAAGACAGATCAGGTAATATCAAATGAAACTACATAATGAATAATAATTATTATCTTTCAATAGTGCTAGCATTTAACACACTGCTTTGTACAATACATGCTTAGCTAACTGGGAAGGTGATGATGCTAGGGCAATAATAAAACACCAACATCAACTGCATATATCCAACGCTGGCTTTTTTTTTTTTTTTTTTTTATGTGAACACAAGACAGACATAAGCTTTTAAAGATTTTTTTTAATTTTTCTTTATTTTCTGATTCTTGTCTTTTGTAAAACCAGAAGGTTCTTTGTTGTCTTATCAAGACGGGCCTACCCGAAGTGTTTCTTCAAAGCCTGTATTTGTTTCTCGCCTTTCCTCTTGGGCAAGGAGTCACTCCAGTTTTGCAAGAGTTTGATAGCCTTGTGCAAGACATCTTCATAAAGGTGGGTATTCTCCGGTACATAGTGGAACACGGAACTTTTGACTCTAGGGAAAGTTTCCCCAATGCGCATAACCAATGGGCTTTAGGCAGTGTGACATTTGACATGTGACGCACTTGTGATGGATGTAACCAAGTTTTACATTTTTGAGATATAATATACTCCAGTAGGTCTAGATTTTCTGTATAGCACAGACCATGAGGGCCGGTGCATACCTCGCTAGTGTCTTTGACAGAAGAAAAAGAATAACATTCATAGCAAATTAAAAATAACTATAGAAACCTCAGTTGACAACAGCAGGGGTGCAGTGTAGTCTAAACGTATAGAAAAACCTTTGGTCAGCAATCTTGCTCAGATCCCCAAATAATATAACATAAGACACATATTCATGCAATTAAATGTAATTTATTCTCCCAAAACATATTTAAAAATAATTTATTTAGCTTCAGTTAGTTTAACAGTACAGGGAAAGCCCGTATCAGCATCAGTTGATGCCCACAATAGACAGTTCAGAATGGGTGGAACGAATATGCAGTCAGACGTTCCAGGTGATCTTTGAATTAATAACTGGGCAACAGATTTTGGTCCAAGATCTAGCAAACCTCATACATATATACAGTGGCTATAAAAAGTATACACACCCCTGTTAAAATGCCAAGTTCTTGTGATGTTAAAGAATGAGACAAAGACAATCATGTCAGAACTTTTTCAACCTTTAATGTGACCTATAATGTGAACAATTCAATTGCAAGGCAAACTGAAATCTTTGAGGGGGGAAAAATAAAAACTCACAATAACCTTTGTTGAAGCACCTTTTGATTTTATTACAGCAATCAGTCTTTTCGGGTAGGAGTCTATTAGCAAGGCATATCTTGACATGGCAATATTTGCCCACTCCTTTGCAAAAGCGCACCAAATCTGTCAGATTGCGAGGACGTCTCGTGTGCACGGCCCTCTTCAGATCACCCCACAGATGTTCAATTGGATTCAGGTCTGGGCTCTGGCTGGGCCATTCCAGAACACTAATCTTCTTCTGGTGAAGCTATGCTTTTGTGGATTTGGATGTGTGCTTTGGGTTGTTGTCATGCTTTTGTCCTTCTCCTTACAGTCCCTTCAGGAGGAGGACAAAACTGCGAAGTAATAGCGCCAATGCATAAAATAAACAATTGCTCATAAATTGCAGATAAAATTAAAATTTGAAACAGAACTGAAAACTGATCCCGTAAATCGGTGAAAGGCATAAAAGAGCAGAACGGCCTCAAACACATCAGTGAAAATTCAAGCCCACTGGATAACAGACTTAGTTTTAATCACCATTACTGAGAACGTCTGTCACTGTGTTTCGGAAGTACGTGTAGCCATGTAAGGTTCTGGCTCCAACGGAAGTTGCTGATACCGTTCCTGGGGAAGCAGCCCAAAGAGGAATGGGTGGCTGAGCTGGAGGTGATGGTCCACACAGAGCTGAGGTTAGATAATAGATATCGGGCTCTGCGGTGGTACGCAGCACAGCTGTGCCCGGGGCTGGAGGATAAAGGTCCCACAGGTGGCTATAGCTTCGGCGGGCTGAAAATGCTGGGCAGCTGGCTCAGATCCCCAACCCTGGATTCAAGGGGCCCCACCACCTTGCCGTCTCCCCAGCAGCTGAGAAGACTCCAGAGAGAAGGTGCAGTTGGCAATTCTCTCCAGGGGCAGCAATATTTTTCGGGATAAGAAGAGGTCAGGCAGGTGAGTACTGCTCTTGAAGGGGCAGATTGTTTGGGGCACCAGTTTTTGGAGGGCATTGATGGGCCAAATGAACTGATTGACTACGGAGTCAACCCGTTTGGGGTCTCCTCCTGGGTCAGTCCCATTCGGAAGGGGGAGAAATGTGACGGAACCCTCCATCACTGGGGCCACTGGAGAGGCCTGACAGCCAGCCTCCTCCCTATTGACTATGGGCCCTGACTTTGTAAAGACTCTGTGGCTACCCCCAGCAGTATATTATCTCATCACTTGCTGAGGGGATTATCCCTGGCAGACAGCCAGGATCTGTTACAAGGGAGTGACTGCCATTGTTTTACATTAATATCAGACCCCCCCCATGGTGCACTATTATGTTGTCCCCCGCCCTTCCGACCACTACAGACATTTACTGTAGCCAAACCTTGGCTTGACAGATCAAAGGGACGGTTTGTATCCCAACATCTTGTTTTATGTTAATGCTTGCTTTGCTGGCTATATCCAGCACTGTGTGTGAAAAATAAATCAGTCTTCGTTTTGGTTATACCCTACACTGAGTCTCAGCTAGTGACTGGGAAACCAGGGAAAGAGTGTGTTGTCCCAGGCTAAGGGAGCACAAGTCAGCTCTGTCGCCTTTCTACCGGGATTGACTGACAGGGCCGCAGACTTCAGTCACCTAGACAGGGACATGGATCTGGCATCAGAATTCCAAGGGCGGCTGCGGGTCATCCTCCCCTGCTACACCAGTGCTCTGCCTACGGAACAATATCAGGAACTAAGGCAACAGACTTGACGGTCACTATGGGAGGTGGCCCTCCAGGAGGCTGTTATAAACTAGGGTCGGTGTCTTTTAAGCTCCAGACAAAGGATTAGAGACCAGCAGGAATTTTGCATGTCATTCCTGGGACACCAACCCCAAGAGCAATGGGTATCCGAATTGGACAAGCTGGTACAACAGGAGGTAGAGCTGGACAACCGATATTGGGCTCTGGAGTGGCATGCAGAGCAAGAATATTTGGGGACTGTGACATAATGGTCTCCAGAGGGCTATGATTTTGATGGCCCTGGAGTGTTGTGAGAGAGCCTCACTGATTTCTTTGAATTCGACAATGAAGGGGACTCTGATCTGGAGGACATTGGAGAGGCATATGCTCGAAGTCTTGAAGAAGTCCTAGAGCTGAGAACTGATCTGGACTATCTGGTCATGAAAGAGCGGCAGCTGGAAAGGGCATACCGACAGCTGCTAGACCGCGTTTGGCGGACTGCCCCAGAGCCAGAAGAAATTACAGCACCAGCAGAAGCGCTGGCATCAGGGCAGAATAGCGCTGGTCTCTGGCCACTTCTCTCTGTGGCACCAGAGACTGTGGTAGTGGATGGGACTGCGGTCTCCACTGACACAGTGCCAACAGAAGCATTTGTATCAAAGGTTACAGATCTTTCATCTAAGGATGTTAACCCACGAGCGGTGGATGAGACTGGGTTCTCCACACCTGGGTCCCCGGAATGTTGGCAGTTGTCCCAGATAACCACTCCAACCGGGAAAAGAGTGTGAGACACAGTGCCAACAGAAGCACTTGTATCAAAGGTTACAGAGTGTGGGGATTTAATTGATCTTTCATCTAAGGATGTTAACCCAGGAGGGGTGGATGAGACTGGGTTCTCCACACCTGGGTCCCCGGAATATTGGCAGTTGGCCCAGATAACCACTCCAACTGAGAAAAGAGTGTGTTGTCCCAGGAAAATTTCAGATGCCACCTAACAACAGAGAAATATTCTTAATTTTAGAACCCAATATTTACCTTTACTGTTTTTGCTTGGTGTCTGATTTTATCTCTATTACAGACAATGCTGAATCTTTGTAGCCAAGCACAGGGTGTAGAAGATCTTACCAAGTCTTCAGACTTTGAGTATCTGCTCAAGGCAGCAGCATCAGGCTGGGATTGTTGTGACATTCGCTGGAGCGTAGCAGTTGAGAGGTTGTTGATCAAAGTGTCTAAAGCATTAGCTCCTGGATTATTGCATTACCTCCAAAGTGAGTACATCTGAAAATTATTATTATTAAAACTTATTATTATCATCATCATATTTTTTGCTTTGTATAGTTGTTGATTGAACTTCTCAGATCAAATTTAAACCAGGGTCAATTTTACACAGATAAGAAATATATAGAACAACTCTTTTCTTATACCTTACAAATGGAAAAACATAAAAAAGAAACTTGGAGTGGCCCAATGTGAATAATATCAGTAAGAATGCAGTGAATAAAACAAAAATAGATATATTCTAATAATAATATGAGGATCTTGTGATCTCCAATTATTTATTTCAAATCATACGTAAAAAACAGTGCTCTCTCTATATAAATAGTCTGCAACTTTATATTAATCAGATGTGCACTTATACTTTAAGGAGCAATATACATTTCTCTATTTTTCTGCATATGGTAAAATAATTCCACAGGAAAGCTGGCACTTTAAAAGTGGCTAAGGTGGCTAAGAGAGACTTTAGTGAATTGCTCATTTGGAGAGGTACATTCATAAAAGAACTAATAAATAAAACATGCAAGCTAAACACCACTAGGGGTCTCTCATAGATCAATTTAGCAGCGTTCCGTACTGTATTGAGAAGCACAGTCCTCATGCACGCATAGCTGATTCATAGCTCCTCCCTAGTATCTCACATTAGTATACAGCTTCGACCCTCATTCAGGAACAGAAAGTATTTATTACGGCAGCTTCGTTGGCTACTTGTAGTGGATACTTGTTTCACGCATATTTCATTAGTAGACAATTTGAATTGTAAAAAGGAATGAATATAAATAATATATCAATATATGCAAAAATATACACTATATGGACAAAAGTATTAAGACACCTTACCATTATGCTGAAGGAGACATACTAAGAGATTTTGTGGGAACAGTTTGGGGAAGGCCTTTTTCTATTCCAGCATGACTATGCCCAAGTGCACAAATCAAGGCCCATAATGACTCTGTTAGAATAGTTTGGTGTGGAAGAACTTGAATGGCACTTCAACTTCATAGAACAGAGATTGCAAGACAGGCCTTCTCGTGGAAAGCCTTCTCAGAAGAGTGGACGCTGTTATAGTTACAAAGCATGGACCAACTACATACTAGGGTCTATGTATTTAGAATGCAATGCCATAAAAGTCCCTTTGGTTGTAATGGTCAAGTTTCCCAATACTTTTGTCCATATAATGTACCTAGTCACCTCTCGTGCACCTCCTACCTGTCACCCTTACCGGAAACCTTCTTTGCAGCCATAATATTAACACAAGAATTTTGAACCAGCCCGTCAACGATACTAACATACTTATAGAAACATACTTTACACACCCACTAACACATCTACATATATACACTAACAGACACTAACTGACAAATATTAACAGACACTAACAGAGCCGGCCTTAAGTGTTCTGGCGCCTCCTGGTGCCCCCCAAAAAAGGAAAAGAATCTCCCCCCCTGCCCCTTCTCACTATCTACCCCCCCGCCCCTTCTCACTGCCTCCCAGGCCCTTCTCACTATCTACCCCCCTGCCCCTTCTAACTATCTACCCCCTCTCCCTATCCTTACTTACCTTGTTGCCGGAGTCCTGCGGTGGGAGCGGGAGGCGCCCGTCTTCCCGCTCTGCCGTGGTGCGCGCTTCACTGCTGAGCGGCAGAATAATTCCGGCGCTCAGCGTGAAATGCCGGCACCGCGACAGAGTCACGGAGAGTGACCGCTTGGCGCCCCTGCCCAGGACTTAAATTAAACACCGTTTTTTTTGTTTTAACTTTATTTAACATCCTCCGTGTTAAATAAAGTTAAAAAAACTTTACTTAACATGGAGGATGTTAAATAAAGTTAAAAAAAAACAAAGAAACCCGGATGTTTTAATTTAAGTCCCGGGCAGGCGCCCCTGTTGCCATGGCGCCCTGTGCGGCCGCACAGGTCGCACACCCCTAAGGCCGGCCCTGCACACTAACCTATTTACACACTAACTTACTAAGATATTTACACATGCATACTAACACACACGTCACGGTAACCCCTGAGGCTGAGGGGGTATGTTTGATTTTGGGAGGGGGACACTGGTGGATTCCTGGGGAGACTCCTTACCTGCCTACCTAGTACTCTCTTATGTCTAAGTTACCCTGTGTCCCCTAACCAGACTCCCATGAACTAGCTGGCTATGGGGGTTGTACAAGCCAGGAAACGCTTGATGCGCCTTACAGGGACCTAGTCGCAAATTCATGGAACTGTAGGGCGGCTAATAACCTCCGCGATGCCCACCGAAAACTGGAACTCCGTTGCTATGGACATCCGTTGTCCTACCATGTCGCTCTTTTGAGGTTACATTAAGCACATGGTGGGCGACACTTGGTGCTGGTACCGAAACTCTGGTTTTATTACCAAATCTTTTGGACAGGGGTTTACCCAGCTGCGGCAATAGAACTGTGGCCCAGCTACAGTGTCTCACCCCGAAATAGTGACTCTTTGTCAGCTTGGCTTTGCCGGCCATAGAACTGTATGTCAGCACCGGGCTGTCTGGTGGTTTATGAGATTATACTCCTAATCCTATTATATAAATATCTGTGCTGTCTTTAATAAATGTACCCTGTCTCAGTTTGTGTTTAGGAGAATATGAAGGGTTATTCCCTTGAGTAATTGAGCTTTCAGCAGCAATGAAGATCTCTACTGTGGAGCTACTCATTCTAAATATGGGTCTCTGTCATAACACATACCGTATTTGCCAGAATATAGGCCGCACTTTCCCCCCACTTCGCAATTTGTATCACCAGACGCCCCTCCTGCAATGTGAGAGCTGTGTGGCTTTTATTATGCCAGTTCATAGATGAATGAATGAAGCCAATGTAATAAAATGCTCTTATAAAGCAAATTATTGTTACCATTATTTCACTTATATATTCCACATATGATTTAGTTCCATTTGGGATTGGAAACTCCAGACAGTATCATGCCTAGGAATCATTTTTAAGGGGGTGAGAAGGGAGCTACATACAAAGCCAGGGGGACCATCATACATTCTTTCTTTTCTGATGGTGCCAGAAGACTGGCGTAAAGCAGAAGTTGGACTAATATTACAAAAAGGATACATGTAATTACAAACCTGTGAGTCCGACATCTGTGATGGGAAATTATTTGATTTAATGGTTTTATTAAGGTCAGGTCATGTCAGACTAACTTTGATTGTAGGAAGATGAAAGCACAAATATATAGTAGGGTCTTTCAGTAGATTAGATTTACCGTATTTGCTTGATTATAAAACGACCCCCCCCAAACTTCAATATTAATTTAGAAAAAAAGAAAATGCCTGAATATAAGACTACCCTGTAAAAAAAAAAGTTTTATTAGTAAATATTAATTCACATGTAAACTATTTTTTTAATTTACTATTTTTCATATTTAATAAAAACTGATTGAGAAAAATGCATTTTTTGTTTTTATTTCCTTTTATAAACCAACCTGCCCCCGAGTTATGCACATCTGGCTCACGGCTTGCTATTCTGCCCCCCAGATATACCTTATACCACCTATATGCCACTCTGACTCCCTGATATGCCAATTTTCCCCTTTATTACCTCTATTTGATGTCTGATTATAAGATGACCTTGAATATAAGACAAGTGGTATTTTTCAGAGCAGTTGCTCTGAAAAAACCTTGTCTTATAATCGAGCAAATACGGTATTTGGATTCTGCTAAAACATAGGATACACTCTTTCATAAAAGGTTACTGTACAAATTAAAAGAGAGGTTTAGTGTTAAACTGATGAACAGGTAAGGTTGGAGCCAAGTATACAGATCATCAACAGCAGGACTAGATAGCTGAGAATAGGCAGAGAAGGCAGACGAGCCAGGGTGAGTGAATTGGAGAAAACAGCAGTAGTCAGGCAAGCAATACACAGATGAGTAATAGATGAACAAGATGGATTGAAGTCTCGGCTAATGCTTGGGGGAATTTAAAGGGTTAATCCCTTGAGCAATCAAGCATTCAAGGCAAGGAGGATTTCTATGCAGTCCGAGTATTGCTCTCTATCAGAGTCGGCCTTAGGCGTTGTGGCGCCCTGTGCGGACTACTCCTCTGGCGCCCCCCTTCACTACCCCCCTCTGCCCCTTCAAACTATTCCCCCTCTGCCCCTTCAAACTACCCCCTCACTACCCCTCCCCTCTGCCCCTTCAAACTACCCCCCCTGCCCCTTCAAACTATACCCCCCTCTGCCCCTTCAAACTACACCCCCCTCTGCCCCTTCAAACTACCCCCCTCAAAACTACCCCTCCCCTCTGCCCCTTCAAACTACCCCCCTCTGCCCTTTCAAACTACACCCCCCTCTGCCCCTTCAAACTACACCCCCATTCTGCTCCTTCAAACTACACCCCCTCTGCTCCTTAAAACTACACCCCCCCTCTGCCCCTTCAAACTACACTCCCCTCTGCCCCTTCAAACTATACCCCCCTCTGCCCCTTCAAACTACACCCCCCCTCTGCCCCTTCAAACTACACCCCCCCTTCTGCCCCTTCAAACTACACCCCCCCTCACTTACCTTGTTGCCGGAGTCCTGCGGTGAGAGCGGGAGGGATCCGTCTTCTCGCTCTGCCGCGGTGCCGGCATTTCATGTTGAGTGCCGGAATAGTCCGGCGCTCAACATGAGATGCCGGCACCGTGACGGAGTCACGGAGAGTGAGGGGTGTCGAGCGGTTGCTGAGAACTTCACGAGCAACCGCTCGGCGCCACTGCCCGGGACTTAGATTAAAGCATTGTTTTTTATTTTTATTTTTTTTTTTAAAACTTTATTTAAAATGAATGATGTTAAATAAAGTTTTAATGTTTTAATTTAAGTCCTGGGCAGGCGCCCCTGCTACCATGGCGCCCTGTGCGGTCGCACAGGTGGCACACCCCTAAGGCCGGCCCTGCTCTCTATTACACTTGGTCCTCTGACCTTAAGGCTGGGAGCTGAATCAGAGAGCCCAAGGTTGTTATAGTATCCCCTGGCATGGATCTGCTGGGGCACTTTGAGTGGTGTTGCGGAGGCACATTATTTTTTTCTCGCTGTGCACAGGTTAGTAAGCGCACTATACTCCCTTCTTCAAGCACTTTTTATTTTACCCACCCTTAAAATTGACCAGGTGTATGGCTGGTGGTGGAGGGGGAATTTTTTGACTTAGCAGTCATTTGGCTGGGGCCTGTCAATAACACTGGCACATATTGTACCTGCACCTTTCTGTTTTTTTTTTTGTTCCAGTGCACGTGTGCTTTTCAATTAAGCACCACTAGGTGGTTAAGCACCACAGTGGAACTGAGTTTCTGAAGACTCTATCTGGTTTTGGTGGAAGGAGTGGATAAGGCCTTCTGGCCCCCACTCCCCTTGAAGACTTCAGTGAGTCTCTTCTAGGGGAGATTCTGGAAGATTCTGTCCACCCAAGGCTTCAGAGAAGGCCATATCAATATATAATTTGTGTGGGTACACTAAATATGGAAAAGGGAAATTGAAAATGGCAACAAGCGCTTCAGTCACTTAAGAGAGAAAACTCTGTGGTTACAAAGGGGTTAAAGATAGTATTCAGAGGGTTGTTGGACTGCAGCAGTTGATAAAAGACAGTGTTGGTATTTGCAGATGATGACAAAACTAGTCTGAATTAGATGGTACTTCCCTATAAGGAGATTTGGTCAAACTGGAGGATTGAGCGGAAAGTGGCAGGTGAGCTTTAGTGTTTAGAAATGGAAAGATATGCATTTTGGAACAGAGGAAATGTGTAAATCATACTTTAAATGAGGTTGTGTTAGGAAAGTAATTAAGTGAAAAAGACTCAGCAATAATTGTAGACAATAAACTTGGCAACCGTGTTCAATGTCAGTTCAATGTTCAATGTCAGCTGCTGCAAAGGCCCGTAATATATGTATAAAAAGTAATTGATTTGTGGGAGGGAAATTTACATTACATTTCCATATTATTATTTATAGAGCACCAGCAGATTTCATAGTACTGTCACAATAAGATGTAGTGAAAATAAATGACAATTTACAGTGACATAACACATGTGAACACATACTGATACAGAAGGGAAAGAGGGTCCTGCTGTTGTGCGCTTACAATCTATTCAGTGGTTGAGGGCGGGTAGTGAGACAGTAGGAGAGGACTGCTTGGATGAGTTGATTGAAGAAAGGATGTTATTTGGAGACATCTGTTGATCTTGCATTTGGCTTGATTAAGATGCTGGTTGAACGTGTTAGGAGGAAAGTTTGTATGCTTCTCAGAAAAGGTGGGTTTTTAGAGAATGTTTGAAATTATAGCACAAGGGAAAATGTCTGACAGAATTTCACACTGCATGTGTGAAATCCTGAATAAGTGCCCCATAACGGTAGAAGAGAATCATGGGAGAAATGAAGAAGGGGGTTGTGGGTGAATTGGGATGTGAAAGTAGAGATGTAGGCGTATGAAATTGATTCTGGAGAGTTAGGGGATCCAATGGAGTGGTTGGCACAATGGGGGAGCAGATAGAGAAAGATGAGGAAAGAATAGATTCAGGGTATATTTCTCAGGTGAAGGCAACAAGATTTGGTGAGTGATTGGATATGAGGATGAAGCTGAGAGCAGAGTTGAGTGTGACACCCAGGCAGTTTTTTGGGTGGATAGTAGCGTTGTCAATGGAGATAGAGATGTCTGGAATTATGCACAGAGGGTATGGTGGAATAACTTCTTCCAATGAAGAAGACAATAACGGTATAGTTTGATTCGAGGAAGGAGACTGCATTGTCACAGATGCCATGAGCATAAAGGGTTTGCAGGAGGAAGGGGTTGGTTGACAGTGTCCTGCAGGCTGCAGAAAAGTCAAAGAGTATAAGTAGTGAGACTTTTGTTTTAGCGGCAAGGAGTTTATTAAAATAAAAGGGAGCTATTGCAGTGGAAAGCTGCGGACGGAAACCAAATTGTAGAGGTTTAAGCAGAGAAATAAAATTAGTCAATTAAATAGTAATTGTTCCAGCAGCCAGGGGGAGATGGGAAACTGGATGGTCATTTGCTGGGGATGTGGGATAAAGGGAAAGTTTCTTTAGGAGAGATAATGGTTTTTTTTAACTGTATGTTTATTAAGAAGACTGTGATACACAATATGGTACCAATATGGTACCATGGTATACTCCATGGTGCTCAGGCTGTCGATGGAGTGATGAGCCAGCTGCTGCACCTCCCTGGATCCTTGTGGCCGTTGCAGTTGTGGGGCAGAGGCCAGCGGTGCTCTGTCCTGTTGCCAGCGATTCAGCTGGGGCTAAGGGATCTGTTGAGTGGGCCTGCCACTGGGGAGGAAGGGCAATTTCCTTAGCTCCCTGAATTAGGATCTGCCGCTGGGGAGAAAGGACAGATTCCTCCGTTCCCAGACGTGTGAGTTGCTGCTGAGGAGACTGGCCGGCTGCGCCATATCCCGGGTACTCACTCACCCTGGGGAGTGATGCCGCCTTCATCCCCTCCCTGGCGTTCCTGTTGCCGCTGGAGAGGTGGGCCGGTGGAGAATGCGGGTACAGCACTGCTATTGTCTGTGGGCAGAAAGCATGAACCAAATGGACAGCTGAATGGATGCTGGTGACAAGTGCTACAGCAGATCCAGGAACCCCAAACGTGACACAGTGTTTTGTGGCCTGAGGCTACCAGGCTGCATTGGATGTGCCAGAAGAGATTACCCAGAAGATTGAAAACTGCAGAGACTTCACCCTGGTGCAGCCACTTTAAGGATTCAATTTCCTCCTTTAACTCTTGTGCCTCAGTACAGGACCCTGCACACTGTATATATGACTCTTGTGCCAGTTTCAATGGTTCCTCATACCCACTGTATTTTGGCTGGCATGTGAAGCATGGAAAGGACATTTTATTTCTGTTTTGCTGTCCTTTTCCTGTCTTGTATTAGACAGTCTCATGCAACAGAAGTCTCTGCAGACACAACACTGTGTCATGTTTGGGGTTCCACATGTGGGTTCGTGGGTTCCACATGTGACAAACCCTGTAGCCTGAGGGCCATAAATGTCACTTTTAAGCACAGCCCTCTAGGACAATCAGACGCAGGAACACCAGCTTGTATCACAACAGCGCTTTATTGTTAACTGGTTAAATGCAACACCCCAAAACAAAATCATAAAAGAAACACCTAGCTCCCAATTGGAGCCCTCACTAACTAAACTGTGCTGGTCCAGACTGAGCAGCATAATTACTCACTAACCTCGACCTCCCAGCCAGACCCAGCTAAGCCAGGCTCTGAAAAACCTCCCCCAGACACACAAAGGTCCAGGGAGGTATTGCCTCACTTGGCTCAGGGATGGTCTTCTTCAGGGCCTCTCCTTGCCCTGGGAGTGCAGGGAACCTTCCTTTAATGTCCAGCACCTGGGCCTGATGCAGGTCCCATAGGAATCCTGGACCGCATCCTGCAGACTTCTTGCCACTTGGAAAAGTCAGCATGGATTTTCCACAGAATGGGGGGAACGGAGCATTGGCCCACCCTGCTCTCTAATTGCACCCCAGGGACCCATATGTATGATCTGCATAGCAGCTGTACCCAGATGCCATGCCAATCAACTCCCTGGGGTTCACAGTCTCACATCATCTATAAAAGCTAATGAAAAAAACTGCTAATTAGATTCTACTATTTGTCCTGAGTTTAAAAATACCCAATGTTTTTATGGGGTTTTTTTTCACGTTATTTGGCAATAAGTACAAGTAGCATTTGCTATTTCAAAACCATTTTTTCCAAATCTGGTAATTCTTCCCCCATGTGCCATTTCGGGTGTTTTTGAAGCCGTCCATTGCAATTTACCTCAACAACCCACATATTTTTGAAAACTAGACACCCCAGGGTATTTCAAATGTTAGTATTTTAACTCTTTACAAGCACTAATTCTACCGCCAGTCTTTGTCAAACTTTGTGGTAGTAATTTTTTTCATTATTGTTCCACACAAATTTTACTTCATGTATGAATTTATAGCTACTGGGATATGTCACTGTCACAGAACACCCCTATATCTGTTTAGCAACATCCCCTGAGTACAATGATACCCCCAGGTATAGGTTTGCCTGGCTGTCTGGGGGCAAAAGGACCACATTTGGTGCATGCACATTTTTCCATCTTGAACTTTGACATTTGGTAATCCACTGCTCATGCCCTATTTAGTACATCTTTGAAGCTGGACAATTCAATGTGCCCTATAAAATTATATATTTTTGAAAACTAGACACCACTCCTCCTCATTCTATGCACACAATTTACCACAAGCCTTTGTCAAAGTTTGCAGTAGTATTTTTTGTGTGTACATTTTCCCACACACGTTTTACTTTAGGTATGAATTTACAGCTCCTGGTATGTGCCACTGTCACTGTCTCCTGAGTACAGTGATACCCCACATGGTTTGTCAGGTTGTTTGGAACGTGTGCATTTTTCAAATTGGAAATTAGACATACGGTGTGTCAATTGGGACATTGTTGAACCCGGTCAATGCAATTTACCCCATCAAGTCATACATTTTTTTATACATATTTTATTTTCTGAGGGCCTTTTTTTTTTTACATTTTTGGAACTGGATGGTGACATCAGTGGAAAATTATTTTTTAAATTAATTAATTTTTTTCATTTATTTTACTAATTAATTAGAAAGCTGGGCTCCATTGACTTGCATAGTTGAATGCAGTACCTGTATTCAACCTGCAAGTGGAGCCAGAGTTCTCAGGAGGGTGTGGAGAGAGCCTCAACAAAACTTTTATAACTCTTTTATTTTTTGAAAGGACGTGCCGCCATCTTGCGAGTGGTCACGGTGTATCCTGGGGTGGGAGTTTGGTGTTGCTGAATGCCTCACTATTGAGGCATTTCAGCGACACCATTGAAGTTTAGGAGGCGATCGTTGATCGTTGCCGCCTAAACTCTTTTAAAACGGGCGTCAGACACCATACACTGTATGGCAGACAGTGACGCCCTGGGGAGGGGCCAGATATGGCCTCTGATGTTGATCTCAATGTTGCTGATTGCCTCGACAATCACAAACACAAATATGGAAAGTATGGGCAATGTCATACTAAAGTGTGGGAGCATTTTGAAACTGTGCAAAATGGACGCACTGTAAGGTGCAAGTTAGTGATCCGGGGTAAGGTGAAAGGACATCTCACCCATTCTGGAATGAAACAACACCTACGTACACACCACAGTACATGCTTCTGGGAGAAACTGTCAGCATTGGTGACAACAGCAAACCCATAATAACCACCCCTATTCTTCCTAAATTACTCAGCACGCAGTATTCAAAGTAAGAGCTTCTAGTGCTGCTGTTCCTTCTGCTTATCCCACGACTGCACACGCCTGCATGGACAGGCAATGTTTAACAGGTTCCAGGATACAGAAATGATACTTTCAATCAATGGATGAAATCATATATATATAGTTTATTAATCAAATCAAGATACATGTATGATAATCAGCAATGAAAGGAATGAAACAGATTACGCTTATATTCCTTCCTGCACTGGGAGACCCTCAAAGCTATACGCAACTTAACAGTGCGGGAAGGACTGCATGGCTAAGGAAACAGCATTCTCATGCTTACTCCCTATCCTGTCAGTCTGGTTTCTCAAACTACCAGCATTCCTAATTCAAGGACACATGTTTCCACCATTCTAGAACATGTCCCAGAGCTGTAGCTAGCTCCTTTTGCACCCGAGGCAAGAATGGAAAATCGTGCCCCCAACTATATTTTTACAGAGGTTATTTTATTTTCACTAGCCTTACACACAGCCTTTACACACACACCTGCCCATTAAAACACATATACACATACACTACCCTCACACAATCCTGCCTTTACCACACATATACACATAGACCAGCTTACAAACATACAAATATCTACACTGCCCATACACACACACACACTGCCCATACACACCCCAGATTACAAAGACACACATATATATACACACACTGCCCTTACACACGGCAGCCCTTAAACACTGCCTTTACACACACCTGCCCATTAACACACATATACACATACACTGCCCTTACACACACACACATACACTGCCCATACACATACACTGCCCATAAACACACCCGTGCTTATAAACACACATATACACAGCCCTTACACCCCTTTCTTCCCATCTCTTATTTTTCTCATCTTCCATCTTCTTCAATCATCTTCAATCATCTTCCATCCTGTTATAGGAATGCAAGGTCTGTCACTCCAGGCCTCTGCTTTAGTGCTTCCTCATCATTATGCGTCAGCTATTGATGCAGAGCATCATATCCTGGTGCTCTGCATCATTTGTGGGCGCGTAGTGATAAGGAGGCATGGAAGCCGATGACTGAGGTGACAGACCTTGTGCTCCCTAATTGGGCCGGTTAGAGGGGGATTGTGTTCTCCCCAACCAGCCTTGCTTATCGGACACCCAGACCAGCGCTGAAGGTGGCTGGGTGCGCACTGACCAAGGGGGAGCCCGATGAGCAGGGCTGGTCGAGGAGAGCACAATTGTGCATCTGCCTCGACACTCTCCTGAAGACCGGCCCAAGGGAAGGTGGCCTCTCTGCTTGCCCCTCCCCTAACGATACTGTTATTTTAGGGGCTTTGTGGTGAATCACATTGCTGGTAGCAATGTGATTCACTGCGGGGCCCCTAGAACACTGGGCTCCTGGAAACTGACCAGTGTGCCCAATGCATTTGGATGGCAACTTTAATGTTGGGCTGGTTAGGGAGATCCGTGATCTCCCCAATAAGTCCTGGAGGCTGCAGCTGCTCTCTCATATCACCCTTCCTACGTAGGGTGACCACATTTTATTTCTGCCATTCAGGGACACACTGAAGCGCATGAGATCACACACACGTGTGTATGTATATATATATATATATATATATATATATATATATATATGCGTTAGAAATGCATTTTTAACTACATAATATGTAGTTATCTCTTTGAAGTAAAGACTGTAAGTGAAATATGATTTCAAAATAACAGCTGAACTGGCAGTTTCTTTAATATTAGCCCCTGCTGCCGATATATATTAATATTAGACCCTGCTGCTGATATATATTTTAGACCATGCTACGAATATATATTCTGTTAGCCCCTGCTGGAGATATATATTACTATTAGCCCCTGCTGCCAATATATATTACTATTAGCCCCTGCTGCCAATATATATTCCAATTAGCCCCTGCTGCCAATATATATTCCAATTAGCCCCTGCTGCCTATATATATTACTATTAGCCCCTGCTGCCTATATATATTACTATTAGCCCCTGCTACCAATATATATTGCTATTAGCCCCTGTTGCCAATATATTACTATTAGCCCCCGCTGCCAAAATATATATAAATATTATACCCTGCTGTCGATTATATATTAATATTAGCCCCTGCTGTCAATATATATATTAGCCCCTGCTGCTAAGATATATAAATATTAGACCCTGCTGCCAATACATTTTATATTGAAAAAATTGGACCATACGCAAGCATTTCCATGGGCCCCGCTCCATACTCCCTAGCATGCAATCTACTCCGGTCCTGCACCACAAAATAGGTGTAGATCAAATAAACAACACATAAAACAGCACTTGCATGTATAGATCAACTGAATACAAACAACAATATTTGCAGGTATACATAAATAATATATGGAAACATAGCATAGCAGGTATAGATCAACACAAACCCAGCTTTGCATGTATAGATCAATTGATATTCACATGTGGATTCAGCACGGAAGGCATAAAATCGGATATACAATTCCTGTATTTGAAGGTTTAAAATAATAATGTATGAAAACATAGCATTACAGGTATAGATCAACTGGAAATCACATGTAAATTCAGCACTAAGGGTATAGATCAAATAAACACATTGCAGGTATTGATCAACTGAATAAGACATACAAACCCTGAATTTGCAGGTATACGTAAATAATGTATGGAAACATAGCATAGCAGAATAACACACAAACCCAGTTTTGGAGGTATAGATCAATTGGAATTCACTTAACAACTCACTTAAAGGTATAGATAAAAACCCTTAAATTCCAGGCATAGATCACA
The DNA here is from genome assembly GCF_027358695.1 of Spea bombifrons. Classification (NCBI taxonomy): domain Eukaryota; kingdom Metazoa; phylum Chordata; class Amphibia; order Anura; family Pelobatidae; genus Spea; species Spea bombifrons. The sequence continues at coordinate 8,357,332 of NC_071097.1, forward strand.
GGTTGCACAATCCAAAGCCAGCCCTGGTGTCCACACTGCCCACATAGAACCTGACCAGTACCCAGATAACACACATAGGACTTGCCATCTTTGTCCCTAGCATGAGTGAACTTTGTCCCATAAACAACCTGCCTGTGCCATCTTGGTCCCCAAGGCGCAAACACCCTGCTTGTGCCATCTTTGCCTTTCCACAAATACACACAAACCCTTTTACAATCATTCACTAAATTATGCTTTCATTCACATAATTCATTCACACAATCATTTATTCTCTCCCTCATTCAGATAATTCATCCATACATTAATTCATACTCTCCCTTATTCAGACAATTCATCTACACATTAATTCATACTCTCACTCATTCAGACAATTCATCCACACATTAATTCATACTCTCACTCATTCACACAATTAATCCACATATTAATTCATACTCTTACTCATTCACATAATTCATCCACACACACATTCATTCACTCTCTCACTCATTGCTCACTCTTTATTTATTTCAATATTCATACTACCCTCTTTCTCACTATCTACCACTAACTCTATAATATTTGGGAAATTAAGTCATGCACCAAGGCTGCATGTGCCTATGATATGCCCTACTGCTGCTCCTCTTTCACCGTCCTTACACCTGGAGAAATCTTTTTTTTTTTTTCAAACATTTCTATAATATTTGGGGAAATTCCTTCCTGTTCTAAGGGGCTGCATGTGAATGTGATCTTCCAGTGCCTGTCTGCCCAGGCCCAGTGCTCCTCTGCTGCTGCTACTCTTTAATTGACCTTATTCTGGGGTATTTTAATTTGTGTAATGTTGGTGAAATTAAGAGCTGTTCCAAGGGGCTGCATGTGCCCATCATCTGCCAGTGCTTGTGCTTGTCTCCAGTGCCCTACTACTACTACTGTAGTAGCTCCGCCATAGAAATCCTCCTTGCCGTGAATTTCTCAACCTCTGTAATCCTCCCCCCAAGCACTAGTCCAGATTTAGTGTTGAAAACAACACAAGTATTTATTTACAACCACAATCATATAAGGAGTATAATCTAGTCAAGTTCCAGACAGCCCGCCGCCTCCATGCAGTTCCTATAGCCCGCAATGCTTACCTGGCAAAGATTCCTCATTTCGGGATGTTCCCAAGGGCAATCCCGGGGTATCAATGTGGAGCTCAGGGTCCCAGGGTGTTATGATTAACCCCTTAATGACAAAGCCTGTACATGCAAAATGCATTTTTTTGGGGACTGCCCATTGTCCTTAACGGGTTAAAAAAGAAATTCCTAGCCGCCGTACGGAAACGGAGCATAATAAAAGTAACAAAATAACAGAGCAGATGGGATCAATTCTTTTTTACTCTAAAATGGGATATCAGTCTTGTGCCCGGATGTGTCTGTCTGCCAGTACCTGCCCTGCTCTGTGCTCTGCCCTGCACCTCAATGCCCTTCCTTTCTCTGGGTTATCAATTCATATTTTTCTAATATTTGGGACCAGTCTCGTGGCTGGATGTGTCTGCCTGCCAGTGCCTGTCCTGATCTTTGCCCCAATGCCCCTTCCTTACTTTGGTGGATCAATTATTGTTCTTTTATGTTATATGCACTGTGCATTGCTCTGCCTCTGCTGCTGCAGTTCAATCTCCTTCCTAACTCTTAGAGACATGGTGGGACAACGGATGACCGTAGCTACACAGTTACAATTGTCAGCAGATATTGCCGCAGTTCCTAGCTGCCATACGTTTCTATGAATTTGAGGCTAGGTTCCGGTCAGACGCATTGAGTGTTTCCGTGTATGTAGAACTCCCATAGCAGGTTAGTTTATGGGAGTCTGGTTAGAGCAGACCAGACGGGATTTTTTCCATTCACCTTGTGCCCCCAATGAGTACTGGGTGACATAAGAGGGGACCGGGCAGGCAGGTAAGGAATCTCCCCAGAAATCCATCAGTGCCCCCCCTCCCAGAGGGGGGGGAAACGTCACCATAACCCTTTGAGGCTTAGGACACATGGGGGTATGTTTTAGTTTGGGAGGGGGCACTGGATTCCTGGGGTAACTCTTTAACTGCCTGCCCAGCCCCATCTTACCCTGTGCTCATTGGGGGCGCAAGGTGAACGGGAAACCCTTTCTGCCCTAACCAGACTCCTATGAACTAGCCGGCTATGGGGTCTCTACAAGCTAGGAAACACTTGATGCGCCTGACCAGGACTTAGCCTCAAATCCATGGAATGGTTTGGCGGCTAGGAACCTCAGGGCTACAGACACCCTTTGTGCCACTACATTGCTCTTTTGAGGTTACCTTAAGCTCGTGGTGGGCAACACTGGGTGGTGGTAACGGAGAGGGAGCTCATTTGGGAACCCTGGTTTTATTAACAATCTTTAGGCCCAGCTACCATGCAGACGATTCCGGGGTAGTTTCTGATGCTGTCGCTCAGGGTCCTTACGTTGGATCACGTTGCTTTTTGGACCATAACATCCTGAGCTATCCATTGATCCCAGGGTTGATGCTGCTTTGTAGGATTCCCCCCCGAAACAGTTAGTATTTGTCAAATAGGCTTTGCTAGCCATAGAACTGTATGGCAGCGCTGGATTGTCTGGTGGTTGATGAGATTATGCCCCTAATCCTCAGTATCACCCCCAAATAGTGACTTTTTGTCAGGTGGACATTGCTAGCCATAGAACAGTCTGGAGGCACCAGGCCGTCTGGTAGTTGATGGAATTATACTCCTGATCCAGTTATGTTGTCTGTATAGATATCTGTGCTGCTCCTAATAGAAAAAAGTCCCTTCCTTTTTTCACTTCAACATTAGCTCTGCCTGATGCTTGGGGTGGGCTGCTATAACTTATTGTCCTTTTTAGGACAATATAAGCACTGTGTGGCTAAGATTTGGCTAGCCACCGTGTCAGCACAGCTCCATTGCAGTGTGGTGCCACTTTGTCTCGCCAGCGCTAGTCTCGAATCTTAGGAAGCACGAGTTGAAGGGTGTACCCATTCGTGGTACAGCTCATCCTGTCACAGTTATGGAATGTTGAACCAGTGAGAAAACCATTGTGGATTGTGTCTTTTCTCAACCTAAATTACTATGTTACTGTCGGAGAATTTCCGACCTTCTATACCTTGGGGTTCCAAATTATGTAGATATCTTTATCGAGCGGCCCGAGAGAAATCAGACACACAGAGTGTATGTATAATAAGATCTCTGTTTATTACGGCACTTTATGGCTGTATTTATATGCTTATCACAAAGACTGGAAATAACACCCTATTCTAATCCAATCATTTTACATAAAGTAACAGTATGCCCTTATAAGCAGCATATCTAAAAAATAACAGAGCAATAGATACTTGTTGTTGCATCCAAAAGAACCTTGTACCTAGTTCCTGCCAAAACCAGTGTTATTGGATAATAGTGTGGACGTCCACTTTCAGGAGAACAAAATATGGAATACAGTTCATCCTGTATTCTTCCACATTACTATGTAAGCAGCAATTTGGTGCCCCTTGCATCCAAGGGCCCTGAGACAAAAGGCGAATTTACCCATTGTTCATCTGCCCCTGCTGACCAATTACCATGCTCTAATCACATAATTTAAAATGTTTTTCATTTATTGAATCTTCAACAGAGACATATGGAGACTGGAGTAACACCACCATGGATGCAAAATTGTTAAATTGTGGCTCCAAACTCTTATCTCCTGGAGTTTTGCCAAATTGTACATTCAAAATGTATAAATCTTAGTCTTTAGCTTTTTTCTTATTGTAAGGTTGTAAAAAAAGAAAGAAGAAACTCTATAGCTATATCAATGGTAAAGAAATGTCTTACCATAAGCCATGGTCTGGAATTTTTTTAGATTTATGGGAATGTTTTATATTGTTGTCCACGGCAAACAGAAAGGAAGACTGAAAGGCAGCAGACTAGCATGCCTCATAGAGAAGGCAAGGTAGAACTAAATGTATGTTAGTGCACCGGTAAGTTAATTTGTAATAGACTCAAGCATAGGCTCTGAATGTTTTCTAACATATACTTTTTATACTCTTTTTTGTGTTCCAGCCTTGCGATGTATTCCTAGTTTTCTACAGACTCTATCCCAGCGAATGAACGCTCTGGAGCCAAATGTGCTATGCCAAGTTACCGTCATACTTCTGTCATTCCTATCACACTCCTATGCATTTTCACCTTCTTTGCTTCGAGATTTCGATAACAACCAAGGGTATCCTATTCTTCTTAAAATCTTGCTGAGGTAAGGTGTACATGGGAGAAATATGGTATAAGACGTGATGTTTATAAGTACCAGTACAAGCACCTGATGTACACATTGTTTCCAAAATAATAAACATTTTCATGGTGTTATGTCTAGAAAACATTTTGTGAGTTCTGTATTTCATAGTCTACCCCCAGAAATATCCTAGAAGTCTGGATATTTTCCCGACTTGCTTCATTTAAGATGAGGGGTGGCAAGGGGGATAGTTTTCTCTTGGGCTCCTCTGATTTAAAAATGTAGCCACTACCTGAAGCTTGTTTGTGCCCTTTTTGGTATTTCACATGTATCCACAAGAAGGCCTAGAGTAACAAGGACCTAAGGCAGTTTTAAGACATTTAAATCCTTTATGTGTCTCTTGCATAGATATTCTATGCATTCCCAAATGTTTTGAACATGACTGGATAGGAGATATTGACACGGTTGTCTTTGGCTACTCTCTTACAGCAGCCCAAGACATACTGTATCTATCAAACTGCAGGATTAATGGGTGTTAGTCTGTGTGTAAGTGTGTGTGTTATTGTTTGTGGCATGTTAGTCTTTGTGTAAGTGTACTAGTGTTTTTGTTTGTTAGTTACAGTGTGTGTGTGGGGCACTGGGTTAACATGACCCCAAGGCAGATGGTGTCATTGCTCCCATGATTAAAGCTAAATTATTCTTATCATTCTTCTGTAACATACAAAATAATGATTAACACGTGATGTTGTTTTGCAACAACATACTATCTACCTTTTTCTTAAATATACCATTCTTAATTATCAAATATCAAAACATTGATAATACAAATTAAATGTCTTTTTTTATGCTTAGGTGTGAGGGAGATGCCATTATTTCAGAAGGAGGAGAGGAGTATCTTAAAGAGTTGCTCTCATTACTGGCATCTCTTGTCATTTGTGGAAATTCTGAGGTGAAAGTTTCTGGTCAAATTTCTCACCCTCAACTTCCTAGCTTCTCTAAAGCACACGGAGCTAGTTCAGGTGGGCTACGTAAGGATCACAGCTTTTTGTATCAACCACTTTGGGGCTTATTCACTGGATTACGATTTGCTGGAGAGTTGTGGTTTCAACTCCCCCACTTGAGGACTGAGGTAGTACCAAAGCTTTCTGGGTTTGGGCTGTCCTAATGTTTAGGGAAATCCGTGAGTTAAACCACAACTCTCCTGCAAACGCCCCTGACAACTCTTTATTTTTATGCTAATTAGTATGCATTTCATAGTAATATTAAAAGCTTAATATGACCACCACCTTCTAACCTTTTCTCCAGTACTTGGGGTCATCCTTGACTCAAACCTCTCCTATATCCCTAACATTCAGTCCCTCGCCAGATCCTCATGTTTGCACCTAAAAAAACCATCTCTTGCATCCACCCATTCCTCACCCACTGGCTCCCTATTCCCTTTAGAACTAAATTTAAAATCCTGGTACTAACATAGGAGGCCCTCCATAACACTACTCTACACTACATAATACATTTCTGCACTCATAAGCAAATACTCTCCTACTAGATCTTTACGTTCTTCCCATGGGCTAAGGCTCCTCACTTATCACCTCTTCCATTTCCCATCTACAAGATTTCACTCATGCTGCCCCATATCTCTGGAACCTACTTCCATCGAAACTTCAGCTTTCACCCTTCCTCTCAACATTCAAGAAGAATCTCAAAACCCACTTCTTCAGAGAGTTGTTGGAACTTCCCTCTCACAGATACAATCTCACCCTAACTTCCCTACAAACTTCCGCCGGGGCTTCTATGGTGGAGCACCGGCATGACATAACCTTCTGGTGCGCCACCAAAGAAAACCCGGGAAGTACGATGGGTGTAGACAACCTCTGCTTCCGGGACTTCCGCCGGTGTTTCTCCGTCATAAAAGCACCGGTTGAAGTGCCAGCCGGCACCGCTAGACACCAGGGAGTATGGGAGTGCATTGGTAAGTCAGGGGGGGCACTTCTAGGAAGCAGAATGGCATATGAGGAGGGCAGAGTGGCACGTCTAGGGGGCATAAAGCATATCTGTGGGGCAGGTGGGCATTTCTTGGGGGCAAAAGGGATATCTGGTGGGTCAGAGTGGCATATCTGGGGGCATAAAGCATATCAGGGGTTATAAAGCATATTAGAGGCAGAGTGGTATATCTGGGGGCCAGGTAGCATATCAGATTAGACTAGGGTGGACCTGTGTTTTGTCAACTGTTTTATCACAAAATAAAACCTCATAGCTGAGAAATCTACACTAATTAGTCTGTTAAGTGACCTTAGATTTCCATTATGCATACCTTGTTCCCATGTTCAATAGCCATAAATCTTTTCTAAGAGAATATAGAAACACTGTTGTATACATGCAGTTGCGGTCACTTCTCTTTGGTCTTTTAACAGCTCTCTGAGTATTCGCAAATGGCAGCCATTGTAGAGAAGCTCAGTATGCCTAGTGGGCCACTGACTGACAGCACCAAACACTCATCCGATTGCCCCCTGTGCGGCCAGTGACAGGATATGTCCCGCTGAATCAGATCTCTGAGTAAGATAACCGCACCCTTTAGCTGGGTGATTCAGGTCTCCCAGGTACAATAGGAAAAGGGATTAGCCTCCACAAACAACTCTGTCTTCCACGCTTCGGCAGGCAGGAGCTCTGGGTGGTTCGCAGAGGGCGTAGCAAGGCTGGAGGATATTTTAGCTGCCCAATAGTTCCAGAGGGAAAACCTGTATGTCCCGGTACTGGGCCTGGCGGTATGGGCGGCAGAGGGGCAGCTTCTGGGTCCGGGCAATGCAAAAACGGGGTTTAACATAAAAACTGGGTACATAGGGGGTCCATGGACAACAGGTGGTGCCAACACTTGGGGAAACTACACCGAATGGATATAAGAAATGTTCACTAATATTTTTCCTTCCCAACTTAGTTCACCGGTATCAGCTGCCTGGTCAGCGGTGTACCTGAAGGGATGAGTCCGTCACAAGCTGCATTGTACATAAAAGCATGCGGCTGCCCATATACAGCTGTCACACTTTTCTCATCAGGCATTCATTGAACTTAAACTAAGCTGTGATTGGTGCAGGGAGCAGGAAAACCTCTCATAGAGTGTTTCAAATCAGGTCCTGCAATGTATGTGGTACTGGGTATAACTTTAGATATGTTGCTATACAGAGTGGCAACAGAGGCCTCGTGCAGCTAGTTATCAAAACTATTTTAGCCATAGGACTATAGTCTTAACAAAGGCCCTGTTTGGCCGAAATGTTGCTTTTTTTTTGCTTTCTCTAAATAAAGTATCCTAAAGATTGGAAGCTGTTTGGAGTGCTGGGATTTCTTTTCTTTGTTTGTATGCTTCAAGAGGATTTATGCTGTCCCTTTTTTCCTGCTAGCACCCAGCTTCCTGTGAGTTGCGTGCAGATTAATTTTTTTTTTTATAGTACTATAGTCTGGCATGCTAGTAGTATGTTTTAATCCATGACTTTATTTCCAATGATTTTCAGCAAACCACTGTAATATTTTTTTTTACATTTTCACTTTTGGCAGGTCAGACAGTGAAAAACCTGCAAGCTTTTCAAGTCCTACAAAGTGCTTTCCAGAGCAGTATTGATGCTCACCTTTGTGGTAAGATCCTGTCAACCATGCAATATCTGTGGTCCCTGGATCACAGTAACTTCTTTCTTTTGGAGTGGAGTCTGCAACCAATCTCACAGTTTGTGGAGATCCTCCCTCAGAAACCCCTATCAGTCCAAGCCCAGTTCTTCCAATTGCTTCATTTTGTGGTTTGTGAGTTGTCTTACATCCCCCATCAGACATTGCAGAAAGTACAGGAGCTGATTAAACAGAACCAGAATCCATCATGCACATTGGAGGCCCTGAAACTTCTGCAGAACATCACCCCAATAGACTCACTCTTCAGCGATCTCTTTAGGGATTCTGGACTACTAGGCATTCTGCTAACGCAGCTGAGAAATCGTGCTAAAATCTTGAGAAGGGCAGGTATGTACACATTCAGGAAATGTTTAAGATTATGAGAAATTAGAGATAAACCAGTATATATATATATATATATATATATATATATATATATATATATATATATATATATTTTTTTTTTTTTTTTATTGCGCAGCATTCAGGGGTATTGTAGCAGCTGCAGTTCTTGTTTTGCCAAAGAACTGGAAGAACCCGCCTTTAGGGCTATAGAAATTGAAATTATAGTATTTGGCACACCCTGGGGTTATAGCACCCTTATTAATTTAGAAAGTATTAATTGTATTTTTTTTATCTCTTCTTCTCATACATGTTTATGCTTTTTCTTACTGTAGCAGTTAGTTCAAATGCTAACCCTGAAGTGGATTATGAACGAGAATTGACAATTGGGAGACTGCAAACCGTTGATGTCTTGCTTCAGTCATCAGTCCGGAATGTAGGTAAGGACTAATTGTAAATATTGTAAATATCAGAACTTTAGTTCAATTGAACCTTTTCAATACAATTACAAATTAAGAAACAAAAAACTATTAACATAAGGTTTGGCTGCTTATTAAGAAGTAAGAGGGGTACTTGATTAAATATAAGCAGTACTTTGCTGCAAAAACACTTTTCATTTGCCTTTGTTGGATTGGCAGATCGGTTGCATTTGGATTGAATGCTGGGCAGCTGCCTACCAGGCATTTGCCTGTGGTGTAATGTATTTTCTACCTATATTTTGTCTCTTTAGCATATTATATATTTTAACCGACTTTGACTTTTTCAGGTAAAAACATTTTTCCGTTGCATTTGGTAGTTTGTTTGGCTTAGATAAAGGAATAATTACCGTGTGTTTTTCTTCTTGCATTTTTACCATTATATCATAGTTTACTTTAAGCTAGATATTTGATTAGTCTAATTTTACCATTTGTGACCAAGGCTGTTTTAACAGTGCTCGTGTTTAGCTGTAATTTTCTCCTATCCAATTTAGTTTACCCACACAAGTTACAGTGGATATAAAAAGTCTACACACCCCTGTTAAAATGCCAGGTTCTTGCGATGTTAAAGAATGAGACAAAAATAAATCATGTCAGAACTTTTTCCACCTTTGATGTGACCTATAACGTGAACAATTTAATTGCAAAACAAACTGAAATCTTTGAGGGGGGGCGGAAATCTTTGAGGGGGGGCAGACTCACAATAACCTGGTTGCATAAGTATGCACACCCTCTTATAACTGGGGCTGTGTTCAGAATTAACCAATCACATTCAAACTCATGTTAAATAGAAGTCATTACACACCTGCCATCATTGAAAGTGACTCTGATAAATCACAAATAAAGTTCAGCTGTTCTAGAAGGATTTACCTCAGGAGAAGGGTACAAGAGAATTTCCAAAGCATTAGACCTACCATGGAACATAGTGGAGAAAATATGGTACAAGGTACAACAGAGACATTCCCAAGAACTGGATATTCCTCCAAAATTGATATAAAGACAAGAAGAGGGGGCGTGTCTGACTGCCAAGGAAGATGGACGCTTGAGCTCTATGCACCGCTACCGCCCACATACCAATCTGCACAAATCCGGCTCCTTGTCGTGATGGGACGCAATAAACGTTCTCCTACTGAGTCCCCTACACCAAGCAGCCGCTCCCGAGATAACTCTAACTCCCTACGGGAGTATTTCAGGACACCTGCAGATTTGGCCTCTGTGGACCATGCGGTGGGATTGCCAGCCAGCTCATCCTCCCTAGGGGAGAGAGTACAACATTCACCTGAAGTGCTCCAGCTTTTCTTCTGGGCGCCCTGGCGGAGCATCGTCAAGTGGTCCGCGACGAAGTGGCGACCTTCCGCACCGACCTCTAGTCGCTGGAGCACAGGGTTGTCGCCTAAGAGGATGCCTCGGCCCTGCAGCAACAGGTAGGCCATGCCGCGTCGCGGTCAGCCGAGTGTCATCTGTGTTGCTTGCGGGCTGTGAGGAGGAGGCTGGAAGACCTAAAGAATAGGGGACGGAGGCAAAATATTAGACTCAGGGGTGTCCCTCAACCTGAGACTTGCTGACCCTTCTCACTTTGTTGTTCTCCGGCCTATTGGATAGGGCAGTGGATGGCTCGTTAGTGGTGGACAGGGCACATCGGGCCTTGAGACCTCGTGGTGACCCCTCTAGTCCCCCATGGGATATTATCTGCCACCTCACGGACTTTAGTCTTGGAATTGCAGCGCCTTCGAATTCCCACCAGTTCGTGCTGTTGATCCGGCATAATAATTCCTCCCTGGCTCTGCGGCACCACCACAAGCTCCACCGTCTTAGTAGAGTGGTGGGAGATTCACTGCCCTGCGTGAAATGCCGGTGCCCCAGCAACTTTCTGTCTCTGCCGCTTCTCTGAGGATCTGTTCCTGTGTGCGTTTGTGACGAGCCTATATCATCGCTCTGGCGACTCCCGAGCCCCTCATTGGATCATTTCCTCTGGAATACGCCTGATGATCCTGCTGGACTTGGTCTCCGCTCCCGACCTCACAGACTCTTTTCACATCTTGTACGCCTTTGTGCCTGCGTTATATACTTAACGCCTCTGCTATCTTTGGCGATGTGTGTTATTATTGTGTGCATTGTGGGGAAGAAGTGGTTGAAGTTTGTTGGGGGGCCGGTGTTCCCACCCTTTTTTTTTCTTCCAAACAAAAGCAAAAGGGGTAAAAGGGAAACCTGTTCCGGCTAATGCAGCTGATAGCTGTAAATATCTGCTACCTTCCACAAAGGCACCCTCTGCTGAGGCTAGTTGGTATCTGATATTGTTTCATTTGCTAGGGCTGGTGATGGCCCCCCCATTGAGCCCTCTATGGTGGAGCGAGCAGGTGCATCATTATGGTTTATCCGTAGGGGATAATGGATACCCATTACTGTTTCCTTTGTTGTGTAAGTCCTTGCTCGGACTAATGCCGTCTATACTCCTGCTCTGCCTTCCCTAAAGGGTGACTGCACAGTTTCGTGCCCTCCCCGTGAGGTTTCCTACCTCACTTTGTTGTGGCCGGGATCGGAGAGGGGTGTGTGTGTTTTTTTTTATTTTTATATTGCATAGAATATTTCTCTATGTTGGGGCTAGTAGGTATCTCATATTGTTTCTCCCTCTCGTTTTGCCTATTTTGGCTGGTTAATAATTTACTGCTGTTTTTTCCCCCCTTTCTCACTATGCGACCCCCTGAGAGTGCTGCTTCCCTTACCCTTTTGTCTCTTAATGCCCGTGGACTAAATATCCCGGAGAAACACTCCCACTTGCTCCGAGACTTGCGACGAGAAAAGGTAGACGTGGCTTTTCTTCAGGAGACTCACTTCCTTGCAGGGAGATCCCCCGGGCTCTCTGACCGATTTTTCCCCACTTCAGCAGTAATCCTTCCGCTAAGACTAAGGGTGTGGCCATCATCCTCTCGAAATTTCTGCCCTTCTTGGAGTTCCATGTCTGTGCTGACCCAGAGGGGAGATATCTCTTACTGAAAGGGGTCATTGCTAATCAAAAATACACTTTCGCTAATTTATACCTTCCCAATAGACGTTAGCACCTCCTCCTTGAGACAGGTCCTCTATAAACTGCAAGACTTTCAGGAGGGTATCTTGGTCCTTGGTGGGGATTTCAATGTACCTCTCTACCCTACCCTAGACACCTCTACGGGCCTTACCCGTATCCCTCGACATATTCTTGGGAAAACTACTTCTTTACTATCAATACACCGTTTAGTGGACTGTTGGCGGGCCCTTTATCCCACGGTTAAAGATTATACATTTTACCCGACATCCCACGGTTCTTATTCCTGTATCGACTACTTTTTCCTCCCTTATCACCACACAGTCCTCGTCTGTCGCGCCCATATTGGCATCACTACATGGTCGGATCATGCCCTGGTGCTCCTAGTTTTGTTAAGTCCTTTACAAAGCTATACGATATTACTCCCCTGGCCAGCCCCCCCCCAGGGGAACCAGGAGTCAAAAATTGCTGATTAGCTGCAGCGAACGATACGCGTTAGCCTCTCTGCTGAGGCTCGATGTTCCTAAATCCCTTCCTGAGCTCCTCCTAGCCATCCCGTCGCCTCCGGCCGGGAAGTATCCTGGCCCTGACAGGCTTCTGCTAAAATAGCGAACAACTGGGTCCTTTCAATTCTCTTCTAGAGGGTGGTCATATACATGCCCACACTCTATCTGCCTCCATCACCCTGATCCCCAAGGATGGTAAGGATCCCAAAAACTGCGGCAGCTACCGGCTGAGCTCCCTTCTAAATTCGGACCTCAAGCTCTTTACCAAAATTCTGGCCAACCGTATCAGACGGGGTTCATTCTGGGCTGGAATATCTTCCTCTCTACAGACGCGGAGAAAGCTTTCGATAGAATTGACTGGACCTTCATGTTAGCTACCCTTCAGCATATGGGCTTCGGCCCTGGCCTGCTGACTTGGATTCAGTCACTCTACACGTCTCCTACGGCTACTCTTCGCATTAACGGCTCTCTCTCTGACCTTTTTACTATATCCAACGGCACGAGACAGGGGTGACCTCTGTCGCCCCTGTTGTTTATGCTCTCCTTGGAACCCTTGCTGCAGGCTATTGGGTTAAACCCAGACGTCAGGGGTCTGCTGGTTGGGAGGTCGCACCATAAGGTCCTGGGATACGCAGATGATCTCCTGTTCGCCCTCACCCGCCCATGTCTGTCCTTGCCGGTCATCTTAACGGAGATTTCTGAATATAGAATGTTCTCTGAACTTTGAAGTAAACATGTCTAAGTCGGAGATCCCCTGCCCGCGAATGTATTACAGGGCTTGTCACGTGTTGCGTGTCGTGGAGTGGGCCCGTGATTTACCTCATAAGCAATGGGTGGGAGCGACTTGCTAGGTCTCCCGATCTCCTCCCTTCCTTGGCTTGCTGTGGCTACGGCATGGCGCCTGGCCTCTTCCCACCCCTTCTTGCATGCTACGTTGCAGGTCTGGCACTCCGTGACTCTTATCACAAAGTTATCTACTGTTTCTTCCCCACTCACCCTGATCAGGCATAATCCAGACTATTTTCCCTGCTACTGAGCCGAGGGTTGATTCGAGACTTCGCTCTTTTGTGACCACTACGGGGCTCAAGCCTCTAGAGCGCCTGGTTGACTCGGGTATACCCTCTCTGATGGTTGAGTTTCGTTATATGCAATTGTGTAACTTGTGTAATTGTGGCTTGCGGCTATCAAACATCTGAAGTCTATCGTATGTGGCTTTTGCATTAAACAAGTTTGGCCACTCCTGCTCTTTTATGCAATAAGAGTAGAACCTACGCTTTTAATGTTATTCTGTGCGGATCGACACAGACAGCCCAGGTTTTTGTATTATTACCTTGATGCATCCCCTTGATGCAGATCACTGCATTTCTCACCCATTCCCCAAACTTACCTGTGGTTTTTCATGGTTGCCATTAGTTCCTTCAATGTGTAGAGCCTCCATAGCCAGCTATAGCACATCTCTCCAGCAATGTCTCTCCCAGATGGACATCGGACCAAATTGGGTGGCGCTATCCTGTGCGGAATTCAGACACTCTTATGTAAATCCTCGTTTTGCATCTCTTATGGCAATACATGATTTTTCCATTAGACAACTGATTCCATTTCCAGCATCTGAATTTCTGAGATTACTGCTTTGTTACGTGTTTGTTACTTCATAATCCCATTTTATTCTTTTGATTCACAGTTATCATAAAAGACTATGGGATGGTTCCATATATAAAAGTCTTTCTGGATGACATGGGATGTCGACAGAGAGCACTGTACATCCTTGAGCACCTTTCAGCCGTTGACCCAGACGAGTACATGAGCACCATAATTGGTTCCTTGTGCTCATCAACTCAAAGTGAGATCACTCTAAAACTGGATCTGCTCCAGGTAAGCTCTGCACACAGGTTACATGTTCATTCACACTCCACAAATAATGCTACAGAGAGATTATCCACAAATGTGTTTAAATAAAACAACAATGGATTAATAGCTGGGTTGGTCGCTAAAAGCCAAATGGAGCTGTGTCAGGAACCATTGGCCTTGAACAAGCAACCCTAAGGCTGGCCATTCGCATATGGGTGCTGTCACCAGGAGGGGAAGGGACAAGCAGTAGATATACAAGTGTAGTGACGCCATTTTAACTTTTCAATAGCAGCTACAGACTGATGGGAGTTAAGAGTGTGAGACAGAGTCAGTAAGTCTGTTGAAGGCTCATCTACATACTCCTCATTGACATACAAGTTAAAGTTTTTAGTTTATGTAATAATCGATTTATTTAATTCTGGGCTATTTTTCACTATGTCCCCATTGTCTTGTTAAGTTGTGCCTTAGTACTACCAGCAAAACCTTTTATTTTTGGACAGCACAAAACAATAAATCATATTAATACCGGTAACTTCTGTGGCTCAATTAACTTAATTACTCCGGGGAATCAATTTTTCTATTTTTCCTGCACAATCTTGATGTGTCTGTTTGGCAGTACCTGCTCTGTGCCCTGTCTCTGCTGCTCTAGCTGAATGTCCTTCCTTACTCTGAGAGATCAATTATTGTTCTTTAATCTAATATTGGGGGAATCAGTCATGTACCATATTGTTGGATAAGTCTGTCTGCCTGTGCCTGCCCTGCCCTTCTTTGGGTGCTGCGGCTCAATATCTTTCCTTACTCTGAGGGAACAATTGATTACATTTTCCTCCAAATTAGAAAAATATTTTATGTTCAGTACCATGGATCTAAATGTGTCTACCTGCTAGTGCCTTCCCAATGTACTACCACTACTGCTGCTGCTTTATCACTTGCCTTACTCTCAGGGCCGGCCCGACAATGGAGCCGAGTGGGGCAGCCGCTCCAGGCGGCACTTTTGAAGGGGCGGCACTTCGCCGCCCCAAGCCCTTTTTTTTTTCTTTTTTCTAAAGCGAAACAGAGAGAAAGGGGCGCCGAGTGGTTTTCGCTTACCAAGCTGTCAGTACCCGCTCGGTGCCCCTCTCTCTCTCCTCTTCGGCGAGTCTCCCTGTTCGGTCTCGGTGCCGGCTTGTAATGAAGATTTCCGGCGCTCGGCATTACAAGCCGGCACCGAGACTGAACCGGGAGACTCGCCGCAGGACTGCTGAAAGGTAAGTACAAGGGGGGGAGGAAGGGTAGATAATATGGGGGGGTAGATAATGGGGGGGGACGGCAGGGACGGAGGGAGAGGAAGGGTAGATAAGGGGGGGGGGCGGCATTTCAAAATTCGCCCCAGGCGGCATTTTGCCTTGGGCCGGCCCTGCTTACTCTAATTCAGTCCCATACCTCCATGCTGCTGGATGTGTATCCTTTGGTTTAGTGCTGCTTTTGCTGGTGATCCAGCAATGCAAAACCAAGTCTGGATTTCTTCATAAACTTTGAGATGCTGCTGCTAGAAGTAAACCGTGAGTCCAGAAGTTGTCAGGGGCCTGTAATTTCTGAATCAAAAAATGTCTGGATTTTGTCTGAACTAAAAACCAGCGTGGCAAAATTGAAAAGAAAACATGACTAAATTGATTTGCTAGCCGCGCATGTCTATTAAATTCAATACATAATAATCCATAAAAGACATGGATAGTCAACTGTGATACAACTAATATAAAACTAGTGAGACTGTCTAGTTGGCAAACACTTGTGCACTAGATGCTAGGCTAGAGCTTCCTGAATTGGCTAGAAAGAGGTGCCAAACTCACCTGGACTCAGGTAGAGAGTATTCTGCGACTTGTTCAGTTTGTTCTTTCTTCAGCATAGCAGCAGTCAGCTTCTTTTGATTTTTTAAAACATCAAGGCTAAAATCTTGGTATAACTGGATTATTTTCTCTAAGCGACATACTGCTCTGGTGGATTTAAAAACATGACCACAAAAAGGTACATTCTTAAAAAAAAAAAAAAGTAACAGACAGTAAAAAAAAACCCAATGTGCTTTAAATCAGGCATCCTCTTGCCACCATAAGCTTTTTGTTTTCGCGTTTAAGTTTCTCCGTTTCAAAATTCCAGAGGAACAGAAAACAAACATCCCAGTCATCAATAGTAAAGCAAAATAGAAAAAGGCTCCAGGCACTCAAGGGTTCCATCAGGCAGATTTATCAAGACCTCATCGTGAGGTCGAAACGTTGTTGTCCTTCTCCTTCAATAAATCTGCCTGATGGAACCCTTGAGTGCCTGGAGTCTTTTTCTATTTTTTTTATTTACTGGGGAGCTGGCCCTTCCTGGCACAGCTAAGCACCTGAGTTCCTGTGGGGAGTGTGTGCAGATTCCTGATTCTGGTGACTAATCAATAGTAAAACAGGCACATTTTTAAGAATTACCTTAAAACCAGAAGTACAGGATTCAGCTCTTTTCAAGGACCCAGAACCTTTACTTGTACAGCCCCCCCCCGGGATGAGGACACCTCAAATAAACTTATCTTTCCATAAAAGGGGTTCAATGGCACAGACAAAAAGAAGAATCAGTCGTCGGTTCCAGAGGATACAAAAAATAGTGGGTAAGTGTGGGACGAAGGGAGTGGGAGAGACACTTTGCGAGATGTGATGGGGACAGGTTGTTGGGTATGAGGAAGAAAGAAGTGGTGAGCTCTTATTCAGTTGTAGGGGAAAAGTCAGTTATGTCAGGTTAACCCTTTAAGGCCGAGGACTCATGGGGGTATGTTTGAGTTGGGGAGGGAGGCACTGTTGGATTTCTGGGGAGACTCCTTACCTGCCGACCCAGTCCCTTCTTATGTCTAAGTAACCCTGTGATCATTAGGGGGCACAGGGTGACAAGAAAACCCCGTCTGGTCTGCTGGAACCAGACTCCCATCGAATTGCTGGCTATGGGGGCTCTACAAGCCATGAAATGCTCGATGCGCCTGGCTCGGACCTAACCACAAATTCATGGAACTGTGTGGCGTCTAGGAACGGCGGCGATGCCCGCCGACAATTGAAATAGCGAGATTTGCCCCACCACGTCACTCTTTTGAGAATGCATTAAGCTTGTGGTGGGCAACACTCGGTTGTGGTTACAGAGAGGGAGCTTGTTTGGGAACCCTGGTTTTATTACCAATCTTTAGGACCGGGGATTACCCAGCCGTGGCTATGGAACTCTGGCACGGCTACCGTGCGGACTCCTCCCGGGGATGTTTCCGACGCTGTACCTCAGGGTCTCGACGTCGGATCACGTTGCTTTTTCGATCATAACATCTTCAGACCCTGAAATCTCCATTGGTACCCCAGGATTGACGCGGCTCTCTTGAGATCACTCCGAAATAGTCACTCTTTGTCGGGTGGGCATTGCTGGCCATAGAACTGTATGGAGGCGCCGGGCAGTCTGGGAGGTGATGAGATTATACCTTTAATCCTATCAAGTTTGTGTGTATAAATACCTGTGCTGTCCTCAAAAAAGTCAGCTCTAGTCAGTCTCGGCTAGCGCTTGAGCAATTAAGCTTTCAGCGGCAAGGAAGATCTCTACGGCGGAGCAACTCAGTCCGAGTACAGGTCTCTGTCACACATAGAAATATTTGACTCACCTAATTTGTCCTGATGTAAAAACTCAGACCTTAATCAGTCCTTGGTCTTGTCTTAGATTCAAGATAGTTTTATGCCCATGCCATACATGTTTAAATTCCCTCAGCTCTGCTACTTCTGTTTGTAAGCTGTTCCGCTTATGTACCACCCTCTCAGTACAGTAAAGATACATCTAATGCACTGAATGCAAAATGTCCTCCTTAGCTGGCCTTGTGACTGCTGACAGCTTCATCTTGACAAATGATAAGCAAGTTATAACATAATAAGCAAGTGAATTTATTATCTCAGCCCCGGGGAGGTTGATTGCATTAAGCAGAGCTCAGATTGATTTGCTAATATATATTTAGCTGTTAACTCCAGTTCAATCTGATTAGCCCTCAGCTTGGCAGCGTGACACCTAACAAATTAAGGGGCCAAATTGGAAATGGAACGCAAAATAATGAGGTTATTGCTAAGTTAGTTAGCACCTTCCTTGCACAGCAGGCCACATGAATACTAACTCAGACACTATTAGACACTTACTGCGTTATTTGCTAGCAAAGTGTGGTAACATGTGACCCGATCATGGCGGTTTCACTGATGCTATGATTATTGTGGATCTTGACAGAAAGAGTTATGGGCAAACATTACTAATTTACATAACACTTTGTATTGTTTGCCATTGCTGGCACAACAGCAATGACGCACTGCAAATATAAGTAGCACCAAAGACTGCTTTGCAATCCTAATCATAGCTGAAGTAGGAAGTTGTAATATGCTTCCATACCTGCTCAGTAGGGTGAAATTGGGCCAGAGGAGGCAGGAATGGGCATGATAAACATCAGCTGAGTTGTGAAGGAAGTGGGCAGATGTAGACACCACATGCCCACACCCAGAAATTATAAGATTCCCCAGTTGCCAGTTAATCATCTGTGATTCCTGGAGTCTGCAGCACAAATATAGAAACTATAGAAAGCGTTGGACCCAACTATTAAATGCCTTGTTTTCTGCTAAAAAAACACATCAAACCTAATTCAATCCTTGGTCTTGACAAGGGCTGCAACAACTAATCGATAATAATCGATAATGAAAATCGTTGCCAACTAATTTAATTATCGATTAGTTGAATCGATTTTATCGATTATAAGATGAGGGCTTTTTAAGAGCAAATGCTCTGAAAAATGCCCCTCATTTTATAATCCGGTTCATTCAATGTCACTTACAGCAGTTACTACTTACAGTCCCTCCCCACAGTCACTCTGATGATTGGCCCAACCCCTTTCTGATTCCCAGTCCCTCCCTGCAGTCACACTGATGATTGGCCCCGCCCCTTTCCATATAGCGTCCACACTGCTCAGCAACTCATCTAACGCTAAGTATAAAATTAACCCCTTCAGGAACTGGTTTTTGTTACTACGTTTGCGCTAAAAGACCAGAACAGTAAATTCTCTCTTCTCAATTAGTGCACCCACACAAATCATATATTGTTTTTTTCAGCACAAGTAGGGATTTCTTTTGAAATAATAATTATATATATATATATATATATATATATATATATATATATATATATATATATATATAGGGAAATTAGGGAAATAAAGGAAATATTTTCACAGTTTCACCTATAAAAACTTAATATAACCAATGCAAATGGAATAAAAAACTCCAAAAGTGTATTTAGGTATTTGTCCTGTTTTTGGAAACACCTCATATTCCTGGTGTTTTCATTTATTTTGGCACTTAAAGGGTTAAATATGAATGACGTGAATCGCTGTTTCTAAATGTGGTATCCTGAGAGTTGCGCCCCGATAGCGGCCAGAAAAAGAAAAACTGCTCAACAAAAGTATATATTTTTTAGAAGATGACATCCCAAAGTATTTTACTTGGGGCATTTTAACACTTTTGATTTAACCATTTTAGTGCCAGTCTGTCTTAAACATTGCAGAAAAATGTCATTTTTTTTCATTTTTAACAAACCCATTCTATCCGAACACAGTGTTTCAGTATTTTTTTTCCTGGGTACATAAATTGACTGGAACAACTTGTGATTTGTATTAAGAAACACCCCCGAGTATAGGAATACCCATATACATGGGTAGGGCATGTCTCTTTGGCAGAGCGGGTTCAAAATTGGAACATACGCATTTCAGTTTTCAAACATGGAATTTTGACAGATCAGTTTGTTGGGTCCAGGTCTCATCTGAGACAAGTAGACATCCCAAATATCATTTTACCCAGGAAAAAACTAGACGGCTCAGGGAATCTAGTTAGGGGCATATTGGCCTGTCCCATGCAACTGATTCCAAACCGGCGCCTTCCAAATTTAGTCTAACATTTTTCACATCCACTTTGCGGTTTCACCATGATTATTTTTCTGATTAGATGTGTGAAAAAACAAAATAGTCTTGATTTATGTTCAGTACTCAGGGCGAGTACAGCGATACCCCACATGCATAGATAAGTCATGTTTCTCAGACATTGTGGAGTCAAAACTGGAATGTGCGCATTTCAATTTTTAAACTTTTTTAAATATTTCTTTATCAGATTACTTTAAGTGACAAGTTTAGGCCGCTGACATTGACCAGGGAGACCGATCCATAATCAGTGACTTAAAATGTCACTGACAAGTGATCAGTTAATAATTATGTTTTTTTTTTAAATTAATAATTTGTGTTTTTTTCCTAATTACCCTAGGTGACCCCTGTCTCTTTGTCGGACAGGGTCATCCAGGGGGTGCCATAATGATCAGATCACTCCTATTGGCCAGGATTGATCTGATCATCATCAGCCCACTTTGATGGGTTCTGCAGCAGTTATTAAACTCACAGCATTTGACCTGGAAGCACCCTGAACTTTCAGGTCAGTGATGTTATTATTTTATTTTTATTTTTTAAATATTTTTTTTTTAACTCTTTCAGTACTGATGCTCCATTGAAGCACAGCATTGACTGATATTTAGTCCCCAAACTTGTGGGGACTAATTTGAACCCCTGAAATGCTGCAATGGGGTCATACACAATCGCAGCATTGAAGGAGTTAATTGAGCAAGGGAGTGCGCTAATTGAGCAAGGGAGGGGGTGGGGGCTGTAAAACTTATTTTTGCTGTAAAAATGATTTTTTTTTCTCCCTTTACCATCATTTCTTTGGGATTGTAAGGGAAAAGAATGGTGTGTGCTTCTGTGAGTGAATGTATGGAAAGTATGGTGTGTGCTTCTGCGAGTGAATGGAGATATGAAAGGCGTGTGAATGATCAGTAATTAGGGTTGAAGCCTTGACGTGGCATTACTGCTCACGTAGGAAGTTAAATTATGGCACAAAAAGTACACATTTGCAAGAACTACACTTGGCGCATCAAATGAGGGGCTGTATGTGTTTCTAGTACAAACCTGGAGTGCGCAAGACACAAACGAACATGTCGCTATGGTTAGAAAAAACATATTCCATCATTATTTGTGCACTCAACTGTTGTCCTAGAAATACATGTAGCCCCTCATTTGATGCTCCAAGGGGCGTAGTTTCTTAAAATGGATGAATTGTCCGAATGAGGGAGAGCATGAGTTAATATGTGGATGAATTGTCTGAATGAGGGAGAGCATGAGTTAATGTGTTTGTGTGTATCATAGATGTATAATTGTGGAAGGGCAAAGATGGCACTAGCAGGATGTTTGAGCCTTGGGGACCAAGATGGCACAGGCAGGGTGTATATGGGACAAAGATGGCAAATCGTATGTTTGTTATATGGGTGCTGGTCAGGTTCTATGTGGGTAGTGTGGACGCTGGGGCTGGCTTTGGGGTGTGCAACCTGTGATCTATGCCTGTAATTCAGGGGTTTTTAAATATACCTTTAATGCTGTGTTTTTATGTGAATTTCAATTGATCTATGTTTCCATACATTATTTATGTATACCTGCAAATACAAGGTTTGTATGTCTTGTTCAGTTGATTAATACCTGCAATGCTGTTTCCATGTATTTATTTGATCTATACCTGCAATTTCATATATTATTATTGTATACCTGCAAATACAGGATTTGTATGTCTGATTCTGTTTATTTGTTATATACCTTCAGTGCTGAGATCACAAGTGAATTTCAATTGATCTATACATGCAAAGCTGGGTTTGTGTGTTAATGTGTTGATCTATACCTGCTATCGGCAGCAGGGTCTAATATTTATATATATATTTATATATATATATATCGGCAGCAGGGACTAATATTAATATATATATTGGCAGCAGGGGCTAATATATATATATCAGCAGTAGGATCTAATATTTATATATATATCGGCAGCAGGGTCTAATATTAGGCCCTGAAATCATTTAGTGCAAAAGTTAATGTATTGTGTTGTTAAAGGATTTTAAGGATTAGTCGTACTAAATTGTGGCTTCAGGCTTCCCATGTTGAATGATCAAGTATTGTATTGTCCAATAACAAAAGTATCATTCCATAGCACATTGCTTATGGCTATATATATATATATGAAACTGACATGATGACATGATGTCCTGATGAAAGTCTAATAAATAGACTTGACAAGCGCATAGTTGAGTTTGTGCCCCAGGAAGACCGTACCCCATACCCAAATAATGACTTAGACACTTTATTTGGGTGCAAAAATATTTTGTCCACAGCTTTATTAACATATATACAATATTTAGAGGTCATTGTCAACCCAGCCACCCCGGTTAACATAATTAACAGTTTACATCTTATTAACACTGACAATGACCTCACATAACCAATAAATTAACCATATAATGGCACCAACACATACCAGGTGCCTCCACATTAACATATTAACATATTGACCACAATAGGGATGTACCGAGACACCCCTACCAGACCGTTTAACCAAATTATAACTATGTAGGGGTATACCGAGACACCCCTACACCACCGATTTAACTAAACCACCAATGCAGGGGCATACCAAGACACCCCTACACCACCAATTTAACCACACACCAATGCAGGGGCATACCGAGACACCCCTACACCACCCCAGGTTCTGAGCCACAGGCCAGCTCGAAACCTACACCAATAACTTGAACCAAGTCAAATTATTAACCAACAACATAACAAAACACCGTATTAGGCAATAATCCCCAACTATCCCCGCCGCTGTGACAAAACGGGGTAGTCACCCCCCACAACCCACCTTAAAGGGAGGGAGGGTGGGACAACCAGGATTTGGATAAGCAGTTACGTTGATTAGAAAACTGCAGTTTCTGGAGTGATTATATATATATATATATATATATGTTTTTTCAGTGGTATGATTTAATGGTGGAAATTATTAATGCCCCCCCCCCAAATTGACTGTGGTATCTTGTGTGCCCCCCCTATATATTGTTGCAAAGGTTGGGACCACTGAAATACCCATTTAGAGGAGGGGGGCGCTCACAAGAGCTACCTAACTCCCCTCCTCACCAAAATAGATAGAAATTTTCAACAAAATATGTCAATCTTAAAGAGCAGTTCCCCCCACTGTGCTCAGTTTTTTAATTTTATAAAACATTATATAAGTAAGCCTTTATTTTGCTTAATTGCAGCTTTAATAATACTCACCAGTCATAATCTATTGTCACTCTTCAATGTCACTGTACAAATTTTGCTCCAGACACTAAAATGTTTAAATAGAAGTTTAAATGGAAATGTTAAAGGTGTTTAAAGTAGCAACTGCAAATATGGGATTCTGCAGAAGGGAGACTAAATGATTATTTAAAGGGGCCACTCAGCTATCATATGCATTAATACAGGGCTCGCCTGGTCTCCATGGCGACTGAGAATTTTGTCCTGGCGCCTAGGTCAGGGGCGTCCAACTTGTGGCCCGCGGGCCAAATGTGGCCCGCCGGACTTCAATGTGTGCCCCGCATGAGCAGGGCCGGACTGGCAGTACTCACGGTGCAGCACGGTGAGGCTCTTCGTCCTGCCCCTTTCAAGACGTGACGCTCAAGGGGATGGGCTCACAGAGTTCTTCGTGACGGGGAGAGGATCGTCACGTCGGATGAGAGCGGGAAAAAAAGAAAAGCGAAAATGTAAGTATTTAAAAAGATAGGGGTTCGAGGAAAGTGGACCTTGGGGCATCATTAATTTTTGTCGTTGAAAATAAAACTTTGTTAGTTTAAAAAAAATCCTGGCTCTTAACTTTTTTGGCTGGCTCCTAGATTCAAAACAAATTTGTCAAGCCGTGCATTAATATACATATGACTATAATATACAGATGGCTGAAGTGTTCCTTTAAATTTCTTATGGCCTTTGTGTCGGCAGAATTCTGTCAGTCTTCATTGGAGAAATGATCTCCTACTTAACTTAGGGACATTGTAACAAGTTTAGCAATAAAATGTGTTTCATGTGTATTTTACCAATGAAAATTGACAGATTATTGATAACATGAACCCAGGAAAAAATTAAGAAAATATGTTAAAAGGTGTTTTTGTTAAGAATAACCCTTACAATGTTGGCACAAAATTAACAAGAAGAAAAGTTTGAACTTTTGCAATGCTGGAGATAGAATTATATTTATATAGTTTTCACCAATAAATATTGAAATTACCCATTTAGTTAGCACAGTAAAATGTATTTTAAAATAACCCTTGCAATGCTGACACAGGATAACAAAAGTGATCTTTTAATGACCCTATTTATTTTTTTAAACTAATGAACTCCAGGCTAACCCAACACTATATAAACTACTAAATATAAAACCGTTTGTCAATATTGGCTTTATAGTAAATTGTAGAGGATGTTATTAAATTAAGCTATTTAATGTTGTATTTTCTGGATCCCTTAAGAGGTTGTTTTTGCAATTATTATTACAACATTAATTGTATGTAATATTTACACATTTAATTGCTACTCATACTTGTCTCCAACATGAATATGGTGATAATGTGCAGTTAAAGTATATGTGTAAAGATTGCATTTATCCATTTTGTAAAATATGTTACTTTTCAGTCTCTTCAACAGGTGTTGAAGTCAGGGAGAGAGAGGTACAGTTTCCGGAATGCAGCTGGCTTTGATGTTCTCTTGTCCCTTCTCTCGGACATGGAGGGGTCACTCTCGGAAACACCTGTAGGATGCTGGTCAGGAGTCCAACCAAATCACATCCTTCTGCTCATAAGGTCCATAATGATGGTTATATCTGCTGCTCTCTGCCAGGATATTGCAAACCAGCACTTTGTTAAGACTCAACAGGTTTTCCAGAGGTTAGCAGAGGACTTGAAACGACTGGGCTGCTTTAGACCCTCACTTACTGAGTGTGCATCACGCCTAGCGACTCCCAACAGAACCAGGAACCTCTGTGAATTATTACGTTTGGCTCTCAACACCCATATAGCCTGTCCAGAGTCACTAAGAAACTGTTTTGTGATACTCAGTCTCTTGCTTGGAATGGCGACAGGCACTCTGTGTCAATGTGGAAATGAACACAATACAAAGCCAATCATTTCTGAGCTGCCCATGAAGCAGGATCATTATCAGAGTCATTGCGCATCAAATGACAAGCTTTGTGATCTTATGCAGGATTTATTTCCAGAGGGCTCAAACAGGTGAGGTATCTTTTTGTATTGTTACCTTAAAAAGATCAAAGACATAATACCTATGTGGATTACCTGTAAACTGACAGACATACTGTGCATACATATTGACTCCTGACAATTGCAGCTTAATATCAGGAATACTATTTAAACCCTTATTTAAAATCGAAAAGGCAATCTCTTGGGGGGAAGTATATTAATAAATGCTGACTATATGAATATATGTTTCTGGTTAACAGTGTGTAATACTTACCTTTGAATATAAATATTTTTCACATGTTATATTTTATTCTGTGTTATACACATCACTGTGGGGAGAGAGATAGAATGACCTATCCATCTCAAAACAACTTATTTTACCATAGGCCATAAGAGTCACAGCAAAATTTTACACCATTGATATTATTGTCTCGGTCTAGGTGCCCAATGGATGACCTTGTCACTGTGGAACCAGGAGCTCTGTGTGCGATCGTCACCCTCATTCAAAGTGCTTATAGTGAGAAGACACCAGAGGTACTGCCTATTTAACGACAGATCCTGTAGATATGCCATGAATGCTATGCATGCTTGTGGGTCAGTTAACGCTAGGTGGCAGCAAACCCATGCAAACCAGAGACTAGCCCACATAATCATTAGCACTGTATACAATATCTGATTCTTTAAATGCACTAGTAAATGAAGACAAACATTCACACCCAAATAAAGAAAACAAACAACAAAAACAGGAATTGGTTTGCTGTCTTATTCCAAATGTACAATGTATAACCAATATATGGTGTGTAATCAAGATTACGTTATTACTATAATTTTGTAAACATTAGCAATTAAAATAAAACATTTGGGGCGTTTTCTTGAACAAATGAGGAAAGAGCACAGCATGATTTTAGTTTACTTTGATATACTGTAGGTAAGGCATTGAGTAACTCTTTAGCAATCACTGAATATACGTGTTATGCATGTTATCTGTTTCCCTTCCAGAAAATTACCAAAGTAGTCAGAAACATTAGGACAAGCAGATTTAGAGCCATGTGTAGACGTGGAGGTACCTCAGGAAGGAGTTACATTACAGTACATTTGTTTTGTAAAGCGTTGGCAGAATTCCAGTTTTTAGCACATGAAAGCTTAAGGAACTCACCGATTTCTTAACATTGGGATAAGTACACCAGTGTTTCTCAGCTATACCTACAGGGGACGATTTATGCAATAACCTGGCCCATGCATGTATCAAACCACACTCTGTAGACCCAGGCCAAAATAACAGCCACAGATGGGACTGAAACCTTATAATGAGAGCAATCAGACTCTTGAAGTTGACAATTAAATGGATTCAGCTGGATGTTGTCCCATGGTATTAGGGAGCTGCTTTTCAGTTTGTACTTCACTCATTCCTGGGAAAAAATTGGTTGTCCTGTAGTTTTGTACTAATTGTACTCAATAACAAAACTAGTGTTTTGTTATTGTAATACAGGTTGGCAGTATGGATACTTAGTTGGTAATAGACTGAGAAGCTTTACATCTGGCATTCAGTACTATTTACCTGTACTCAACCAGACCACTCGCGTACTTGACAAAAGCTGTGTAACGATCCATGTTTATGAAGAAGTGTCCCAGAAGTTTTATTTCTAGTACTTTGTAACTATAACTTCCCAGTTACCGTGTTTCCCCGAAAGTAAGACAGTGTCTTACTTTCTTTTTATCCCTAAAAGCCCCACTATGTCTTACTTTCGGGGTATGTCTTATATTGGGAAAAAATTGAGAGTGATGGGAGTTATGATGTACTTTTAGAGCATAATTAGATCATGAAAAAGACATTGGAAATGGTACAGCATAACACCCATCACTCTCACACACTTACCAATCAACACACCTACCAATCCACACGTATACCAATCCACACACATATACACCAATCCACACGTATACACAAATCCACACACATATACACTAATCCACACACATATACCAATCCACACACATATACACCAATCCACACACATATACACCAATCCACACACACATACACCAATCCACACACACATATACACCAATCCACTCTCACTTAATGCTTTCCTACCTTTCCTTTCTTCTTTCAGCTTCTTTTCCTCCTCTTCGCTCCTCTTCTTCAGTTCTTGTCTCCTTCCGGGTCAGAGGGCACGGACAGCGGTGGGCGCGGCTTCAGTGTTGTGCGCCGGGATCTGACAAGAAACCCCGGCGCACAACAGCTGTTGCCGCGCAGATCACAAGGGAGCGGTATCGGAGGTCATTAACAGACCTCCGGCTCCCTTGAGTGATTTTAAGCCGGGTTGAACCCGGCTTAAAATCACTCAAGGGAGCCGGAGGTCTGTTAAAGTCCTCCGATACCGCTCCCTTGCGAGCCTGCTCCTCCAGCGGCGGACATTACTGTCCGTCTCTGGAGGGGTGCCGGGTGCCGCAGGTTGGCACCCCCTGGAGTGTGGCGCCCTGTGCGGTCGCACACCCCAAAGGTCGGCCCTGCTCTAAGGGGCCGGCCTTAGGGGTCTGCGGCCGCACAGGGTTTAAATAAAAACATCGGGGTTTTTTTTCAACTTTATTTAACATCCTCCATGTTAAATAAAGTTAAAAAAACTTTATTTAAGATGGAGGATGTTAAATAAAGTTAAAAAAAAACCCCGATGTTTTAATTTAAATCCTGTGCGGCCGCAGACACGTAAGGCCGGCCTTGGTGGGGACTTCCCGGCCCCTTAGAGTGGCGGACCCGGCAAATCCCCCGTGTTTCCCCGAAAGTAAGACATATGTCTTACTTTCGGGGTACGGCTTATATTAGCCGACCCCTCTGAAACCCCCGATACGTCTTACAATCGGGGGTGTCTTACTATCGGGGAAACACGGTAGTAAATCAGGTTAGAGTATTTATGACCTATCACAACAGAACACAGCCTAAAAACAACAAAAGGTAGTTTGTATTCCTTAGGCTTCATTAAACATGTTTTGTTCCTTTATTCTCTTTTTTGTCTAAGGTACATCTGTGCTTTAAGAAAAATAGTTCTACCCACCTTCTTTGATCAGTTTTCATCTTTTTTTCAGACAACAAATATCCTGGGAAAAAAAAATCAATTGTTTTTTCTCTCTAAAACGGTCTATTTTCCGGCTCTGTTATAGCATTTCCAGAAAGTGCAATTTACAAGAATCCTGGTTTTAGCTGAAACTTCACAATCTGTGTATTGACAAGCTGGACAGAATCAATCCCCAATCTCTGCCATTGAAAACCAGTATGAGCTGCCAAATGGTCTTCAACAATCAGAGTGAAATTTATGAATCCTCATTCCCATCCTTTATGCTGAATAAGAATTAGTCCTTAAGTAAATGGGACGTATTGATGATTTCTGCTCAAGTCCCCTGTGATCCCTAGCATTACAGGGTTCCAAGAGATCCTCATTTAAGCACAAGTGTTTTTTGGGGCAGAGCCTTGACAGACTTAGTGCTACTTATGCCGCTGGTTAATTTTCTGTCTTTCTGTAATCATAATACTTCATAATCTGTGGTAACACAATGCACAACTGCTAGGTTTTAATTTTGCATAATAAAGCATTTTGTTGATTATGATATAATAAGACTGATCCATCTCCAGAGCAGCTTGTACCGGTAATTTACCGTAATAACACCATTTTAATGATTTTGTGCCTCTGCAGGCTACATTATTAAGCTTACTATTTTGTGTGGAGTGATCTTCTAGCACTAAATTGTACTATATAGACAAATGTATTGGGACACCTGACCATTACACCAACAGGGAGTTTGATTGTATGTATTAGTTGTTCCCAAGAACATGATTGAAAAGGTGTAGGGGATGGCTGGCATATTTTGGTCCAGGGGCTAAGTAAAGCCAAGCACACACTTACTGTTTTATTTACTCATGCTGGCACAACTCTGACCAGCAATTCTCTCTTAGGCCAGCCTACCCCTGGCAAATTGCATAACTAGTTAAGTTGATCCTTGTTTTCCACAGCTGTCCAAGGAGTTCCAATGTGCAGTTGTGGAGCACATCCAGGCACTGGTCCAGAGTGAGCGGCAGCGCCAGGTGCTCTGTGAGTCTCTGCTGCTTAGCTGTATTGTCACATTCTGCAGAACGACGCTTGTAGATTATCAGGATCCACTACGGTTGCCCCTTGTCAGGCTGTTTGAGAAACTAGCATCCCAGTCAGTCCAGCCAGATGTGCTGAGGTATGCAAGCTCATTTTCCATCTTAATTTAATAGTATGTGTGGATATGTAGCAAATCATGTCACAAACATGTATGTACAAATATTTTTTTCAGGCAATTTCTGTGTTGTGCTGTCACAATGAAACAGAGCCCAGAGGATTATGCAGGTGAGGGAGAAAAGGGAGTGTAGTTCTTTACTGTACTTTACTGTATTGATGTTACTGCACTCACCTCTAAGAATACATCTCCACTTGGACTTGTTTACCTGTATTACCTTTTGCATGCTTTCGTGGCCTTAGCAATTAGGTGTTAAAAATCAGATTATCACAGTTTGTCTCAGTCAACAAACAGTGTAGGTTTTCAGTAAAGCCTCCTAAATGGCCAGTTGTTTCTTTAATTTCATATAGATACTGAAAACCTGATCTGTTTGTGATTTGTAGGACCTAAGTAGGGAACCAATAGTGTAGATGACTGATGCCCAAATTCTTCTTGGGTGTTATACATCTAAACAAATTTTTCTAGGTTTGTTATACTGCTTTTATTGAAACAATTGGCATTGCTCGTTATGGTTAGATTGTTTTTGTTTTATTTAGTTCCTGCGGTAGCTAATCCTGTGTACCTCTCTGTTTTTCTTCTGTGACTAGATGATACACAGAATCGCCCTAGCCACTCTCCGTCCAATGGCTCCATCCTGCATACGTGCATCAGTCTTGTGTCTATGGCTTCCCCTAGAAGGTTCCAAACCAATACCACATCTGTGATGCCATCATTTGTAGAATTTGACATGTCAACACGTGGATATGGGTACAAAATTACGTTGTAGGAATTCTTGCTTATGGCATCACAAGTACAATGTTGTAGAAATGGCTGTTTATTTTAAGATTTTTATTGGGTTAAGTGTTAGATACATTAAAGTCATTACATGTAGGACAGAGTGTCTGCACATGTGGAAACCTAACTATTATCTATAGATGATTCAAGAATGTTGTGGAAAGTTGGATTTGAGTTTGCGTATTTTCAAAGATTTGTTAAGGTTTTGGCTCTTCCAACATCATCCAGTTAAATTTTACTTTTACTCACTATTATCTCCCCCATTATGCTTTCCTGTCTTAAGTGTCAGAAAAACTATTTTTTTTCTTTCTTCAAAAATCAGGCTGCAAACAAGGTGGCTAGTTTTTGCTCATCTCCACAATTATTGACAATATACATACCCCATTCCTATCCCCTTTCTGACAAGCTCTTCTAAACTAACTGTAACTGGCATTGATATCTGAATAACAGATTCACTTCTAGAATAGCTTTGGGCCAATTTCTGGAGGGGGCTACTGCTTACCTTACCCTGTGGATGCCCATACTTCAGCCATTCATTTCACTACAGTTTTTTCCTTTTTAATTCATCTCTTTTAATTTCTTGAACCTCTTTTTTTCTTCATTTCCTTTTACCTGTATTGTTTAACCATCAATGTGCGTAACTCTGTAAATGGTTATTGTAACATAGCTTGTTGCTATGCACAACCTTCATAGAAAGACACCGATACTAATATGTATGCACTTGGTTTATTTTTTGCAGAATAATGTGTTCATATGGCTACAGTTAGCTATAGTTTTTTTGTTTGTTATTTTTTTAAATGTCTTTCTTTTTTTTTTTATTTCAGATTTCTTTTTTTGCCCACAGTTGCTACAATAAAGGGCTCAAATGTTGAGGAGATCTTATGCGGGGGTGTAGGAACAGGTACCTTTTAACCAAAGCATATCTTTTTCTGTCAGAACCCAATTCTCATCTGCATTGAATGACCACAGAAAGTGACTTTTTGACCTAACTCCATTAAGCAGCAATATAGCTAACCTCCATTTCTTACCCTGTCATTTCCACAAGCTCAGCAGCACAAAAAGACCATTACCTGGTACACCAAGTTATAAAAAAAACAACACACAGACATGTGATGAGTGTGTTAGCCCCAGGTCATTCTTAATGTTTTCAAATATGTCTATATCACAGGTTAAAGAGAACCTTTGCTAAAAAAAATCTCTTAAATTACACTGTTCTCTGCAGTAATTGTAATGTTTTTATGATGGCTCAGATTTTGTAGTATGGTTATTTGTAATAAAGGACAGATGCATTTGGAATACTTTGCTCACTGGAGCTTACAATCTAAAGGTGTACAGTATGGTCATTTAGAGGGGAATTGTGAACAACATGAAGATTGAGAGGATTTGAAGTAAAAGTATGACATATCAGACATAATTGAGCCCAGTGGTATTTCAAAACGTAACTGAGAAAAAAGTGCATGATTGGATGTGTCTGGGATTAAGTCACAGCGATGCAGTTATCCTTAGGGAGCAAGAGGAGGGCCTTGCAAAAGGACTTGGGGTGCCTTACAAGCATTTTCCTAACAATACTCCAGCTGGGATGCCAGGCGTAACTGCTTCTTCATTTTCCTCTAATTATACCCCAACCTAAGATGACCTAGGACAGTGGGACCCGGTGCATGGCTCCTCTGGTGACTACTGCCATGGTTTGGCTGGTTTGCTGTATGTTGGAATGTACCATAGTGATGATTGTGCCCATACTTCATCTTCATCACTTAGTACCACAGTGTAATCTATTTCCATGGTGGGAACAAATTGTAATCCACAGGTCCGGTCACAAACTCTAAGCAGTAGGCCTGTCTTGTTGCACCCCTTGATGGAAGAGACAAGGGAGATAGCCTCAGGGCATTATCCCGGGAGTGGGCCACCTTCATGAGCAATTGCTCTGAATCTACAGCAAAAAAAATGTACAGAAAGTCGAGCGCACAATCCAAATGCATAAAAGGCATACATATTATTCCTGAATAATAATGACCAATAAATACACAAAACAAATAAAAAATTTTGTGAACACTATTA
Organism: Spea bombifrons; assembly: GCF_027358695.1. Lineage (NCBI taxonomy): Eukaryota > Metazoa > Chordata > Amphibia > Anura > Pelobatidae > Spea > Spea bombifrons. The sequence continues at coordinate 8,389,614 of NC_071097.1, forward strand.
AAAAACACTTATTTAAGGCATAAGTATTGGGGATTCCATCATACTATATGGACATATATTGCTACATCAATGTACCCCAAGTCTGGTGAGTTCTATCAAATTTTTCATGGCTATATTGCTTACCAAGGAGCTGAATCATTTAGACAGCACAGCATTTTAACTGCCATGCAATTTACATATATTAGAGTCTGTCTGGGTATGCATCTTAGTGTTTGTTTGTCTGAATTTTAGTGTGTGTGTGCCTGGGTATTTTAGTGTGTGTCTGGGTATGTATATAAGCTTGCCTGGACATGTATGCAAGTGTCTGTCTAGACATGTGTGACAGACCGACCAGGCACCTCAGGTTGTCCCTTTCCACCAAGAGCGACTTCTCCCTTCAGGACAATAATTCCCCGCAATCCGTCGGCAATGTCCCCAAGCAAAGTAAAGGGATATCGCTATCTGGTACCCAAATAACCAGGCAAGACTAGTCTTTAGGTACAAAAGGGGAGAACCGATTTATTTTAGACACAGACGGCAGTAAAGGGATTAACAATACAAAAGGATACAGATGCCACTAACATAAGGAAAACACATTGTCTTGATTAGATTATCTCCCAGACTTTAGCGTGCTGTGTGTAAACTGGTAGGAAATAAGGAAATAATGAAAAACATTTTTATTAATAACACACAAAAGGATAACATTAACTGAGGGGTATGGTGACTCTAGGAACTGTCACAGTCCCAAAATGCAGGAACCCCAAATCTGTTTCCGAGCTCCACAGTCTTTAGGGTCTCTTACGATTTGGATAACGTGGCACTCCTTACCAGGGCCAATAGTTTGTAGTAAGGAGGCTGGCACTCAGTCCATGACAACATGTATGCAAGTGTCTGCCTGGACATGTATGCAAGTGTATGCTTGGGTACCTTAATGTGTGCTTGTCTGGGTATGTTTGAGTATGTCTGCCTGGGTGTGTTAGTGTGTCTGGGTATGTATGTTAGTGTCTGGCTGGGTATTTTATTTAGTCGTTGCCTGATTTTAAGTGTGTTTGTGTGTGTCTGTATGTTACCATCTGTCTGGGTATGTATGTTAGTCCTTTTCTGGTTATGTATGTTAGTGTCTGCCTGGGTATACAAGTGTGTCTTCCTGGGAATGCTTCTGCGTCTTCCTGAGTATGTTAGTATATGTGTCTGGGTACTTTAGCATGTGAACGTGTGTGGTTTGGGTATATTACTATGTGTGTGTCTAGCTGTGCTAGTTTAAATATATGGGTATGTTCGAGTGTTTGTGGATGTGTGCTAGTGTTGAGTGTCTATATGTGTAGTGCTGAGTATCTGTGTACGTGCAATAGTGCGTGTGTCTGGTTGTTTCTTAGTGTGAGTGCCTCTCCTGAGGTCAGGCTCTGGATCTGCCCCTGGCTTAGCAGTAAAGCCATGTGCAACGCGATGGAGCAGCAAGATAGGGGACGCACACTCCCACTCCCACCATAGGATCTCAGCAAGGTAATTGATGGAGACAAAGAGGAGAGATATAGATATAGATATAGATAAGGGAGATATAGTAAGAAAACTGAGAAAGAAAGAGAAACATATAGGGAGAGATATTGAAGAGAAATGGGAGAGATAGGAAGAAAGAGAGAGAGTGAGAATTAGAGATGGGGAAAAATTGCAGAGTAAACCAGAAAGGAGGAGAGATAATGAGGAGGAGAGATGTGGACAAAGGGAGAGATAAAGTGAAAGGAGATAGAGGAGAAATAAAAAGAAAAATGAGAGATGATATAATGCGAGATGCGGAGAATATGTTAAAGAGAAAAAGGAGAGATCGAGATGAGAGATAACAAGAAATGGGAGATAAGATAAAGAAAAAGATAACTAATGAAAAAGAGGGATTTTAAGAAAGGAGGAGTTATGGGTAAAAGAGAGAAAGAGGAGGAGAGAGAAAAGAGAAAGGTGACAGATCAAAGAGATAAAGAGAAGGAGAGAAAATGAGAAGAGATCAAAGATTAAGAGAGAAAGTGAAAGAGTTCAGAGGGAGACAAGTGAGAGGTAAAGAGAGATGGGAGGAGATCTGGGTGCTGGGTCATCAAAGGCTTAGAGCTCAGCACTGAAACATCTGAAAAATGGCAATTTATGTAAAAATTATTGTGTGGTGCTTTATTGAGCATCTGTGCTTGTTCACACAGTGCATAAGGGGACAAAATAAAATTTTTCCTAAATATTTCAATTCGAAATTGTGCATTTTTTTTAATTTATTTTCCAATTTATCATTGATTATCTGTTTATATACATATATAAAGTCAAATTTACCTAAACAGAACAACTTGGACCAATATTGTATTAACTCTTCTGTTAACAAATGAGAATGCTTCCTATTACAGAACAAATTGTATATAGGCCTCTGATTGTAAAAAATGTGTATTATGAAGTTGGGGCACTTTGATAATTAGCTCCCCCAATTTCCCCTGATAACCATTATTACAATGGCTCTCCAATGATAACTGTAGAAATTAGCACTGCTATGTACCGAGTGTTAATTAGCCACTAAAGATTAGCAATTTTCAGCTGCAAATTATCTGGCGTTAATTACCCCTCCTGCTTACATAGGGTTCTAAAGTGTATCCTCTCTTTATAATTGAAAATAATGTTTCAGAGGCTTTGTATTTCCTGGGTCACATATAACACTCAACTAAATATCAAACTAATAGTATTTTCAATGCAATAGACGCCGCAACACCAGTGTGTGTGAATTCACGCAATATTTGCAAAAACATATCTGTAAAAAATTACTTGAAACAATATCTACTCTAGACATTGCATATCATACCATACTGAGTCTAGTCTCTTACAATTTGGCCACATTACTATCACAAACTTCAACAAAGACAGGTGGTAGGATTAGTGCATGGAAAGTGTTAAAATACTTCCCTCTAGAAATACCATGGGGTCTAGTTTTCAAAAATATATGGTTTGACGGAGGTAAATTGAATTTGCCAGCTTTAAAGATGTCTCAAATGGTACATGGGCGCATGATGATCAGATTTGAAAGAAAATGGTTTTGAAATAGAAGTACACTACTTGTACTTATTGCCCTATACCCTGCAAAATAAAAGCATAAAAACGTCCAAACTCAGGACAAATATTTTATTTAGTAGGGTTTTCATTAGGTTTTGTAGATGAGTAAAATATTTTTTTTATATTTTCACCATATGATTTAATTGTTTTTATAGGAAATTAGAACAGCCATTGTCACATTGTTCACAAAAACATGAAGGAGCATGGCTTGGTACCATGGTAACAGGTGATGCTGGAGGATATATAAATTCAAGCATGCTGCCAGCTGATCTATTGTGAGATCAGCTGGCTGGCATTCTAGTAAAAAAAACCTTGATCACAGCAAACATGCTAAAATCAGGGATAGTGAGGTCACAAAACCCATAAACTCAAATATAAAAGTTTATTTTAAAAAAAATGTATGACTTTAACACACTCGGTCAGAACATGGATGACAATGACAGTAGTTACTAAAGTAGGAGTACCAAAGGTGCATATGGATTTTCAGACACATGCTATCATCATATTTGTTGTTATGGATATTAGATTAATAGGGACAGAACGTTGATCCAGGGATTTATTCTGATTGCCATATTTGGAGTCGGGAAGGAATTTTCCCCCTGGTATCGGGCAACTGGCATCTGCTTCATAAGGTTTTTTTTGCCTTACTCTGGATCAACACAGTAGGCACACAATAGGGATATAGGTTGAACTTGATGAACTTTGGTCTTTTTTCAACCTTATGAACTATGTTATGAACTATGTTACTATATGGCCATAAACATTAACACACCCATACACTCATGCACAGGCATGTTAACCCCATACACCAATACACACACACTCAAACACTACATGTGGATAAACGCACTCATGCTAATGCCATACAGTAACACACACAACATAATTACACACCTGCTAATACTGCACCCTCACATAAATGCACAGACTATCCAACAATGTACACTAAGACACAACCACTGACTCTATATATATTGTGTAGGTTCCCCCTTTTACCGCCAAAACAGCCCTGACACGTCGAGGCATGGACTCCACTAGATCTCTGAAGGTGTGATGTAGTGTCTGGCACCAAGACGTTTAGCAGCAGATCCTTTAAATCCTGTAAATTGCGAGGTGGGGCCTCCATGGATTGGACTTGTTAGACATATCTAGTGTCCCAGCAGCATTTAAAGACATTATTGAAGAAAATCCCACTCTCTCCGTACATGCACCTTTGAAAAAATTCCCTTTAGATCCATAATCTACATTTAAATTAAAAAAAAAAAACATGAGGCAAGAAAACAAATCTGTGTCTGAACTGGCATTGACTGCTCACAAAGCATTAGATTATAGCTATTTAATGTCAACCTCTCAACGTGAAAATTAAAGAAACATTGCTGATAGTTTAACTTTTTTTTACTTGCAAGTCATTCTGCAATTTTTTCGTCTCCCTGGTTGACCATGACTTTAGTAATTTTACCAAAGCATATGCCCACCTACAAGTTTTTCCCACTCTCTGCACATATCAGCTCTGTGAAGCCATGTATCTGTTGCTCTGCAAGCCTCACATGTATTTTTTCATGCTCTCCAATGCTGAATAAAATGCTAATTATGCTGTAAATGCGATATAGGTGTGTCTTACTGCATTTAATTATTAATAATTTATGATATAGTGTACCATACTCTAGTGTTTACATTGTTAACAAGACTTAACAGTTACTTGGTTCCTTTTTGCTTCTTGTGTTTTCTTTTGGCTTCCTATCAGGACTAAACGGGCCATGTCAGTCATGAAGTTGTTTCATACTGCACTTTGTTTTTATGTAATGGACAGAAGTACAACATTTAAACTTTGTTGTCTTAGCAGATGGTCGCAGCTTCCCTCCTCAAGGGGGTCTTACTTTCACATGCTGGTTTCTAGTGAGCAAATTCTCTCTAGCCCCTGAGCCCCACCCTTTGCGCTTCTTGACTATTGCACGTCATATGTCTGGGAAACAGCAACACCACATCTGTCTGTCTATTGCCATGAATGCTGTGGAGGACATCCTGGTGATTTCGACAGAGGAACAAGAATTCCAACCATTAGGTAAGATTTTACAACTAGAGAAAAAAAGAAGTAATTGAACAAGGGGTTAGAGTTAGGATTAGAGGATAGAGTGGAGGGGTTAGTAGTTAAGGGTAGAGGGGTTATGGATAGGGTTAGGGTCGGAGGAGGTTGAGGTTAGAGAGGCTAGTGTTAGGGTTATGAGTTAGTGTTTAAGTGAGGGATCAAGGTTAGTATTAGGGTCATTGTTAGGGGTTAGTGTTAGTTGGGTTGGAGTAAGGGGTAGTGTTATGGTCAGATTTACAGTTAGTTTTAGCATAAGAGAGATTACAGGGTTAAGGCTAGGGCTGGAAGCATTTAGGTTAGGGTTTTTACGGAGTGAGAAGTATTTCTTATACCTTAGCACGGACACTTACAGTGAATGGAAAGTAGAAACGGAGAATACTAAGAGAGATCATTGTCATTTTAGAGCGGGAACAAACATTTAAAGAAGAACTACATCATGTTTTTCACACTTACGTCTTGCGATCTATTGTGACTGAGAACTGGCGCTGGTCTCTCTGGGATTGTCCTGTAGCTAGGGGCCGATAAGGTGTGGGACAATAAGGTCATCTACCGGGTCCCAGAATCCTCCCCAGATTTTTCAGAGGATCTAAATTATGTAAATGATTTAGTGGACTTGTGGGCAAGGTCATTGAACACCACCACTAACACACAGGAACCACTAAAGAAATTGCATGGATGCAATTATTAGCTTAACTTTGACATGCCAATGGCAGAAGGCTGCATAGAGGGAGCAAATAGAGAGAGCTAAAAGAATGAATTAAGAAGTGATAAAGCTGTATTCTGTTTTCAAGGTAGCAAACCTTATGTCAACATATTTTCCTTTCTCTCTATAAGACATAATGGAGGTGGAGCCGTCTCCTATTCCTTCCCATGCACCATCTCAGATTGTGCTCAAGTTGTCTGGTTGCATAGTGGTTGAACAGTGGCATCACTTGTCTGTGGTGCTGAAGGAAGTGAAACGTTCTTCTATTGTCAGTGCCTGGATAGATGGACAACTTCTGGGGTCTGGTGAGGTCAGCACATTCCTGGGTATCTTCTGCATCCTGATCTCATGTTTTCTGTACCATTTGTAATATTTATCTTTAGCAGTGTAAAAATTTCAGTTTTTAAACTTAAGCTGTATGCATATATTGTGACAAACCCTGTAGCATGTGGGCCATAAATGTCACAGTCATGGTTCTTAAGCACAATCCTCTAGGGCAATAAGGCTCAGGAACACTGACTTGTAGTGATTTATTTTCAACTGCTCAAACAAACCTAGTTCCCAATTGGAGCCCTCTCTAGCTATACTCTGCTGCCCCAGACTGACCCAGCTAAGCCAGGCTCTGGAAAACCCAGAGAACACACAAAGGTCCAGGCAAGTATTCCCTCACTTGGCTAAGGGGTAGTCTTATTTGGGGCTTATGCTTGCCCAGGGAGCACAGGGGAACTTCCTCTTCCCACCACAGTCTCCCTGATCCTCAGGCTCCAGCACCTGTGCCTGACATAGGCCATAAAGGAATCCTGGACCGGATCCTGCAGACCTCTAGCCTCTTGTAAAAGCCGACATGGATTTTCCACTGGAAGGGAAAAGGGAGCATTGGCCCACCCTGCTCTCCAATTGCTCCACCCCAGGGACCCATATGCATGACTTGTAAAGCACCTGCACCCAAATGCCAAAAAAAACTAATCTCCATGAGGTTTACAGCATCACAATCACAATATAAATCCAGTTTACCTTTCCATTGCAAAGTTGTGAGAACTGTCTTACAATCAATAGATTAAAGTCTGTCCCCCTCACCATACCAAGACAGTTTGGACAATGCTATGCTGTGGGAACGGTTTGGAGAAGGCCCATTTCTATTTGAGCATGACTGTGCCCCAGTCCACAAACAATGCCCATAAAGACATGGTTGGATGTGTTTGGTGTGGAAAAACTTGACTCCAGAATTGAGCCCATACCTCAACCACATCAAACACCGTTGGGATGAACTGGAACAGAGATTGCGAGCCAGGACTTCTCATTCCACATGAGTGTCTGACGTCAGAAATGCTCAACTGGGTGAATGGGCAACAATTCCCACAGAAACACTCCAAAATCTTGTGGAAGCCTCCTCAGAATAGTGGAAGGTGTTATAGCTTCAAAAGGGGGACCAACTACATACTAATGTATGTATTTAGAATGCGATGGGGCCTTCGAAGTATTGAAGAAACTAATGTTCTCCCTCTCCTCGTCTTGATCTTTTTGTGTTGCAATAATTACTGTTAGCAACCAGGGGAATGACAGACACCAGCAGGGTCCAGAAAGCATTGGCACCTACTGGAAAGGAATCCCTGATCACACAATCCTTACACACGATCAGTCACCAGGTTTTAAGGATGTACAGGTTACATCCTAAGAAGACTGAAAGGGTTTGATTAATCCATATCCCTTTAATTAAATAAAATAACATATTTAACTGAATTCATGTTTCTGTCCTTCTTTAATTTGCCCTTGTTTGTACTTAGATGAGGTACATACAACGCCTTCCTGGTGGCAGTTCATCTCTTCACCCCACTTCTCTTGTGGATATTCATGCATTTCTTGGAACTCCTAAAATGTGGCGTCAGAAGAGCTCTCTACTCTGGAGGCTTGGCTTTTTTGCACTATTTGAAGAGGCTTTGTCTGAAGAGATGCTGTTATTAATTCAGAGACTTGGCCCTGCCTACTGTGGAAACTTCAAAAATGGTGAGAAGCCCTCTTATGCTCTTTATTTTTAAACTTAACTCACAGGAACTCTGCAAATAACTTCAATTCAATGAGATCCTGTAAATTTCACAACATTCCCAGCATCAGGTCCTTACTAGTTTCCCAGCTCTGTTTATGCATGCAGTGTCAGAGGTCAGCATAGAAAGTAAAATGTTCTGCTACAAGTTTTCTCTGGGGACCCTGAAGAGGGAAGGTGTTCCGTAAATGGTGGTGGGTACAGAAAAATGATTTAATTGATTTCCCACATGCTGCTGTCACTCTTTAGTTTTAGTTGATAGAATTGAAAACATATGGGAATTGAATTTCGGGCATGGAGATCAAAAACCTGATCACAGAAAGGGAACTATGTTCATAGACAGTAATCTCACCTACCATCTCACTTTAAAACAGATGGACCCAGATTTTTAGCCAACCACTCTCCAATAAAAAATAACTGCACATTTTGTATAAATCCTATGTGTATATTGTAGATTATATTGTATATAATCCTCTGTCACATTATATCCTCTATTTTTGTCTTGCTTATGGTTGCTATTATAGTATAATTTGCCATGCGTGATATAATAGATTATTTATATATGATCAGTTTATCCACTGCTGTCTGAGGAGAAGATTGTTTTTGGGGTGAATATTCTCAGCTCATACGTCAGTACTGTTGCGCAAATCAAAGATACATACAACGAAGTGGATGGAAGACACATTGCAAAAGAGGTAACTATAAAAATCTCCCTTTGATAATGTATATCTGAGATCATCCAGTTCTGACCTGAGTAGATAAGGGAAAATTGTAGTGTATGAGCCCCATGGTGAAATACAAGAAGATAGGTGTGGTGCCATATTTGATACCTTCCTCATCACTGGTCCAGAAAAAGTAATATGTTTCCTTATAACAAAGTTCTATGTTCTTTTCATTCCCATGCAGATAAATGGGTACATGTTCATATGCCTTATCTATGCCTCTAGTCTTTACTAAAGCATTTACTAGTTCACATTCAATAGTTATATTCTTGGGGCATTTACTATTCGTGTGTTAAGTACCCAATAGACACCAGTTAAGACTAAGGTTGGTAGTGCTCAGAGAAAGGGAACTTCTGAGTTGTCTGGCAATTAGTGAGTTTGGTGAAAAGCAGAGAAGATTGCAAAGTCCTAATGTCTGCTATGATGTCTGCATAATAGCAGAATTACAAAAAAGGCATTAGTGATGGACCAATCAGGAGTTAACAAAAATAGTTATTGTTTTGGCTTTGTATCACATTATCTGATGGGTAACATGTTCATTGTGACTGCTCATTGTATTTTAAACAGCTGGGAATTTCGTCACGGGACAGCTGCACCCCAGTTTTTGTAGCCAGGAACTTGGCTTCGCATTTGTTGGGTGCCATGCGTACTCTTGGTGCGGTTACCATCGAAGGCATAGGTGAGTAAGAATTATTAGTATATCACTGCATTACCACAGTTTGTTGCCTCACTGGATTTATTCATCTGTCAAGTTCAGATACTTATCTCTCCTAGAAACATATAATTTGGCCCATGTTACTGCAAAGACGTCAACCTATATTTAGAATAACCACAAGCATATCCTACACATGTTTAATGCCCCCTACTGTATTAACTTGTTCTATGTATCTACCACTCTTCCATAAGCTTCCAAAAATCTTACATCTAAGCCTCTGGCAATCTAGTTTTAGATTGTGACCTTTTTCCTAATATTTCTTCTGTACTTTATGTATTTAAATAGTTCTATAACACCCCCCCCACACACTATACATATAGAGATCCCTAATGACATAAGTAACTATAATACATGGCCTATTTTTAATTTTCTTCTGTTTCAAAAAATGCCATTTCTTTTACAGGCGTGCGATTCTTTCACTCCAGCTCAGCTGCTGATGCTTTGAACTACATTGGTGGTCCAGTTGTCATACTTAGCTTGGTTTCCATGGCTACTGATGACCAGGCCCTGTATGCCTCTCTCAAAGCCCTTGTGTCTGTACTGAGCAGTAGTCCACTGGCAGAGCAGCTAATGGAGCACATTGATGGATATAGGGTAACTCTTAACAAGTTTATAGCATGCCTTATAGTCAATGTATAACCAAAGCATAGGTAAGCACTGTATTACGAAACACACAAAACATAGATGTAATCTGTACTGTAAAGAGTATATTGAATATACAGTACTGTGCTAAAGTATTTGTCCCTTCCCTCTATTTTTAGAATTTGCAAACTTAAATGTTCTAGATCATGAAACCAATTTTAATATTAGATAAAGAATGAAACAAATCTATGCAACCCTAGCTGGCCGTATGTTAAAAAGTAATTGCCCCCTTAGTTACTAAATCAATTAACCAAAAACAATTGATAATTGGGTTTAATTGCACTAGACACGCACAGGCATTATTACTGCCAGCCCTGTTGAATTAACACATCAATTAAATAGAATGTGTCATACAAAGTGAAGAAGGCTTAAAAAGCAGCGAACAATGCTTAAGATTTTGAAGAAATTCAAGAACAGATGAGCTTGAAGAGCGTTACAAAGCCATTTCTGAGGGTCTAGGACTCCAGTAAACTACAGTGAGAGCCATTATTTACAAATGGAGAAAACTTGGAACAGAGGTGAATTGTCCCAGGAGTGACTGGCCTCTCAGAATTCCTCCACAACCACATCGACGATTCATCTAGGAGGTCCCAAAAGAACCCAGACTAACTTGTAAAGAACTACAAGACTCACTTGCTTCAGTAAAGGTCGTTGGTTCCGATTCCATAATAAGAGACACAAAACAAAAAAAAACACCTTGATGACTCCCAAAACTTTTGGTGTAATGATCTGTGGACTGATGAGTCTAAAGTAGAACTTTTTGAATGGCACCTGTTATACCTGGTGTAAAGCTAACACTGCATTCCACAATAAGAACATCATACCAATTATGGTGGCAGTGTGATGGTCCGAGGCTGGTTTGCTGTTTTAGGACCTGGACAACTTATCATTATTGATGGAACCATGAATTCTTCTTTCTACTAGAAATTTCCTAGAAGAGAATATCCGGCCATCGGTTTGTGACCTAAAGCTCAAGAGTAGTTGGATGCGGTCCTGACTTGAAACCTTAAAAGACAGTTCATGCTTGAAAACCCTTCATGTGCCTGAATTACAACAATTCTGCCGAGAGTGGACCAACGTTCTAACACAATTATGTAAAAGTCTTACTGCCAGTTATTGCAAACTATTAATTGCAGTTGTTGGCGCCAAGGGTGGCACAACCAGTTATTAGAATTAGAGGGGCAATTACTTTTGTACATGAGTGATATAGGTTTTGATTAACTCTTTAACTTCAATAAATGAAATTATCATTTAAAAGCTGCTTTTTTTGTTTACCCACATTGTCTTTGTCTTATATTTTTTGTGCTTAGTAAAACTTAGTAAGAAGCAACTTACTAACTAGTGTAATTTATTAACCCTTTGTTCCATGCCCTCTTTCCTTAATACAGTTTCCGATCTGTGTGTGCCCAGTACAGTCTGTTTTGTTGTACAGCCTCTCTGTACAATGCCTATATATATATTTACTGTCATATGCCCACCTACTCCACTTACCTTCCTCTGATTTAGCTTATTAAACCAGTGGTGCTGTTTCTTTTATGAATTTTTTATGACTACAATGAAAAAGATTAAAGAGGATGGATGGGTGTAATTAGGTTACCGGATTTAATAAATACAGCCGGGATCTTTATGAAATGGAAATTGTACAGGAGCAATTAAGACATTTAGAATGTTTATGGGAACCTAGTGGCCCATATTCTGTATTTCATTTGGTGTAAATTGGAACCACGACTAATCAGAATTTGCAGGCAAATCTCCATGGAATGAGTGTGTCCTGAGTTATTAACTTCTTGGTGACAGTCTTGGAGAGATTGCTGTGTTGGCCAGTCCCTGTTCATCCTGTAAGATTTTTATATATATATATTATATATATATATTGTGGATGGGACTCTGAGGATATTTTGTTCTGTCCAGGGCAGAAAAGGGAATTTCCATAACTAAAGAAGCAAAGTTTCTCAAAGAAAATAGCAAATCGAGCTTGTCGTTGGGCACGTTTGCCAAATAATACTTTTTTGACAGCAGCAAAACTTTCATATTTACAATAATTGAATCACCCTTCATCAGAGAATGAATCTATATAAAATAGGTTGATATGTCTTTATAAAGTTATCTATAACTACTTCCCACAGTCCCCCAACTGCTCTCATCCATAATACTGTACACCGCAGTGTGTTATATCTCCCTATGCATTTCTGTTTCCCATAACTTTCTGTTGCTTCACTTTAAATCACCTTGCTATAACTATTTTTTTATTTTTTTAAATTACAATATAATATGGTACAGTGCAACCACTTTGTCACCTATAACCACTATTTTGGTTGTCTTTAATAGTTAGCTACCATAGCATCTACCCACTATCTCTTATTTGTGCCACTATCTTTAGTTTTTCCACTGTCTATAATTTGTTATTCTCTATCATTCCTCCCCACACACCTCTCCACCTCTTTTATAACTTTTGTTTCATCTACCCTATTGTTTACATAATTTAACACTTAAATTGCATTGTAGTTGGTATAGAAAGACTTTGTATGTCTTGCTTTGTTTGTATGCTCTAGGTATCAACAGAATTACCTGTTTATTTGAATGGTCAGCTATGAATTGCTAGGTGTGGGACTTTTATGGCATAAGGTTTTATATTTCCTGAAGTATTACATTTTTCTTTCTTAGCTCCTGGGTTTCTTACTGAGGCAGAAATCTCACCTATTAAACCAACGCATCTTTCAGCTGCTTCTAAACATAGCTGGTACTGCTGATTTCGGTGTAGGGCCAAGCAGACCCATGAATCTGGATGCAGTGAAGTATATACTCTGCAACTTCCAGGTGATTCCAGCATCGTTTTGACAGTTTATCTATACATTACGTAACCTCTTCCAAAAGAGGAGGAATATATTGCAAAATGTTAACCATTATGTCTCTTTTACACTATTTAATTTTTTTCTATAGCTTTGGCTGGAGTCCCCGGGTGATCTTGATTTAGCTCTGCTGGCACACCTAGAGGACCTTCTCAAATGTCAGAGGTAAAAAAAATCTGATCCATTAAAGTTATGTATTAAATAGCTATTGTTGCAAATATTATTTCACAAAGTAAGTAACTGAGAAATATGTTAAGGTTGATCGCATTTGCAGTATGTTGAATTCTATGTGTATTTTTTATATAATGTGCAAATTGCCAAAAAGATATTAGTGATAAATGGAGGGCATCATGATGTAGTATATCAGTGTATATTTAGTTCACACAGTTCAATTAATAGCATGTAGTTGGGTGAATCTGTGATCCTGTTGTGATAAGTTTAGGTATAACTGATGGGTAAAAGACATTCTGATTTGTGTTGAGTATATTATATCTATGGAATAACTTAACAAATACTCAAATATTCCAAACATTCTCACGCTAACCCCGACAAAGGATGTAAGAACAATTTAATCAACATAGTTAAAGATTATTTAATTTTGCTAGAGATTAAACGATAGCAAACTTAGGTAACAAAAAAAACCAAAAAAACAGAGAAAGAACATTGAATAGCAAAGAGCCCAATGATCTTTCTCTATTTGTTCTGCTTGAGTCCCCATGGCCCTCCAATCAGCCTGCCCCATACCATCCCACTGTCCCACACATCACTCCACCTTAAAATTCTCCCATAAGCACACCTTAGGAGAATAAAGGAAACCTGGGTTTATTGGCATTTGGGTGCAGTATTTCTTCAAGGCCCCCTATGGCTAACACGTGTACATACTAACTCGCTTAAACACCCACTCAATCTACCACCGTACTTTTACATACACACACATTTTCTTGTTCCTCCTCTCCCAGGCGCCACTGTGCGTAGTCTCATCCCTGGCACTCCAACACCTTAGGCTGATACTTACAATAACATCATGCGCTGACACCCACACACACATGCTAACACCAAATACTAACACACATACGCTCATGCTAACGCCATACATAGTTACATAGTTACATAGGCTGAAAAAAGACATGCGTCCATCAAGTTCAGCCTTTCCTATATCTGTTAATTTGTTGCTGTTTGATCCAAAAGAAGGCAAAAACCCCCGGCTTCGCTCTTTCCAATTTTGCACTAACCAGGGAAAAAAATTCCTTCTTGACCCAAAAAGGCTGTCAGATTTCTCCTTGGATCAATAAGCTGTTTCCCCATAATTAAAGATTATATCCCCGAATATTATGTACACTTACATGCTCTAACAACATCGATAACAGAGACATGCTAACTTGCTATTCTCACAAACATTAACACCTTACAGTACCATGCACACACACATGCTAACACCATACACACACACTATAACACTACATGTGGATATACACACTCATGCTAATGCCATAAAGAAACCCACACAAGTCCATACGCACACACATGCTAACACCACACTTATATACATGTACATACTATCCAACTAATATATATATATATATATATATATATATATACACACGTTGTAATATGTCATGTGCTGTTGTTCATCTGAGGTTGTATTTACCTAATTTTTGTTAAGGAACAGATGATTGTTTTTATGTCCAGATATGTAAAACCATAGAATTAAAATAAACATACACCACACACACCACTGCCTCTCTACCCAGTGGCGAATCAAAAAATCCGGGCCTCCTGTGAGACATACGGTTGGGATCCCTAAGCTCCTCCTACAAACAAACAAAATAACATACGTATGCACACTTACACACTTACGCAAACTAACGTATCTACTTACACACACAGTAACATACAAACATACTTACACACACTAACATACACACAGTATCATACTTACACTCCCACAGTAACATACTTACACACTAACATACTTACACCTATAGTAACATAGACTGTGATAAGGACAATTCAGCTCATTTACGGTGCACAATTTATGAATACTTTCCTTAGTCCCTTGCCTTATCTTACGTCTAGGATAACCTTACGCCTATGCCATGTGTGCTTAAACTTTTTCACTGTATTAATCTCTACCACTTCTGCTGGAAGCCTATTCCATATATCCATTTCAGTAAAGTAATATTTCCTGATATTACTTTAAAACCTTTGCCCCTTTAAATTTAACACTATGTCCTCTTGTTGTAGTTTTTCTTCTTTTACATATACTCTCCGCCTGTTTCATACCGTATCCCCTGTCTGGTCTTTCTTCCAAACTATACATGTTAGGTAAATTTAATCCTGCAATCTATGAACCAGTTTAGTATCCCCTTTCTGTACTATCTCCAAAGTATCTATATCCTACTGGTGATACAGTCTCCAGTACTGTGTACAGTACTCCAAGTGAGGTCTCATCAGTACTCTGCATGAGCACTTTCCTCTTTCTAAAACCTCTCCCTATACAACCAAACATTCTGCTTCTATTTTCTGCTACTATATTACATTGTCGACCTACCTTTAAATCATCAGAAATAATTACCCCTAAATCCCTTTCTTCAGATGTTGAGATTAAGACTGTATGAAATATCCTATACTCTGCCCTTGGGGGTTTGTTTTATGCCCCATATACTTTATCTTGCACACATTGCTCTCACATTATACATCAGTTGCCACTGTTCTGATTTCTAGTTTTCCTAAATGATTTGCCATTTGGCTTATCCCACCAAAGAACATAGACCCTGTTGATAATATTTGTGTCATCACCAAGCCATCAAGACATTCTGTAGTATCACAAAATATTAGAGAGAATTTCCCCACTACTGCCATAAGACGTACTGGCCTATAGTTGCACTTTTCTTGTGAATCGGTACATTTGCTATTTTCCAATCTCCTGGGACTACTCCCCTTAATAATGATTGGTTAAATTAATTTGTTAACGGTTTTGCTAGTATACCAAAAACCAAAAAGGTTTACATAACCTTAGCTGTATCCCATCAGACAGCTGAAGTAGAACCTCTTCCTCTATGAACTCACATGTATCAAGTGACTCATAAGTCTTTTTTCCTAACTGAGGTCCTTTTTCTTCATTTTTATCTGTAAAAACTGAACACAAATATTCATTGAGGCAGTCAGCTAGATCTTTATTCTCTTCTACATACCTTCCTTCTTTTGTTTTTAATTTAATCAATCATTCCTTTTCTCATTTATGCATATGAAAATGTTTTGTCTCCCCCTTTTTTAGTGACTGAGCTATTTTATCTTCTGCATGTGCTTTAGAAGTTCTTGATTGCTAAATTGCTTTGCCTCTTTCTGCCTAATCTTACAGATCTAGCTTTCTTACTTTGTTTTTTTTTTTAATTATGTCTAAATGCTTAAACATTTTTAAACTATTTTGGCCACTTCTACAGAGCATCACAGTGGTTTCTTAAATTTTTTGCTCTTACCGACAAGCCTAATACAATTTTCCGTTACCTTAAATAATTCAACTTTTAAATAATGCCATTTCTCTTGGACTCCATTTAAATCCCTCTAGTCTGATAATGACTCCTTTACACACATTCTTATTTTATATGTCATTTTTTTTGCAATCTAAAACTTTTTTTTGTGTGGTGTGATTCAGATCTTAGTCCCTACGTTGCAATCTTGTAAGACACGCATGTTATAGGCACCTTCTGTCTGTTTTTTTGTGGGGGAGGGATACTCCCTAGCACTTTTTAAAGTGGTTTATAGGCTTCACACTATTATCTGTACCAACCTAGACCCAAATAGGTACTAACTTAATTTTCTACACTGTTTAGCCCAGTGTTTATTGCCCCCCCCATTCCTAGTTTAACCCCTTTGTGACAATGGCTGATTTTATTTTTTGTTCCCTTCATGACAGTGGCTGTTTTAACATTTCTGTTGTGCTCGTGTTTTGCTTTTTTCTTGTTTATCATTTACTGAACCCACACAAGCAATATATGGGGTTGTTTTTTTTGTCAGGACAAGAAGGGCCTTCTTTAGGTGTCATTATTTTGATTCTGCACCTGTTTAACCCCTTCAGGACCGGGATTTTTTTTTACCATGTTTGCGCTAAAAGACCAGAGCCTTTTTTGTGTTTTTGCTATGTCTAAACAAGATTTTTTTAAAATGTGGTACACTGGGAGTTGCGCCCCAATAGCGTCCAGAAAAAGAAAAACTGCTCAACAAAAATATATATTTTTTGAAAGAAGACATCCCATTTTACTTGGGACATTTTAACACTTTTGATTTAACCATTTTAGTGCCAGTCTGTCCTAAACATTGCAGATTTTTTTAATTTTTTTTTTTTAATTTTAACGAATCCATTCTATCCAAACACAGTATGTCAGTATTTTTTCCCCTGGGTACATGAAATTATTAAAACAACTTAAGATTTGTATTCAGAAACACCCCCGAGTACAGGAATATCCCATATACATGGTTAGGGCATGTCTTTTTGGCACTGCTGGTTCAAAATTGGAACATGCGCATTACAGTTTTCAAACATGGAATTATGACAGATCGGTTTGCTGGGTCCATGTCTCATCTGAGACACGGTAGAGGTGCCATATTTCATTTTAACCCCTAAAACTATATATTTGCAAACACTAGAAAGCTAGGGGCATATAGTTAGGGGCATACTGGCCTGTCCCATGCAGCTGATTCCGCACCAGTGTCTTCCAAAGTTAGTGTAACAAAAAAAGAAAACATTTTTCACATCCACTTTGCAGTTTCATGTTTATTTTTCTGAGTGGATATGTGAAAGAACAAAATAGGTCTTGATTTGTGTTCAGTAACACCCCAAATATTGTTTCTCAAATATTGTGGAGTCAAAACTGGAACGTGCGCATTTCAATGTTTACACCGGCGATTGCAGGGAGGAGTCTCTTTGATCACTCCTGTAGGAGTGATCAAAAGGATTGTGGGGGCTTGTTTTTTGGGCTTCCAGGCAGGCCAGCAGCAGAGCCCCTTACAAAATGAGTATTAACCCCTAAAATGCAGCAGCATTGAAGGGGTTAACGCTGCACTGTCGCTCAAAGGCTAGGTTTCCACTTGGGTTTTTGTCCGGCGTTTTTTTCTTGATGAAAAACTGCCAAGAAAACTGCCAAGAAAACTGCCACTGCATTTACCTGCGTTTTGGCGTTTTTTCTGCAGTTTTTTCTGGCGTTTTAGCCTTTCTGTGGAAATTGCTTTTTTTGACCTTAGGCAGTTTTTCCAGCCTTTACAAGTTAGAAGTTTCACCCAGCTAAAAGGGATTAGGATAAATGGCAAGTATCTGCCCTCTCCTGATGTCATTTACTTGGTAGACCCTTTTGTCTCTTTTCTGTGGTTTGTAAGGCATGCTTTATTTCGAATGTCTGCTCCTCTGGGAAGATTGGCCCCAAATGATGGTGCAAATTGTTTGCTGTTGCTTTTGGCACGCAGGATCCGGTCGCGTATGTTTGTTTGTAATGGCATGTTTGTTCCAAATGGTGTAAAATTCAATATGAACCAGTCCAGGACTTTGTTTTGTGTGAAACTGTTTGTTTTCAGCCTATTTCTCGTAGGACACACAGATACTGGGTCCATCCTCTGCATTGTAACTGTGGAAAAAACGCCATAAAAAACGCCAAGGCAATAAACCCACATGGCTTTTTCATGGCGTTTTTTCTCTCCCATAGACTTCTATTGGAGAAAAAAAGCCAAGATTTCTTGCAAAAAACGCCAGAGTGTCAACATGCTGCAGTTTTGAAAAACTGCCACAGAGCCCAAAAAAGCAGAAAAACGCCAAAGAGGACTGAAAAAACGCCAAACAGAAAAACGCCAAGTGGAAATTGCATTTTGCGATTTCCTATTGAAGAACAGCTAACATCTGGCTGCAGCCGTTTTTCACAAAAAAACGCCAGGTGGCGCTATTGGCGTTTTTATAGGCGTTTTTAGCAAAAAAAAACCCAAATGGAAACCAAGCCTAAGGCTAGGTTTCCACTTGGGTTTTTGTCCGGCGTTTTTTTCTTGATGAAAAACGCCAGGAAAAAACGCCAAGAAAACTGCCACTGCATTTACCTGTGTTTTGGCGTTTTTTCTGGAGTTTTTTCTGGCGTTTTAGCCTTTCTGTGGAAATTGCTTTTTTTGACCTTAGGCAGTTTTTCCAGCCTTTACAAGTTAGAAGTTTCACCCAGCTAAAAGGGATTAGGATA
Source organism: Spea bombifrons (assembly GCF_027358695.1). Taxonomy (NCBI): domain Eukaryota; kingdom Metazoa; phylum Chordata; class Amphibia; order Anura; family Pelobatidae; genus Spea; species Spea bombifrons. The sequence continues at coordinate 8,408,635 of NC_071097.1, forward strand.
AATGGCAAGTATCTGCCCTCTCCTGATGTCATTTACTTGGTAGACCCTTTTGTCTCTTTTCTGTGGTTTGTAAGGCATGCTTTATTTAGAATGTCTGCTCCTCTGGGAAGATTGGCCCCAAATGATGGTGCAAATTGTTTGCTGTTGCTTTTGGCACGCAGGATCCAGTTGATGCGTCGGGTATGTTTGTTTGTAATGGCATGTTTGTTCCAAATGGTGTAAAATTCAATATGAACCAGTCCAGGACTTTGTTTTGTGTGAAACTGTTTGTTTTCAGCCTATTTCTCGTAGGACACACAGATACTGGGTCCATCCTCTGCATTGTAACTGTGGAAAAAACGCCATAAAAAACGCCAAGGCAATAAACCCACATGGCTTTTTCATGGCGTTTTTTCTCTCCCATAGACTTCTACTGGAGAAAAAACGCCAAGATTTCTTGCAAAAAACGCCAGAGTGTCAACATGCTGCGATTTTGAAAAACTGCCACAAAGCCCAAAAAAGCAGAAAAACGCCAAAGAGGACTGAAAAAACGCATAACAGAAAAACGCCAAGTGGAAATGGCATTTTGCGATTTCCTATTGAATTACAGCTAACATCTGGCTGCAGCCGTTTTTCACTAAAAAAACGCCAGGTGGCGCTATTGGCGTTTTTATGGGCGTTTTTAGCAAAAAAAAACCAAGTGGAAATCTAGCCTAATGGAGCGATCAGGCAGCAGGGGAATGTTGTGGCAATCAATCAACAAGCAACCCCCTTACCTGAAGCTGCCTGTGGCAGCTGAAAACGCGATTGCCTACAGAATCGCTCTGTGGGAGTGATCGAAGGCTAGGGGGCCTCTGGGTGGCTGTGCTGGTCTGCCCAGTTTGGGACTCTGTAGTGAGTGATGGTATGATAAGGTAAGGGGGCAATTTTTACATGCTTCAGCACTACGTGGACACACTCTGTGAATGGTCTAACACGTTGTAAATGAGCTGTTACTCCTAGATGCTTTCAGTTCACTATAATAGCACTTACAGTGGCAAGGGCAGAAATTGTGGCAAAGATGGCATCATATGACAGTGCCAAGTGACTGAGCTCTTCAGTCTCACCCATTCTACTGCCAATGGTTTTCTATAGAGATGGCATGCTTGTGTGCTAGATTTTATATACCTGCTAGCCATGGGTGTGGCTGAAACACCTAAGATGAGTAATTAGGAGGGGTGTCCACAGTTTGGTCATATAGTGTATAACCCATATAAAACAAAACTAAAACATATGCATTTGAAGGTGTAAAATAAAATGTTTATGTAAGTGTATATAACATTAAGTTTTAAAGTTTGAAAATTGATTGAATGTTTTCTCCCTTATTAGGTATATTCAAATCACTCAGCACGTACCACTGATTGACAGGCTCATATTCCTTCTTAATGATCCCCGGATGACTCATACAAAAATACACCTCGTATGCAGCCTTCTTAGCTATTCTCTTATCTCCTCCTTTAGCCGGAAGAACTTCTTGAGGTAAAACCCACTAAAAAAAAGCCCTCCATAAGACTATTTGGTGGGGAATTTGTTTTTAAATATATTTTTATTTCATTATTACCTATTACCATAACAATGCAGATTGTGTGTACATGGCATTACATAGGTAGGAAAGCAGCTTTCAACAGATTTACAGCTCCTCTTGAATTTCATACATTTCACAATAACTCAAGAGTACATAGTCAAGAGGTGCAGGTTAATTTTCATAAAGAGATACATCATAAGAAAGACAACAAAAAACATGTGAAGAAAAAAATATGTAGCAAAAATAATGGACCAAATAAGGGGGAGAAAAAAAAGAAAGAAAAGTAATGATTTAAGAGCATCTTGGGCTACTGCTCCAGCTTAAATGGAACAGTAGAAAAAATGGAGGCATTTCATATTTTTAAATGTCTGTGTATCATAATTTATTTATTGTCAGTATATGTCATATAGGTTTAAATCTAATTACATAAACAAGATTGTAATACCGAACAATAACAGAATGCTCAAGTTTTCCCATGGGAAGAGCTGGAAAATGAGTGTACTGTAAAGATTGAATTAGGGAAACAGACTAGTGAAAGGTTATAGAGTGCCTTACCAGGCAATGAGGATTGACTTTCATGACAGGGGTTGTGTTCCTTTTTTACAAGCAAGGCAAAGAAATTATGTAGAGTCGTGTGTTGAATGTCAGGAACTGATGGAGAGAATGAAAGGGTATTAAGAAAGGAGAAAAGTTGGAAATAAGCTATGCTTTCTCTTGCAGACTGGGTCTCCTTCTGGTTAGCACATTGCCTCTACCATCAGTTGATGAATCGAAACTACTTCCACAAGACCCTTCGCTGTCAGGTGCTTAATTGTAATATTTTCACACTGCAACATATCTATGTAGTAAGACCTTAGATAGGAGGTTTAATTGTTCACTGTGCAATACATATTAGCAATTCCTCACAGTGTCTGAGTTCAAAATGTTTTTGCCAAGTGCTTATAAGTGTGTGTCGAAATTTGGGTTTGGCCGATGATCGGAGAACACTACCCACTGAAATGTACAGTTCCTTCTGTAAAGTTTGGTGGACAAAAGAAACTGGTCTGGGGCTTTTTTCAGAGTTTGGGCTAGGCCCATTAGTTCCAGTGAATAGCAATGTTAATGCTATAGTATACCAAGACATTTCAGACGTTTGAATGCTTCCACCTTTGTGGCACCAGTTCTGGAAAAGCCCTTTTCTGTTCCAGCATTACTTTGCCCCTGTGTGCACAGCAAAGTACATAAAGATATGGTTTGATAAGTTTGGTGGGAAGGAACTCCCTGCCCTTAACACTATTGAACAACTTTGGAATGAATTGAATCACTGATTGGGACCCATGCCTTCTCATCCAACATCAGTATCTGGCCTTACAAATGTTCTTTTGGATGAATGGGCACTTCATTCCTACCCTTCCCAGATGAGTGTGATAGCTGCAAAAAGGGGGTCATTTCCACAAGTATAGCATTTAACTCTTTTTCATGTGTGCCCACTTTCGCCTATATAAGCTTCATGTGCAATCAACATTTACTCATAATACATTTAATATGGAGATGGGGGAATTTTATTTCACTATTATTTGGTTTGGCATATAATGGGATGAGATACTTTCAGACTATTGTACCTTCAATGTAAGTCCTACGCATACTATTGAATTGATAAGGTAAAAATGAGAGTGAATCCCTGAGTCCAATTTACATAGTAAATAATTTAGATCAGTAACCATTAAATTCATAATATATGTATACACACACATATATGCAACAAATAGTTTGAGCTTATGGAAATAAACACCAAGACAAGACAGATGGAATCTGTTCCAAAAACTGGTATTGCTCCAGTACACAAATGGGGGGCTAATGATTTTGAAGCAGGAGTACTGTCAATCAAGTTTCTTCCACATCCATTTGATGCAGCAATTTGATTTTTCATATTGTTCTTCACTGTTACTGTTTGACTCTCTCTTTTACTTCCTGCAGATACCAGCAACGATCTCTGGCGGAAGGTTTGGCTTCGTAATCAGCTGCTAGGTGTTCTGATTGAGCTGATGTGCCCCTCTTTCTCTTGTCTGTCTCTGGAGTGAGTCTTATGATTACCTATATTTGCAGCAGTATTAGCACCAATAGTGGAGCAGTTAAACTATTAATCCTGTAAAACGTGCAGCACGAAAAGTTGATTTAGAAAAAAAACACTGTTAGGCGTAAATGGTGATATAGAAACTATAAAAAAGCAGGGATGCAACTATTTCTCTTCTGGGGTTTCGCTTCTAGACAAGGGCCTACCTAGAGTATTTGGCACCTGGGGCGGATCCTGTATGTGGCACCCCCCCACAAACACTTTAAAACTGCATAGCTTCTATTGTTATATACTGGCGTAGACATTGAAGGTCGTACAGCATTGCTGTTATCATTATTTACTGAGGCAGACATTGACGGTGATACAGCATAACACCTACCACTATATACTGAGGCAGCCATTGACGGTGGCACAGCATTACACCTATCACTATATACTGAGGCAGACATTGACGGGGGTACAGCATAACACCTATCACTATATAATGAGGCAGACATTGACGGGGGTACAGCATAACACCTAACACTATATACTGAGGCAGACATTGACGGTGGTACAGCATAATCCATATCACTATACATTGAGCCAGACATTGATAATAGTGCAGCATAACTCCTATCACTATATACTAAGCCAAACATTGATGTGATGTAGGCCTACCACTTCATTGTCTGGCTTAGGGATGCACCAAAGCGATTGTTAACAGCAATCACACTCCTATCATGCCCAGGCATACCCAGATTCCAGCATGTACTAGCTGACTTGGCATGATAGGAGTGTGATTGCTGTTAGGTCATCAAGAGGAGGGCAACTTGGAGAAGATTCTCCTGCCATTGCTGATGTTGGGATTCAATTGGTGTCAAAGCTATTCATACTTTCAGGGCAAGGTGTGAGCATATTTCTTACTTTCTCTTTGTCAGTTTTTATTGCATTTATTGCAGTTTTTATTGCACCAATTAGACAGGTGTGGTTGGTCGTTGCTATTGAGATTTCAGATGTTCTTTAGGTTTGAATTTGAGACACATTCCTTTCCTATTGACATGGTAACAGAAGAGGCTTGATGAGTCTTGGGTCCAGAAATAATTAAGAAACACTCTCTTTATTGTTTAACCCTTTGATATTTTCTTCAAAGAATACACAAAACTCTCATGGATGTCAACCAATTGCGAACACAACTAAAGTTTATCCAAAAAATTATTATATATATATAGAACCAGCACACGGTCCTCTAGTGTATTAACCCCTTAATGACAAGACTGTTTCTTTTTTGTAGTACACTTTTGGACAATGGTTCTTTTAACATTTTTCAGTGTTAGGCAAGGTTTCCATTTGTTTTTTTTTTGCTGAAAACGCCTATAAAAACGCCAATAGCGCCACCTGGCGTTTTTTTGTGAAAAACGGCTGCAGCCAGATGTTAGCTGTAATTCAATAGGAAATCGCAAAATGCCATTTCCACTTGGCGTTTTTCTGTCTGGCGTTTTTTCAGTCCTCTTTGGCGTTTTTCTGCTTTTTTGGGCTTTTTTTTCAAAACTGCAGCATGTTGACACTCTGGTGTTTTTTGCAAGAAATCTTGGCTTTTTTTCTCCAATAGAAGTCTATGGGAGAGAAAAAACGCCATGAAAAAGCCATGTGGGTTTATTGCCTTGGCGTTTTTTATGGCGTTTTTTCCACAGTTACAATGCAGAGGATGGACCCAGTATCTGTGTGTCCTACGAGAAATAGGCTGAAAACAAACAGTTTCACACAAAACAAAGTCCTGGACTGGTTCATATTGAATTTTACACCATTTGGAACAAACATGCCATTACAAACAAACATACCAACCGGATCCTGCGTGCCAAAAGCAACAGCAAACAATTTGCACCATCATTTGGGGCCAATCTTCCCAGAGGAGCAGACATTCGAAATAAAGCATGCCTTACAAACCACAGAAAAGAGACAAAAGGGTCTACCAAGTAAATGACATCAGGAGAGGGCAGATACTTGCCATTTATCCTAATCCCGTTTAGCTGGGTGAAACTTCTAACTTGTAAAGGCTGGAAAAACTGCCTAAGGTCAAAAAAAGCAATTTCCACAGAAAGGCTAAAATGCCAGAAAAAACTGCAGAAAAAACGCCAAAACGCAGGTAAATGCAGTGGCAGTTTTCTTGGCAGTTTTCCTGGCGTTTTTCATCAAGAAAAAAACGTCGGACAAAAACCCAAGTGGAAACCTAGCCTTACTGTTTAGCTATAATTTTCCCCACCCACGCACATTATATATTGTTTTTTTCAGAACAAGCAGGGCTTTCTTGATTATTTGATTATTTTTATCATATCATATAATTTACTATAAAAAAAAAGATAAAATATGGTGATTTTTTTTGTCAAAAAAGGACATTTTCTTACTTTTTTTGAAACATCTTTTACTCATCTGCAAAAACTAATGAAAAAAACTGCTAAATAGATCCTACTATTTGTCCTGAGTTTAGAAATACCCAATGTTTTTATGTTTTTTTGCTTTTTTCTACATGTTATTGGGCAATAATTACAAGTAGCGTTTTGCTATTTCAAAGCAATTTTTCCCCCAAATCTGGTCACTCTGCCCGATGTGCTATTTCGGGTATCTTTGAGGCCGGCCAATGCAATTTAAACCATATATTTTTGAAAATTAGACACCACAGGGTATTCCAAATGCTGGTATTTTAACCCTTTCCATGCACTAATTCTACCATCAGCCTTTGTCAAACTTTTTGGTATTTTTTCACACACATTGTACTGAAGGTGCAAATTTACCGCTCCTGGTATATGTCCCTGTCAAACAACACCCCAATATGTGTTCAGTAACATCTCCTGAGTAAAATTTGAAGCCGGCCAATTCGATTTACCCCATCACATCATAATTTTTTTTAAACTAGGCACCACATGTGCATTTAAAATGCCAATATTTTAACTCTTTCTATGCAAAGTTTTGTGAAGATATAGCGCTAATTGTACGACTTGCTCATAAAAAAACTTTTATATATATATATATATATATATATATATATATACACATTTGGACTTTTGTGATTGTGGGGGAGTGGCATATAGGGGGCTTAAAGGCATATCAGGGAGGCAGAGTGTAACATAGGGGATTAAAAGGCATATCTGGGGGGATTGGCAAATAGGGGGTTAAAATACATGCCAAGGAGGAAGAGTTGCCTATATTGGTGTATAAGGCATATCTGGGGGCAGAGTGGCATATAGGGGGTATAAGGCATTTCTTGGGGGGCAGAGTGGCAAATAAGGAGGCATAAGGCATATCTGGGGGGCAGATGTGCATAACTGGGACAGAGTGGCAAGTAAAAGGAAATTAAAACAAAAAATCATTTTTCTCAATCACAGTTTTTATTAAATATGAAAAAATAGTTTACATGTGAATTAATATTTACTAGTAAAACTTATTTTCCTGTAGGGTAGTCTTATATTCAGGCTTTTTTTTAACTTAATTAATATTCACATTTTGGGGAGTTATCTTATAATTGAGCAAATATGGTATATATATATATACAGTATGCAGTGATTTATTGGACTAACATAATATTTAAAATACAGCTTTCGAGAGTTATCCTCTTTTCTTCTGGTCTGAAGCAATACTACTCAACATGACAGAGGTTACCACTTAAAACAAGTGATGGTGTTAGAGAAGGGGGGGTTGAGTGGGGCATCATAAATGATGGGCCTGGAGCTGAAAAATGCACAGTGATTGATAGATAACCAGAGGCCAAATAAACATAAAAAAACCAATAAACACATTAGTATATACAAAAAAATAGACCAGAATACTCTCCTTAAAGTGGATATCTGCAAGGACTCCTCAAATTCCAAGAAATACAGCCAGTAAACAGCCATATTTTTGCTGCGATATTCTGGTTTTTACTTATTTTTGCTGCGATATTCTGGTTTTTTACTTATTTGTGCTGCGATATTCTGGTTTTTACTGGCAATAAACACATTAACACATCAGAGACAATTATAACAATTAGACATATATTAAAGTATGTTCATTTAAAGTGTGTCAGGAAACCAGAATCCACATTAAGTCCCTCCTTTATGGTGTTGAAATATGGTATCATTTTAATCTGAAATGTTTTTTCAGGGTGAGAGGGGGAGTAAATTATGAGAAGAGAGGGAGAGGGGGAGTAGATAGTGAGAAGGGGGAACAAACACTTCGCTTTGCATGATGGCCCCCTAACTTTGCCTGTGGTTCCCTTCCTCTTCCATTGAATATTATTCCTGGCAGTGGTTTACTTGGGGGGAGGGCCGGTTCACCCCAGGTGCCACTCATCAGCCCAGGGAGGCAAGAACGCAGCAAGGTCCCATAACGCAACGTTATGTGACCCACGGTTAAAAGCAAGGCTGCTCACACATGTGTGAGCAGCGAAAGAGAATGCTGCGGGTGTGATTAAGGGAAAGACAGAGAATAAGGGAGGAAGTGTGCATGTACAACTGTATGTATGTTAGAGTGAGAGTGCAGAAGGTTTTTTTTTTAGCATATATGTGTCGCAGCATGAATGTGTATGTATGTATGTGTAAAAATGGATGTGTATGTTTAAGTGTGTGAGCATCAACATGTTTGTGTAAGTGTGTGGTCATGGATGTGTAAATGTGTGAGCAAGTATGTGTGTGATATGGAGTATATGTTAATATGATGTTCTCTCTGACTTACCTGCACAGACAACCACAGCTTCTTCCACTGCTGCAGCCATTGAAAAGACTCCTAGTGGCACCTCCAGGTGGTTAACACGGAGGTGCTCAACGCCATCTTTCCAAAGCCCAACCAAATTCAAGATGGCCGCCTGGTCCCGCACATGGGTGAACCACCAATTAAAGGGATATACCCATGTCTTTTTCTCTGCCTCTCCAATCACCAGAAGCGCAGGGATTTCTTAGTGTGGGTTATTCAAATCAGTCATTAGGTTTTATCTTTGACTGTTATAGAGTCTCCTTGCAGTTTATCTGATTCATTCTATGATTTTCTTTGCGTTGACCCCTGGCTTGCCTCCGACGACTGCTGCCTGCTCCTGACCTTGTCCTTGGCTTGTTTTTGAACTACGGTTTTGATGATTTTTTGTATACGGTCTTGTCTTGACTGATTACACTGAATTCTCCTGTCCTTGTTCCCTGCTCTATGCACTGTACATCTTCCACCCTAGGTTTTTTGTGGTTACACATGAGATTTTGTGGTTACATGACTTTAAGGTCTTGTTTAAACTTCCGGGAGTTCCTGGGAGGTTATGTCCGTGGAGAGGCGGGCAAAGAGAGAAAAGAGAGGAGAATAAGGTGTGAGACACAGAAGCAGACCTGCGAGACATGGAAGTAGTCGACAGAGGAGGTAGAGAGACATTCTGAGAGCTTGAGTGAGTGTCCAAATCGTTTTTTGGTCCATTTGCACATATATAGCTTTTAAGTGTTTTGAATGTGTTTGTGTTAAGGAAAGTTTGTATGTTAGGACAAGTTTGTCTGCAAGGGCAAGTTTATGCTAGGATGTTTATGTGTAAGGACAAATGTGAATAGGTGTGTGTATGGACAGGTGAGTGTTTTGGGCCTAAGGAAATTTAATATTGTAACCTTGGGGGAACTATTTACTATTCACCGAGTCCACTACCTCCATGAACCGTGTCCATGGTGCAGCTCACATTGATGTCCCTGCCTCCTCATGTCACCTCGCTGAGAGCCCTGTCTTCACTGCAACTTGTCCTTACGGTGCGAGCGGCCGAGTTGCTGGCATCGTCCTGCCGCAGGGACACATACAACACAACAGAAAATAGCATAGGCAGATTTGGACCGGGCAAATGCTTGGTGTGCAACTGGTCATCAGCTCCCCATACTCACCCGATCTGATGCTCAAACAGCAGACGGCTTACATGTGTGTATATATATAAGTATTTTATCTCATAGAAATTGCATTTCACTTGTAACACTGCCACATGACTCCCTTTGTCAAGGAGCTTACATGTAGGCCATACTTTATAAAAGGTCAAATTTCAGATACATTTAAATATACTTTTTATATACAAACCTTGTGTGGGGCAGTCCTTTGAAATATCTTTAACTTTTGTTACTTTCTTTAAATCCCAGACAGCAGGAGGAGGTGCTGATCACTCTTGGAACTGACTGGTTCTTGCTGTTTGTCCGACCTTCCATCCATGCATCTAGTGTTGCCCTGGGGATGAGACTAATTGCGCACTTTCTCCAAATCCAGGGATTACTTACTCGCTTCAAGGAGAGGGCCAGAGCTGGGGCCTATGTGGAAAACAGTACATATGATATGCACATACAAATGGGTTAGTATTGTATATCTGTCTATCTAGTCCAACATTTGATATGAGATAGATGCCAGTAACATATCCACAGAATTCTATATGAAAGTTAGAAAACGTTGTACACACTCATGTAGTTTTTTTCATTTCCTTTTATTCTTGTCATCTACATTTTAACTGCTAACTTTACTTTTTATATTTTTACATTGTTAACTCTTGTGAGAAATAGGCTTCACACAGTGCATATCTGTTTCTATATCACATGTGTCTAGCCACTTTCCCATTCTGCTGCTGCCTCTGTATTAGGTATTTACAAATAAATGATGATGATGATAGAATTAATGTGAAAACTTTTACCTGTGACCTTTAGAGCTATGAAAAAAGTTTCCTCCACATTGTCACACATTGTATTGGTTTTGGCTACCAAAAACATCATCTATATTTTCCAGCAAACCCTGAAATCAGTGCACACCCAGTGCTTAAAAGCAGTTATTTTGAGAACACATATTGGGGATTCCATCATATTGTATGGCAATATATTGCTTATCTCACCACTATGTCAAAGTACTTTAATTGTAAGGGGTGTCCAGTCTAATGTTACATGGCCATATTGCTTACTATGAAGCTGAATCAGTGAGGCTGTACTGTCTTTTAAACCACTGAGAATATCCTACAACTTAAAGCCCTCTCTGGACATTAGTCAGACCCCCAAACACCCTGCTTGTGCCATCTTTGCCTTTCCACAAATCAATTATACACCTATGATACACACAAACACTTTTACAGTCACTCACTAATTCACTCAATTCATTCACACAATCATTTATGCTCTCACTCATTCACACAATTCATACAAACATGAATTCATTTATTCTCTCACTCATTCTGACTCTTTATTTCAATATTCTTACTATCTACCCCCTCTTACCCCTTCTCACTATCTACCCCTTCTGACTATCTAACCCCCCTCCTCACTATCTACCCCTGTTTCCCTTCTTCTCGCTATCTACCCCTATCTACCTTCTCTCCCCCCTTGAAGTTCACTTACCTTGTAGAGGTCCTGCGGTGGGAGTGCAAGGCCTCTGTCTCGATGCTCTGCCGCGGTGCACGGTGTTTCACTGCTGAGCATTTCATCATGAAATGCTCGCACCGCGACGGAGAAGAGTGAGGGGCGCCGAGCGGTTGCTGAAAACTTATTCTTGAGCAACCACTTGGCGCCCCTCTCTCTCCTCCGCATTAAATCACGGCTGCAAAAAAAATTCCGGCGTTTCAGTTGGGGGGGCACGCGGGGGGCACAGCAAGATGTAGGGGGGCCATGCCCCCCCTGCCAACGCCACTGTACTATGTTAAAGTAATGCAATTTTGGCAAGTCCCATCTAACTTACATGGCTGTATTACTTACCATGGAGCTTTATCAGTTGGACTATGCTGCCTTACAACCCACTGAGAATATTCTGCAATTTAAGGCTCTCGCGGGACTGACATTCATCCTAAAGTATGTTTAAAGTGCTTTGAAATCCCAACGTTTTTATTTTATGGATTTCTGATAAAAAATTAGCAAATGATTTAAACATTTTGCAACATTTGCCCATAGAATATCCCATGAATGCATATCTAAAGCAAAAGTACTACTTTAAAACTGTGTCTATTTTAACATCGTACTTCCATATTTTCAATTTTTTGTTAATGTCAAGTATTTGCAAAATGTTCCATCCATTGTCTATTTATTTTTTCACTAAACTGTGAGTAAGCTTTCCTGTAGTGAATCTGATGTTTAATTATTTGAAAGGTTGTCTATTTTTGTTGCAACTATATTTTTCCAAATCAATGAGTAATTTGTTTTGCTAAATGATGGGTATAGAGCATTTAAATACATGTATACTTTATTCCTCCAAAATGGCTTTTTTCCATGTAAGTATTTTATGCTTCTAAATCCTCTGTAGATAACATTAGAAACACATCCAGAATACCAGTCTGCAGCTTCCCACTGTTTTCTGGATTTGACATTCTTCAGGACATCTGCTGTAACATCAACAATCCTGAAATCTACCTGCTGCTTTTTGCAGCATTTCTACGATTCCCACTGCAACATCAACTATTTGAGGTAAGGGAAGAGAAGCAATTGTTGAGACTGGGCAAAATGCTGTGTAATGCGAAGCTAGAAATTGCTGTTCACTAACTAAAATTATAAATAAAAGAATATCACTAATTTCAGTGCAAAGATTTTTAGCAGGCTAGGCCACTGTGAAGGCTAGTAGCTTTCATGCCTCTCAACAACAGTCAGGGAGATTCAACACCACAATCCTGCGGTCCCGATTTCATTCTCCAGTGTCTGGGACACCGGAGAATGCATTCTGCACATGTGCAGACTTGTGAGCATGCACAGACAATTTACCTCCTAGACTCGCCAGAGGTGGAAGTTGGAAGGTATGCGCTTTTGCCCCAGTGTATAAACCCAGCCATGTGGCCCAGTAATGTATAGGCCTACATGTATAACGCTTATGCAAAGTTATATGTTACCAGTCTTTATGAAGGTTATACATTGCTTATTGCTTATTTTTTCATAATGAATGGACAAAAATTGAAACAGTTGATACAAGATTTGTCATTAGCTCAATGGAGGGTCAAAGGGATTCATAATATGCATACCTGGGAACTTCTGGGCTCCAGCTACCCGGAGCCTTCCATTGCGGGACGCGGCCAGGACTGCACACAATCTCTGAGAAAATAGCCAATGTTGAAATTGAACATGAGGAGACACTGGCACCTGGTCTGTTTAAGAAATTTACAATGTTGAGAACAGAACTGTCTAATATAGAGCATACCAGGTTGCCAAAAGTAAGTTCAATGTAGGTAGAGGTAAATCTGCTTGATGCGCATAGACAACCTCCGCTGCTGGCACTTCCGCCGGGGCTTCTATGGTGGAGCAGCGGCGTGACATAACCTTCCAGTGCTCCACCATAGAAGCCCCTGTGGAAGTACCAGCAGCAGAGGTTGTCTACGCGTAACATGTACTTTTAATAGTGAAAAGCAAACCAGGGTAACTGTTACCAAGACACCTAACTTGAAAAAAGCAAATTTTAACTTTAATTTTAAGTTATAGAAATGCTTGCACAGAATTAATTGGGATGACCTCTTTGTCCAAAGAGATACAGAGGACAAGCAGAGTATATTTAAACCCACAGTTAAAAATATATTTCTAAATACCATTAGGAAGTAAATCCACAAGAAATAAACTAAAGCCAATTTGGATGAATAAAAGTGTTAGGTAATCCAAAAACAGAAATTGGCACCTTAACTGTAAAAGGCAGAGGGCACAGTGGCATCATATGTAAAGTATAAAGATGCCAACAGAGCTTGCAAAAGGGCTATTTGACTGGCTAAATTTAACAATGAAATGATGATAGTCAAGGAGAGCAAAACAAATACAAAAAAGATTTTTTAATTACAATGCCACATAATTTAGGAGTGACAATGTAGGTGTTTTGAAATGTGGAGATGGTAAGTTAATTAGTGAGGATCAGGAAAAGACAGCAATACTACATGCCTTTTTTCCTTCATATATAACAAAGAGCCGATTCAGCACTACAGAAACCTTAAATCAATCGTGGGAATGGCTTACTCAAGATGAAGTTTAAAAAAAAATAAAGTAAACTTAGAGTAGACAAAGCTCCAGGGCACCCAAGGATACTACGGGAAGTTAGTCAACAAATAGACAGACCACTGTTTGATTTTCAAAATTCCAGTCGGCAATTGTACCAATAAAGGCCTCGAGGAGAAGAGTAAGGGTCGCCAAGTGGTTCCTTTGAACTTATTCCTGAGTGAGTGCTTGGCGCCCCTCTCCTCTGCGTCAGTGAGTTCTCCGTTGCGGCTGCACAAAACAAATAAAAATGAAAATACGGAATTTCAATTGAGGGGGCCCACACCACTGAATAGCAAAACCTACTTATACTTATTGCCCAATAACTGACAGAAAGAAGCAAAAAAAAAAACATAAGCATTGGGTATTTCTAAAATCAGGACCAATAGTAGAATCTATTCAGCAGGTTTTTTCATTAGCTTTTTTTTTATTTTTTTCAAATAAAGGTCAGAAAATGTCCTTTTTTCACTATATTTTATACTTTTTTAAAGTAAATGGTACAATACAAGCAAAATAATGACATCTAAAGAAAGCCCTTCTTGTCCTGAAAAAAACCAATACATAACGTGTGTGGGTTCAGTAAACTGGAGAGAAGAAAATTACAGCTCAACACATGCACCTCAGCAATTTTAAAAAACCCACTGTCACAAAGGGTACAAAAATAAAATCTGCCATTGTCACAAAAGGGTTAAATTTAAACATTCTAAACTTGTGTCAAAAATTCAGTGGGAAAGGTTTAAATTATAAGTATTCAGATTTAAATATAAATTCACTTAATACATGAAGAGGGCTGTTTAAAATAAAAATACAGTCATCTTTGTAAAAATAATTCTACAGTGATGTCACCATCAGGGGAGCCACCCAGTTCCAACAAGATGTAAAGAAAAAGTTTATTTTTATGAGGAAGTCCTGAAATTAGCACTGTATTTTCACAAAAATCCTGGCATAAAATGAGTTAAAATACTAGTATTTGAAATACCCATGGGGTGTCTCGTTTAAAAAAATTTATGGTTTGATGGGGTAAATTAAATTAGTCGGGTTCAAAGATGTCACAAATAGGACATGGGTGCAGACTAACCAGATATCAAAATTCCAAAAGAAATGTACACCTCTTAAATGTTGCCTTTTAGTCCCCAAACAACTCGACAAACCTATGCATGGGTGATATCTGATTATACCTGAAGTACAATTTGTGTGGGGAAAAAACCCCACAAAATAATTACTACCCCGGATTTTGGCAAAGGCTGGTGGTAGAATTAGTGCATGGAAAGTGTTAAATTACCACTATTTGCAATACCCTGGGGTGTCTTTTTTTCGGCCAGCTTCAAAGTTGTCCCAAATTAGATATGGGGCAAAAGGACCAGATGCCAAAATTCCAAGTTGAAAACCTGAATTGCGCTTAACACAAATTTGACCTTTCTGCTCCAAATAACTGGTACCACAATACTTGGGAGATGTTGCTGAACACATATTGGGGTGTTGTTTTGAAGTGACAAATACCAGGAGCTGTAAATTCATACCTGAAGTATAATTTGTGTGGACAAAAAAAAATATATATTACTACAACAAATATAGTTTGACAAAAGCTGGTAGTAGAATTAGTAGAAAGTGTTCAAATAACAGCATTTGAAATACATGTCTAGTTTTTGAAAATATTGAAATATTGGGTAAAATGAATTAGCTGGCTTCAAAGATGTCCCAGGTAGGACATGGGGACAGGATTACCAGATTTGGAAAAATGGTTTTAAAATAGCAAACTGCTACTTATTGCCCTATAACCTATAACAAATAAAACCCCAAAACGTAAAAGTAAAAGATTTTTCAAATAAAAGTGAGAAAAGTCATTTATTTCTTTTTATAGGAAATTAGATGATATGATAAGTGTCACGATCCCGGCTCCGGACGCCGCCCGGAGTGTTACCATCCCGGCTCCGGACGCCGCCGGGAGGAGGTCTGCCCGCGGTTCCCGTACGCCGGCCGCTCGGGACGGCGGGCGGTCCTCCGCTTGCGGCACTAGTAGCGGGCGAAGGGTTGTCCGCGGGTCCCGGGAAAACATCTCCCCGGACAGCGGACGATCCTCCGCCCGAGGTGTTGGGACACGGGGAGGATTCGGCCCCGGGAACAGTAGTTCCCGGAGCCGGTATACTTACCCGTCCTCCGGTCGTCGGTCTGCCTCCCGGGCACGCTGCACGTTGCTGGAGGAATGATGGACGGCTGGGGGGCGTGGTTTTGGTTCTGGTCTGGGAGGGGCTTGTGGAATGGTGCCAGTTTTAAAAAGCTGGCTGTACCTTTCACAAGCACCCTGTTGTGGTCTTCAGTTTATGTCTTTGGCTCGTGCAATCAAGTTTCCTGGTTTTGACCTCTGGCTTGTTGACTCTCCCTTGCTCTACGATTCGGTACCTTTGCTTGTGATCTCCGGTTTTGACCCCTGGCTCGTCTGACTATCCGCTCCGTGCATCTGACCTCTGGCTTGGCTGACTACCTGCTCCGTGTATCAGACCCCTGGCTCGTCCGACTATCCTGCTCCGTGTATCAGACCCCTGGCTCGTCCGACTATCCTGCTCCGTGTATCAGACCCCTGGCTTTGCTGACTACCCGCATTGTGCTCCTGTCTTGTGCTGCTGCTCAGAACCTATCTCCAGCTGGTGGGAGGTTGTCCACTGTTGGGATCGTCTAAGTCCTGGACTACTGCTGCTGGGAATTCCCCTCTCAGTAGCGGTAGTTTGGGCAGAAGAACTTCTGCGGGGACGACCTTCCTTAATAGTCCAGCGAAACAGTGACAATAAGGGGTGGATTACAGCTAAACACCAGCACTGCAAAAATGTTAAAACAGCCTTTGTCATGAAGGGTCCAAAAGAAAAAGAAAAACAGCCTAATCCTTAAGAGGTTAATGGGAACACTTTTTTAATGGTTGTTTCAAAAAAACCAAAAGGATTTTTCTATCAATTACAATAACGGTATTACATTATAGTTTTTGTTTTGTGTAATTCTTTTTGATAGGCTAAAATGTTTTTTGTACGTTTTCCAGACTGCAAATATCTTATTTCTGATGTTTCTCTACTGGATCTCCCGTATTTGCTGGATTATAAAATGAAACATGCCCCTCGTCTTATAATTGGGGTCGTCTTATAATCAGACCTCAAATAGGTCTGACTATGAGACTAAGATCCAGATCCCTCACAGCGCTGCAGGGGACCTGGATCCTCCTGTCTTATGCCCCCCATTTAACCCCCCCCAAATTTACCGGTGCGTCTGACTTCCTGGTGTGTAGTCAGGGCAGCGGGTAGACGTCTACACGATTTGCGTAGGCAACTTCCGCTGCACCCGGAAGGAGGTGCCGTTAGCAGCGAGGTAGTCTGCGTCCATCACGCAGACCTTCCCCGGCTGTCAGAGAGCAGAGTTCCCCGCCCCACGTAATTCTCTCTTACACGTTTGGTTGGTACAGTTGGGACTGAGCACAGAACTGTGAAATTAGTGCTTTAAAAATAAATTCACTAAGGAAACTACCTGGCATAACACATTGTAACAGAAACCAGGTGGTCTAGCTGCGGGTGGGTAGCCAGTCCTGTAATAAGTAATACTCTGGGTAAAATAGGCCCCAAACCACCAGAGTGACAGCAAGGTTTTTTTATAAATCAAAACAAGGTAAATGGACAACCTGGTTTGGTTTTTACTATCTATGACCAATAGGGCTTTGAGAGTGAGAGCGTGTGCTTTTAAAGTGACAAATCAATTCAAACCCGGACAGTGTATGTAATCTGGTGTGGTGTTTAAACCAAATCTAAAAATATATCTCACAAAGGTTCGTCTACATTCAAAGGTATTTATTATAAGGTAACAACACAGCAAACACATTTATCTCATATACACACGCATAGCCAAACCCCACAGGACAACAACCCCCTTTTTATCTCTCTCTCTATACATATAACAATTCCCTTCAACACAATTTGATCTCACCCAATGTTAAGCCTCCAGATCCGATAATAGCTCACTGCCGGGAGCTGACTCTCACCACATCCACCATGGAGGAAAAGGAAAAAGAACTGAAAGAGTCCATGTGTGGTATTATATTATATACCCTTCATTTGACATCACATCCTGTTTCATCACTTCCTTTAGTGAACTGTGGGAGGGAAGGATTCTAAGAACGCCCACCTTAACCTATTCCCTTTGTTTATGGGGAGAAGACAAGTTACCACATTCCCCCACTTTTCTTCCTCTATGTTGCTCAATTTTGTAGTTATCCCTCTAGTACAGGAAAACCCAGTGGGAGCGAAAACCTGATATACAGGAAAAATTCAACCCACCGTCCTTCTGGAATAGTTCCCTCAGCGACATAAGTTCTCCTGTACTTTCTTATGGCTGTCAGTTCACATAGTAATAGAGCTTAGGTGAGTGATTGTGTATGAATAAAGCTTTGCAGTGTAAAACTTTACTGAAGGATGTATATGTTTGACAGAAGGAAGAGAGAGAGTAATAAAAAATTAAAATTAAAACCCATTGTTATATATCCCCTTTGTAAGTTTCTTCCTCATCTGTTTCATTGCCACACAAAACTAGTGACAGAGTTCGTATAACTGGATGTGTCTCTACATTTGTAAGGATTCCCCACCAGGGATGCTCAACATCCTTTTTAGTCATTTCAATTTGTCCAATCTGTATTTGAACCTTTTTCCCAAACACAATTGCACAGTCATCGATGTTGATATTTCCTGCAACAACTTTCATCCAGCTCCAATCCTGAAATGGTTGCCAGTCTTTTGGATGGGAAGTGTTGCTTACAGATTCCATCACTTATAGTGCCAATGCTATGTATAAAGTTCAGCTGTTCTGCTTGCCACTCCAAACGTGGAATTGCCAACATTAGTCCTATTGTCCCACATTGTAATCCATGTGGCATCCATTGACCGGGGCCTTCAATATAGGTCAATTTAAGGTTCCCCTCAGTGATGTCCACTCCTTTTCTTTTCAATGACATAATAATCCTTGTTGCGTTGAGTTGTCTTGCCCACTTGTCATCTACATTGTCTGTCGGTCTACTCACTATAAGGGAGTCAGCTACCCCACCTATTTTCATGGCATGTCCCATGCCATCAGTTAGGGAGTTTGTCCTTCTGTTAAGTCCGATGAAACCTGTTGAATTCCATACTCCCAATCCAGTTCCGACTCCTCCCAAAAGGGCTGCAAGTGTATCCCGTTTTTTCCGTCTCCCTACTCCAGTCCACTCTGTGATGGTATCTTGTACACCTTTTAGGAATAGAAAGATCATTGCATTGCCGGTCTACCCATCCCTACTGTGATACAGGTTATACTTATCCATCCTGTAACAAGGATCCACCACAATGTTCTGTTGAAGCACATCTTAGAAACATAGAAACATAGAAACATAGAAAGTGACGGCAGATAAGAGCCAGAAGGCCCATCCAGTCTGCCCAACCTCTGAGTACTCTCCTTTAGTACTTGCCCTTATCCTATATCTAGCTTGGCATTATGCCTATCCCATGCTTGCTTAAATGACTTTACTGTATTAACATCTACCACTTCCACTGGGAGGCTATTCCATGCGTCCACTACCCTTTCCGTAAAGTAATATTTTCTGATGTTACCATTAAACCTTTGCCCCTCTAGTTTATGCTTGTGTCCTCTTGTTGCGGTTTTATTTCTTCTTTTAAATAAACTTTCTTCCTTTACTTTGTTGATTCCCTTTAAGTATTTAAATGTTTCTATCATATCCCCCCTGTCCCGTCTTTTTTCCAGGCTATATAGGTTAAGATCCTTTAACCTGTCCTGGTAAGGTTTATTTTGTAATCCATAAACCATTTTAGTAGCCCTTCTCTGCACTTTCTCCAACATATCTATATCCTTCTGGAGATATGGTCTCCAGTACTGTACACAATACTCCAAGTGAGGTCTCACCAGTGATCTGTACAGCGGCATGAGCACTTCCCTCTTCCTACTGCTAATACCTCTCGCTATACAACCAAGCATTCTGCTAGCATTACCTGCTGCTCTACTGCATTGTCTACCTACCTTTAAATCCTCAGAAATAATTACCCCTAAATCCCTTTCCTCACACGTTGAGGTTAGGACAGTACCAAATAGTCTATACTCTGCCCTTGGGTTTTTATGCCCCAGGTGCATTACTTTGCATTTATCCACGTTAAATGCCAATTGCCACAGCTCTGACCATTTTTCCAGCTTACCTAGATCGTTTGCCATTTGGCTTCTTCCTCCAGGAACATCAACCCTGTTGCAAATTTTTGTGTCGTCGGCAAATAAACATACCTTTCCATCAACACCATCTGCAATATCACTAATGAAAATATTAAAGAGAATGGGTCCAAGTACAGATCCCTGAGGTATCCCACTGGTAACAAGACCTTGTTCTGAATATACGCCATTGACTACAACCCTCTGTTTTCTGTCACTCAGCCACTCCTTAATCCATTCAACAACATTGGGATCTAAACCCAGAGATTGCAGTTTATTGATAAGTCTTCTATGTGGGACAGTGTCAAAGGCCTTACTGAAATCCAGATACGCAATGTCTACTGCACCACCTTGATCAATTACTTTAGTCACCCAATCAAAAAAATCAATAAGATTTGTTTGGCAAGATCTTCCTGAGGAAAACCCATGTTGTTTTTGATCTTGAAAGCCATGTGACTTCAGATGTTCAACAATCCTTTCCTTTAACATTGTTTCCATCTTCATCCTTATACAGCTTTGCTTTGCCCTTTCCTTTAACATTGTTTCCATCTTCATCCTTATACAGCTTTGCTTTGCCCTGCAGGAACAACTTGAGAGAAAGAACAATAAAACCAGAAACAAAAATACCTAAACCCCCCAAAAATCAATAAAACAAACAATTGAATAACATAAAATAAAAATTGGAGAAAAATTGGTGTGCCTGCTTCTGATACACATATCAGCCCTTGCACATCCATCCCTTTTTCTATCCCTGTATATCACTTCTTCTCCTTTTTGTAATCTCTTCCGAATCTCTTTGAGTTCCTCATCATGGCCTTGTAATTCTTGTAGTTCCTTCATCCTAATCTGAATCCTTTTTTAGAAGCACATCTTCATCCTTATACCGCTTTGCTTTGCCCTGTAGGAACAACTTGAGAGAAAGAACAACAAAACCAGAAACAAAAATAGCCAACCCCCCAAAAAATTAATAATTTCATAAAGGGGTTTTGCCGGCTGTGCATATCGTGGGGCAAATTCACGACAAAATCGGGAGTCACAGTACCCCTGTGGTAGTACTGTGAAAGCATACTGTCGTCCCTTCCAGGTGAATGCAGTCCGATAGTGGCATTCTTCAGCAAGGGGAATAGACCAAAATCCATTTGCCACATCTATTACACTAAACACTTTCATTTTTGGGGAAATTTTGGACATCATTTCACAATAAACAGAAACAACAGGAGCCATTCTTTTTGCAAGTTTGTTCACAGCCCTGTAATCAATGGTAAGTCTCCATGATGAGGCTGTTTTTCCATCTTCATTCCCTTTTAATACAGCTTTTCTCACAGGCCAACAAGGTGAATTGCATGCATACCCATTTCCAGACTTAATAATGCCACGTCTTTCCAGCATTTCTATCATCTCAGTGATTGGTGCCACTGATTCCCTTGGGACTGGATATTGCCTTTGCCATTGTGGGTCATCTCCTTCCAACAAGACCATCCCTTTCATCCTTCCACAATCTAATTTATCTGCAGTCCAAACTGGTATGTCTTGGACTAGCTTCTGCAGCCATTCTTGTTGTTGTTCTAGCTTCAAATTGTTTTTCCCCAGACTTTTTATTGGAGAGACAATATATGCCATTGGGCACACAGCCCCTTCTGTCTGTTCTGTATTTATCTGATCCACTTTTTCTGTCTTCCACAAATTGCCAAGGTCTACAATAAAATTTCCTTTTTTTAAAGCTTTGATTCCCAATATTTCTTCTGGCCAACCCACTATTGCTTCTACTTTTAATGTTTTTTCCCCAACTTCCACCTCAATTGGGCCCGCTCTGACCTCCTGTGGACTTCCAGTGACTCCCACAATACGTACCGAACAATCCCCATTTACGACTCTGTTGGTCATTGTAACGGCTGCT
Organism: Spea bombifrons; assembly: GCF_027358695.1. NCBI lineage: Eukaryota > Metazoa > Chordata > Amphibia > Anura > Pelobatidae > Spea > Spea bombifrons. The sequence goes on from NC_071097.1 coordinate 8,430,261, forward strand.
CCAGTATCTACCAACATATTTCTTCCTACCCCTGCAATGACTGTATAAATGGTAGGCCGACCTGCCTCATCCATGGTTAAATGAGCTGCATGAATGAGATACTGTGGTGCAGGGGCTGGAACTAGTCATTGTGACTCACTCTTATTCTGTTCTTCTTTGATTACACTATATTGCATCTTGCCATCACATTCCTTCAACTTCCTCTCTGACTCAGCTATCCTTTTTTTAAGTATGTCATTTTCTTCTTGTACCCTATCCTTCTGCCTTCTGAGCTCCCAATATCCTATGTTCCCATTTCTCTCTCCCTCTTGAGTAGTCCTCCACTTGCTACCTTCTCTGTTCCTCTGGTCCCTCTGCGAATCTCCCCATCTTTTATCAAAGTCTTGTTTTTGTCTCCAATTCTCATTATCCCTCTTGTTCTGAGATCCATCCCACCTCCTGTTTCTCCAATTACCATCTATATCTCTACCAGACTCAACCTTGAATGTTTTCACAGAAGAAACAGTACAGGCTTGCTCTGTGAAAGGATGCTTGATCCACCATTTATCTGCTCTAGTTAGTACCATTTCTAAGTCTGTTGGCGTTGGGTCGAAAAGCCTGACAAATTCTTGACACTCCCGGGGAAGGGCTTCCATTACTTTAGCTATGTGTTCTGGTGACCCCAACACCAGGGGTTGTTGTGGTTGACGTAATGTCCACCAGAAAAATATTCTTTGAGCTACCTCTCTAGGGCCGTCTGTTGCTCTCATGGTGATATTAGCTATTTCTTTCTCAATAGTGAGTAGATAGAAATTTGTTGCAGCAATTCTGCCTGCCTGGTTAGACACACTTTGATTAAACCCTAATAGTCTACTAGCCATAGGGCCCATAGCATATTCTAAAAGTTCTGTCCATTCCTCTAAATTGAGGCCTCCTTTTTTAGCTCTTTCTGCTCCCCTCATGAACCAATGTGTAAAATTATTAAAGTTGTTAGTTGGCATACTTCCCCACCATTTCTGAAAATTGTCTTTATCTGCCATAGTCATGGGTCGAGTCTGCATAGAAAATCCTGTTGGTGTTTGCCTGGCATTGAATAATTCGGATATAATAACTGGTGCTTGTGGTATGGTATTTATTTGTGGAATAGAGGAACAGAAGAACTCCTTGCCACTTTGATTTATTTTTTGCACTGATTCTTTGTTTTGTGCCATGAACAAATTCAGGTCTGGATACAATTTGGGACTATCCCTGACTTCTTCCTGTCTCCCTTCTAACTTTGTTCTATTTTTGAAATCTAAGATTATGTTTTGAAGTTCTGTTATTTTTATTCCATAGGCATCCCTCTGCTCTTCTATTTCTCTTAATTCCTTCTCTAGTTCTGTAACAATTGTAGTTGTTCTCAAAGCTGCTATTTTTAAACAATCCCTATTGTTCATGGCTTCCTCCATTTTAATTGTTGCTTCTAAACTATGCTGCCGTAATTCTATTACTATATCTGCTAGGCCCCCTATTGTGGTTACAACAGCTTGTGTGACCAAACATTTCCTTTTCTTTGTACTATACCTTTTGTTAGTCACCACTTGTGTTAGTATATCCATTAATCTCTCCTCTCTATCACAGCTTGGGTTTTCTGGCTCTGGAAGCTCATATGGACCATCATGTTTCTGAATGTATTTCCTAAAGTACTCACGTACTTCTGATGAAAAATATTTGGCCCCTGGAAAAGACATTCCTACTAACTGTACACAAACTCACTAGCTAAACCCTGGAGATGAATAAGCTATAACACTTGCTAATTAGCTTTAAAGTAATTAAAACATGTACTTTACAAATACCAAAGACCAAGTAAAAAGCTAGTAGAAAAATCAAGGCCTGGTTGGTTGGTAAGATCTAGGCCCAAACTCGGATAATTCAAAAACAAAAGTGGAGTCTGGTCTTTTCAAAATGGAAGCCTGGACTGGCACATTCAAACAAAGGCAAGTAGCATAAAGACCTAAGCTGATATGTTTAAAAATGGAGGTCTGAACTAACACATTCAAATGCAAAATAACCTATATTGTTACTCAACACAATCACCTTGTCACAATACAATGAATATGTAAATACTTACTACTTAACTTAAAAATATAGTTAAAACATGTAATGTACAAAACAATAAGGTTATACAATACTAAAACTGAATACTCTATTTTGTAAACCCAAAGAACAAGTAAGACCCAGAAAGGCAAGTATACCAAATCCCTAAACTAACATATAAAAAGAAATTCAAGGCCTGGATGGTCGGTAAAATCTAGGCCCAAACTAGGATAATTCAAAAACAAAAATGGAGTCTGGTCTTTTCAAAATGGAGGCCTAGACTGGCACATTCAAACACAAAAGCAAGTAGCATAAAGGCCTAAGCTGATATGTTTAAAAATGGAGGTCTGAACTAACACATTCAAATGCAAAATAACCTATATTGTTACTCACACAATCACCTTGTCACAATACAATGAATATGTAAATACTTACTACTTAACTTAAAAATAGTTAAAACATGTAATGTACAAAACAATAAGGTTATACAATACTAAGACTGAATACTCTATTTTGTAAACCCAAAGAACAAGTAAGACCCAGAAAGGCAAGTATACCAAATCCCTAAACTAACATATAAAAAGAAAGTCAAGGCCTGGATGGTCGGTAAAATCTAGGCCCAAACTAGGATAATTCAAAAACAAAAATGGAGTCTGGTCTTTTCAAAATGGAGGCCTGGACTGGCACATTCAAACACAAAATAACCTATATTGTTCCTCAAAACAATAACTTTGCCACAATAAAATTAATAGGTAAATACTTGCTACTTAACTTAAAATAGTTAAAACATGTAATGTACAAAACAATGTTATACAATACTAAGACTGAATACTCTATTTTGTAAACCCAGAGAAAAAGAAAGGCAAGTAGCATGAAATTTTTTTTTTATATATACCCCCAAAAGCTATATCTGACTGTCCATTAATATGTTATTTCCTCATAAATACCCTTTGTAGAAGTCTAAAATTCATGGTCGCCAAATGTGGTGTTTAAACCAAATCTAAAAATATATCTCACAAAGGTTCGTCTACATTCAAAGGTATTTATTATAAGGTAACAACACAGCAAACACATTTATCTCATATACACACGCATAGCCAAACCCCACAGGACAACAACCCCCTTTTTATCTCTCTCTCTATACATATAACAATTCCCTTCAACACAATTTGATCTCACCCAATGTTAAGCCTCCAGATCCGATAATAGCTCACTGCCGGGAGCTGACTCTCACCACATCCACCATGGAGGAAAAGGAAAAAGAACTGAAAGAGTCCATGTGTGGTATTATATTATATACCCTTCATTTGACATCACATCCTGTTTCATCACTTCCTTTAGTGAACTGTGGGAGGGAAGGATTCTAAGAACGCCCACCTTAACCTATTCCCTTTGTTTATGGGGAGAAGACAAGTTACCACATCTGGGTGCTGGTCAAGTTCTATGTGGACGCCAGGACTGGCCTATAATTTAGTTTTTTTTTTATCTATACCTTTAATGCCGAGTTTCTATGTGATTTCCAATTGAGCTATACCTGAATTGTGTTATTCTGTTGCTCTGTATCTGCTATGCTATGTTTCCATACATTATTATTGTATACCTGCACATTCAGGATTTGTATGTCTGATTCTGTTTATTTGATCTATATTTTCAATCTTTTGATCTATACCTGCTATGCCATGTTTCCATACATTATTTATATATACCTGCAAATATAGGGTTTGCATATCTTTTTCAGGTGATGCAAGTGCTGTTTACAGGTGTTGTTTATTTGATCTATAGTTCACAGGGAGGTATGGTTTAGTGAATGAGGGGACAAAGGGACTCTGGGGATGATCATGGGTGAAAGGACCTCTCAAAGTCACGGTAGGGTCAGAAAGAGGGAAGACTGCACTGACTCTCACAGTCAACCCCTAATCTGCAGTCAGTGTGGCAAATATTTTTTTTGTGTGGGAGCGGAGGGAGTAATTGCATGCTAGGGAGCGTAGAGCAGGGCCCAAGGAAATGCTTTCTGGAGTCTTTTTTTCAATATTTTTTAAAAAAAATGTTACAAAGATTACCTTTTTTGTTTCTTATATTTAATGTATATTATTATTACCAGTGTTTCCAGTTATATATTATTGTACTTGTTTGCACTTGCACATAAATAATCTTTAATTAAAACTAGTTGTTTGATTTTTTTCCTTTCTTTTTTGTGAGATGGGGGGCAGAGGAGTAGTCCTCACAGGGCGCCTGAACACCTAAAGCCGGCCCTGCTGATAACCAAGATATCACATATTAACAGGACCATGTCCTGCTACACACATGTTTTATATATTTTTCTTTTTAATCTATTTATAGCACTTTTACCTGATAGTAGTAAGGGTTTGTAGAATGTTGCTTAATTTCTAATTGTCTTGAGGCAGTCCAACATAACCACAAATCCAACATAAGTTACCATAAATTAAAAGTAATTATATTAAATGTATGTAAATGATCATTTTTGGGTTGATTTGGTGCATTCACTTTGGTCTGTCTCACAACAGGGTGATTTAGATGCCAAACTGCAGACAGTGTTTCAGAATCACAACCCTGAAAAGATCTTACAGGATGGACTTTGCACAGAGGCAGCTCTTCTGCTTTTGATAATGATGAAGGCCTTGGTTTGTCAGGTGTGTAGTTGTGTAATATTGTTAAAGTTCTCCAAAATGCACACAAGTATACCTAGCTTTATTGGAGTCAACAGCAGCATCTCCTGAACTGAATCTGTGATTCTTCTATGTAAACAGAATATCCCCCATACATTAATAACATTAGATTTTATGTGTACTTAGCAAATCTGTGATGTTACTTATATTTTCATGGCAAGTTGGCTGTCATACTGTCCCCGTTTATCAGGACTACAATCTACTGAAATTTCATTACAAATTCTGCTATTTCTGGGATTCATATAAAATGTGTTCTGTTTGCCCTGTACAACTTGCTTTATTTGCTAAATTATATTTAAAGTACTTATCAGAAATGAACTAAGCATAGCATAATATGGCCTTTTATTACAGAAAGTGAAATATACCGAATCGTCCCTTTATAATAGATGACATAGTATGGGATTTTACAGCTCCAGTGGTGCAGGGGGAGCAAGTATTGGTATTAACTGTGATATGAAGCTAGAACTAATGGATGGGCATCAGCTAGCATTTATCTTAGACTTCCACTGTTTACGAGAAAGAGGGATATTTCTTATATTTAACCCTCATCTAACTTTATAGGGGCTGGGAGATTAGCAATCGCAATATCACCTCTACAATTTACTTATAATCTTTTTTACTTGTTGTCTTACGTCCTAAAAGTCTTTTAATTATTGTTTTTTCTTACCTGACCTCTCTGTTTCTCATTCATTAACTTTAATGCATTTTTAAAAAAAATGTCCTCACCCTTCAACCTAATCACATAGAGCCCGCCCTATATTTTCTTGGATATCACTCCTGTTAAATTTTATTGGAGTCATACATCTCAGGGCCAAAAGCCCAGCTCTACTGAACACAGGCAGAAACACAGCTGCCTTGTAACATATTAACCCCTTCAGGACCAGGTTTTTGTTACTACGTTTGGGCTAAAAGACCAGAGCAGTTTTTGTGTTTTTGCTATGTCTTTCTTCAACTGTAAATTCTGTAAAATCTTAGTGCAAATTAAAAATTAGTGCACCCACACAAATCATATATTTGTGTGGGTTTTTTTTTAGCGCAAGTTGGATTTTCTTTTGAAATAATAATTATATATTAATAAACCATCAAGTATGAAAAATATCTAAAAATGTGGGGGAAATTGGAAAAAAAGGAAATATTTTCACAGTTTCACCTATAAAAACTTAATATAACCAGTGCAAATGAAAAAAAAATCCTCAAAGTGTTTTTTCCTGTTTTTGGAAACACCTCATATGCCTGGTATTTTCATTTATTTTGGCACTTACAGGGTTAAATATAAATGACGTGCATCGTTGTTTCTAAACAAGATTTTTTTAAAATGTGGTATACTGGGAGTTCCTCCCCAATAGCGGCTAGAAAAAGAAAAACTGCTCAACAAAAGTATATATTTTTTGAAAGATGACATCCCAAAGTATTTTACTTGGGGCATTTTAACACTTTTGATTTAACCTAAAATGGTTAAATCAAAAGTGTTAAAATGCCCCAAGTAAAATACGTGCCCGTCTGTCCTAAACATTGCAGTAAAATGTCATTTTTTTAATTTTTAACAAACCCATTCTATCCGAACACAGTATTTCAGTATTTTTTTTCCTGGGTACATAAAATGACTGAAACAACTTGTGATTTGTATTTAGAAACACCCCCCAAACACAGGAATACCCCATATACATTGGTAGGGCACTGCAGGTTCAAAATTGGAACATGCACATTTCAGTTTTCAAACATGGAATTTTGACATCAGTTTGTTGGGTCCAGGTCTCATCTGAGACACGTAGAGGTCCCATATTTCATTTTAACCCCCTAAAACCATATATTTCCTAAAACTGGGACAGCTCAGGTAATCTAGCGCCTTCCAAATTTAGTCTAACAAAAAAAAAAATCACATCCACTTTGCGGTTTCACCATGTTTATTTTTCTGAGTGGATGTGTGAAAAAAAACCCTTCTCCTTACAGCCGCCGCAACAGAAACCCCTGATATGCCACTCGGCCTCCTGATATGCTTTATGCCCCCCACATAAGACACTTTGCCCCCCCGATATGCCACTCTGACCACCAGATATGCCACTCTGACTGCCAGATATGACACTCTGCCCCCCCCCCCCGACTCACCAATGCATCCTCAGACTCCCTGGTGTCTAGCGGGTGGGCAGCCGGTGGACGTCTGCACAGTGCACGTAGACAACCTCTGCTGCTGCTCCATCATAGAAGCCCCGGCGGAAGTGCTGGCAGCAGCGGAAGTTGTCTGTGCGCATTGCGCAGACGTCCACCAGCTGACAGAGAGGAGGATCCAGGTTCCCTGCAGCACTGCAGGGGATCTGGATCCCTAAGCCTGTTACTTTCCCGCCGCAGGGCTAAATGAAAAAGATTTTTTTTTAAAAAAACACCTGCCCAGCGCCTGTAACTGCATGTCCTGGGTGTCTGGCAATACGAATTGCGCATCCCTGCACTAAACACGATTATAGGCCGCACCCCCACTTTAAAGACTTAAAGTGTGGGGGGGATGCGGCTTATAATCAAGCCATTACGATATTTTTTTATTTTTTTATAGTAAACTAGATAATATGATAAAAAAATAGAAAATCTGAAGAAAACACCTTTCTTCTGAAAAAAAGATGTTTTGTGTGGGTAAAACATACAGCTAAACACGAGCACCGCAAGAGTGTTAAAACAGCCTTGGTCACAAAGGGTACAAAAAAATTAAAAAAACCAGCCTGGTCCTTAAGGGGTTAAAACTATTGGGCTATATATCTCTTTCAATCTGTTATTCTAATCCCCAGTGTATAAGCAGTATGTTCCTTGAATTTATATTTTCATTGTTACTGATAGATTTTGATGAGTTTTTTATCCACAGGCCATCGGTGATGCAACTAAATGCAAAATACTGACATTCTCTGTCAGTGTGATACAATTCTTCTGTCCGATATATCATAACTATCCACATGACCCTCTCTGGATCTCTGTAGACTTTGCCAAAATCCTGGCTAAACTCCTGTTGCAGCCAACAATTGTGGTGAGTCTTATTTAGTTTCACATTAAATACTAATCCAATTGTTATTGTAATATTTTAAAATATATTTTAATTTAGTAATATAGTTTAATATATTACATTTACCAGCAAAATGTGGTAATAGTACCTGATGTCATGCACCAGGTACCTCACAGTACAACCTTTATCCCCTTCATCACTGAAATGTATTTTGTTTACATGGCCTACCCCGTTCAATCTTCTCTGATAGGGTAGTAAAATGGACTGTATCTCCAAAGTTTGGCCACGTTTTGCCAGACAGGCTGAGAAGACCAATCACATCCTAGAATTATCTAACATTCTTTCAGACTTTCTTATACCTCCTACTTATTGAGCTTAGGTGTTTCAGCCACACCCATTGGTAACAAGCATATTAAATGAAGTACATAGAGATGCCACCTCCATAGACAAATAATGGCGTTAGAATAGGTCGTACTGAAGAGCTTAGTGGCTTTATAGATGGCACTGTCGTATGATGCCACCTTTGCTCCAAGTTGGTTAGTGAAGTTTCTGCCTTGCTAGATCAGTGGATGTAGCAGGACAGAACTTTCACAAACAAACAATACCACAATATCACTGAGCTCTTTTATAGACCTATTAGCAATTGGTTGCTGTGAACTGAAACACATGAACTCAAACATTAGGAGGGGTGTCTGGATATCTTTGATTATATATAGTGTATGTGAGCTCTTTGAAATTAAGTCATAACAATAAACAAACAGCCTGCTTCAACTAATGACACATTTATAAAACACACCCTGTAACCATTTACAATGCACAGTGGAAAACGTATGCCAACCCTTGGATTTAGTTTTTGGTTGCCCGGGCTTTTGCAGCAGCAACCCCAATCTTTATGTGTAGTTGTTGCACAATGTTCACTGTTCATTGTTGTTGGGTATAGTAGACCGATCAACAGAGATGTTAGAACGTTTCTTTAGCTGACACTCCTGGGTTCTTCTTAACCTCAGTGAGCATTCCGCACTGTGGTCTGGCAGTCACTATTTTGTTCAAGAAATGGTTCTCATCAGGCAATGCTTCTTGTAAATAACAAAATTAAACTCCAAATTAACTAACTTCAGGTGCTTTTGAAGAGTTTGTTAGCCTAGGGATACTTTTTCCACCCTAAACTGTGAATGTTTACATGGTCTGTTCAATGTGAAGGCATGAAAATGTATGATGGCTTGTGTGTTATTAGCTGAAGTAGATCATTTGTATGTATGCAGAAATCGAACTCATTCCAAAGGGTTCACATACTTATTCCTGCAACTGTATATTTGCCAGCCTTACAATGGTCGCATTTAACGTACCTTTGGTTCTTAACATTTGCTATGTAATTGCTGTTTTTTTAGGAATTACTTTTGAGTGAGAGATCAGATCTTTATATTGCCCAATGTTTGTCTAGAAGTGTTTTGACATTGGGTGAGGCTCCATCAAACAAGCCTATACATCTAATTTTTGGGGTCTGAGTATCCTGTAGTAAACCATTTATTTGGGTAGCCCTTCAATAAAATAACTCATCCTAGAAATTCCTTGGGGCGACAGGTAACAACTGTTATATGTAAAAAGTTATTCAAGTGTAGCTTTAATGCTCCCTCTCATGTCACTTGTAAATCCAGGAACACTGGTTCCATGGGATCAGTTATTGTTATTAGTGCCATCTCCTTCTCATTTTTATTCATTCAGATATAATATTAAATAGCTAGGGATACAACAATAAATAATTATGGGTCAGAACAATGTTAATCATTTTAGTTAAAATTCTGTGAATAGAAGAAACCCTTGATTACACTTGATTCAAAAAGAATTCACCTTATATGTTTGGGAAAAATAATTTTAAATTCATGTTGTTTGGCTCTGTTACCACTTAATGGGGGAAATATAAATTGCCAAATGCAGTCACCAATCTCAGCTTCCATAGGTTGATATAGTTTAATAAATGTTCTCATCTGGATAACCAAGGCCTACTTAAAAATGTCCAATGAAAAAAAAATAGTTTTATTCGAGCATCCAATGAAACCCTTTTCTCCATAGGTGTTCATTAGTCAGTGTAACTAAGACTGAGGTCTTCTATTGTTTATCACTGGCAGTATGATAAGGAGTCAATGCATTTGTTAAGATAACAGAACTAGGACACATACAGTTGACTATTATTGAGCTGTCTGGATACATTATATTAGGTATGAACTAGAACATTTTGTTGGGTTTTATGAAAACAGTCCTTTATCTATTTTTTTTTATGTTTCTCTTGTTGGAGTATTCTGTTGCTGAGGAGAAAAATCAAGATCCAGTGAAAGCGAAACAGCATCAGCATTGCCAGTCTGTACGGAAAGCAATCCAAGAGCTGATGTATCACATTCTTCATGATAGCCTGAACACCATCCCGATTCTGAAGCAAGATCATCTCTTTGAATATCTGCTGGAGGTCATACATTCAGCTTACCTCTTTGTTAATACCAGAATTACTTTATCATTTACAGATTTAAATAACCACAATACATTTGCTGATTTGAATTAAGTATTTGTCAGGGAAGAATCTTTATAATAGAAACATAGAATTTGACAGCCTGTAACAACCATCAGCACTTTATGTATTTAAATGTTTTCATCGTATGCCCTCTCTATTTTACCATTTTAGTAGCCTTTTTCAAAATTATCTCCAGAATGCCAATATGCTACTGGAGTTGGGTATCCACAACTGTACATCGATGCTATATTTGTTTTTTGTATTTTTAGCATCCCAAGTACATTATTGTCAGGATTGGGCTGGGAGTGTAAGAGCAGAGGATAGTCCAAAGCGGTATCGGTAAACAAATTAATAGGTCAGGGGCAGGCAGGGATCAGAGTAAACGGTAGTCCACTGACATACAGGAACCAAAGTTCTGGAACACTGGAGTAAAGTGTTCACAGTTGGAGGGGTTTTTATAGTGCTGCAGGTATCTACTCCTCCCCTGTGCTGAACAAGCTCCTTACTGGATTGGTTACCAGGCAGGGTGAATCCATAGCACTTGGTTCATTAGTTCTGTATGTGGCCTTCATTGGTGGATACTTAATGGGTATTACAGGTGTTACCTCCCCTCCACAGGTGTACTGCATTATGTTGTGGAATAAAGAATGGATGATAACCATAGTTGGCCTTGAAGGGTGACATGCCGATGGAACTATGTAGGTGATTGTTATAGGCAAACTCTGTTGGTAGCAGGGAAAGCCAGTCATCTTGAAGGTGGGTGACATAACAACGGAGCTATTGCTCTAGGGTTTGCTGTGTCTATCCATTGGTTTGAGGATGATATGCGGATGACAGGAGTCTTTGTATGCCCAAACCACGACAAAAGGCAGACCAGAAGTGAGAGGTAAATTGAACAACACGGTCAGAAAGGATAGTCTGTGGCATACCATGAAGACGGAAGATCTCTTTGATGAAAATATCAGCAGTCTCAGAAGCAGTAGGTAATCCTGTTGTGGGAACGAAGTGTGCCATTTTGGTTGGGACAAGATGGCACCTGCTGTAGTCTCTGAGGCATCTACACAACAAATTATTTCTTAGGGTCAGGTAGGACGAGGATAGTAGCCGAGGTAAAATGTTGCTTTAATTCATCAAAAGCTTGCTGTGCTTGAGGGGACCAAACAAACGGTACATGTTTCTTGGTGATGGGAGCGATGAACCCGGAGAACCCTTTAATGAATTTTCTACAGAAGTTTAAAAAACCAACGAATTTCTGTACAGCTTTATTGGAGGTAGGAACGGGCCAGTCCAAGATCCATCTTGATTCTCCCTGGAGTTAACACGAATCCCAAGAACTCAACAGAGGTGGATTATTAAAATTGATGTGTGAGGTGATGTGTATAAATGGCAACCACGCAAGAAGTATTATAATAAAAGGTCATCTGAAGCAGAATTTAACACCTTGCCCAGACCATTATTATCTAAAACATGATGCAGTTTTTCGGAGTCTCAACCAGCAAAAAACAGGGAAGAACAAATTACAAAAACAGATCATCTTTATGCCTACATCAGTGGGTGCAGCACAAAGAACCACATACACAAAAATCCGGAAAATACACTATCAGATTTTCATCTACACAAGAGGACATTTTGTTAAGAGATCTTTCATTCTCTCTCCGTCAGTGGACTTTGACTTATTTGAGACACTAATTGATGTTAATAAGTTTATAAGAGATTTAACGTTAAAGTACTTTTATGATAAAAAGAATGAAGAGTTAGCAACATCAACTTATTCCAGTTAATATACATCATTGCCAGATTTAAATATGATACAAACAAGCAGGCAACCAGTTGATGAGATGGATAGTACAAATGAGAGCCATTGTGACAATATCTCTTCAGTAATTTCCAGAGATACCACAGAATTTTTAGTTAATCAAAAAAAAAACAGACACACAGTCAGTTGTAATCGTATACAACCAGCACAGCCCTTTAGGGAGATTAGAGGCATAATAGGTCTAGAGAAGTTAGAACATACCCCTGTTCTAGCACATAATTCATCAGTATATTATACAAATTTAAAATAAAAATCCTCACAATCCGATATTTGTTAGAGGCCAAGCAGAGAATAGTTTTCAGAAATTGATAGAACAAGATCTGGTTAAATTAGCTGAATGAACAAAAAACAAAATAGGAAAACTACAAATTCTAGTGGTTTAGAGCACAGTCCATATTTCAATCTCACAGTAGTAGAAAATATCGGACAAAGGAGGCAATGTGGTAGTATTAAACACCACAGATTATAAAGCGGAAGCCATTAGACAGCTTGAGGACCCAAATGCCTATGTCTGTTTAATGGTTTTCTAATACAATAAAGGAGCTGGTTCCTTCAGGGTTGCCCACATTTTATCGTATGTCCAAATTACATAACTCTATGGTTAATCCATCAGGACAGCCCATGGTGGCAGGAATTGGGAGAAGGTTTGTCAGAATGGGTGGATACATATCTCCAACCCTTGGTTACCAATTTAAAGGGATACATGTGATGAGGGATAGGGTGCGCAACGCTGGATGTCAGTGCTCTTTATTCCTCAATACCTTATGACAAAGATACATCAGCTTTAGGGTATTTTCTGAATAATTTTTCAGGGTATTCGGTGGCCCTACATTAATTTTTTGCTAAAAGCAGTTGAATTCCTACTTAACAATAACTTAGGCCTATGGACCTACCATTATGTGGCTTTCTGCTGCCCGTTCTCATGTAACAACTTACATTTTTAAATGCCCAATCAGGAATCCCCTTCCGGGTAGCCTCACTGCTGACGTCAGCGGGAAGGTCATTGGAGGACAGGATATCCCCTGTAGGGTCTGTCCAGACACTGTTGGGATATCCGATCTCTCCGATGAGGCATAGACACTGTGATCTCTATGCAAGTCTGTGGGGACTTGCATAGAGATCACAGTATGATTGGGGCAGGGGGATCACAGGGAGGAGAGCGAGAAACCAATCTCCCTGCTGATTGTCCCCCCATGTTTATTGCCACCTAATGAAGTCTAATGAAGTCTTTTCCTTAAATAATTGGTGGAGTTATTTCGATTGTGTTCAGTTTGGCGGTCGCATTGGATCGTTTTCTCTGCATCATTGTTTTGCATTGTTTTTGGCATGCTGTGGCATATACTGTTTTACACAATTTACTACAGTTTGGTGTTTTTCTAGTTTGTTTTTTTTTGTTTATAGCAAATTTGGTTATACCCCCACTTTGGGGTCTTTTGGCATCAGACCTTCTGCCTGTTGCAGTCCTTTTATGGTTTTCTTGAGTGTTTTGGTTTAGGTGTTTGTGGAATCCTCCTGAAGATGGACATCTGTCATCAGAAAGTTGTCTGTGTGCTTTTATTAAAACTTTTTCTTAATCATTTACAAACTTGCCAACATAGGCACAGTTCCTGATGGCACCATTATTTCTACCATTGATGTACAATCCCTGTACACCAACAGTCCACATTGTTACAGTTACAGGAACATAACACAACTAATACAGTTTATACTCAACCACAACTACTACATATTTGGACAGGACTTTTATCACCACAGAATGAGGACTGCAATGAGGGCACACGAATAGCACCACAATATGCTAATCTGTTAATGGCCAAACTGGAAGAGGACTGCATCTCCACTTGCCACACCAAACCACTGGTATATTTCCGCTTCATAGACTATATCCTCGTTACCTGGACTGGTAGCGAAGAGGAACTCCTCAGGTTTCATGAAGACTATAATGCCTTCCATCCCAACATAAACTTGAAACTGAGCTACTCCCAAAAATGTAAACACTACCATTTACATTAAGAACAAGTGTATTCAGATAGAGTAACCTACCTGAAACACAAGTTTGCACCCCAGACATACCAAAAACTCAATCATCTACACCAGATATAATTGTATCTGTTTGGATTCTACAGAGTGATGTAAACATTTTTAGAATCTCAGGAAGGAGTTCATCAACCATGGTACAGTATAAAAATCACAGACTCTCAAATACAGAAATTTATTTTGCCTGAGAAAACCTTCTGAGATATCAGCAGCCACAAAAGAGAGATCAAGTACCATTAGTGGTAACCTACAAGCCACAAATGGAAGCCTTACCCAAGATTTCGAGGGACTTACAAGCAATCCTACACACCGATGAAAGACTTCGGACAACATTCCCACATCCCCCACCAGGAGGACCCTTCACAGAAAAACAGCAAATGGTACCTCTCCCTGCCAACAAAAAATATTTTGAGACCTGTTCAACAGCACAGATAAAATGCTAATGCCATGCTCACACTTGCACCACAAAATCAATGGCTGTTTTTCATGCAAATCGTCTAACGTGCTGTATGTGAAATGTACAGCTATGTATGTGGGAGAAATGGGCCAAGCTTTACACAAACGGTTTAATTTGCCACAGACATCAACCACCCAAAATTTGAATATTAATTTAGAAAAAGCCTGAATATAAGACTACCCTATAGGAAAAAAGTTTTATTAGTAAATATCCACACGAAAACTTTTTTTCATAATTAAGAGACTATGATTGAGAAATTATTTTTGATTTTATTTGCCAAATTGCTCCCAGATATGCCTTATACTCCCCTATGTGCCACTCGGCCCCCTTCAGAAATGCCTTATACCCTATACCCCCAGTTATGCCTCATATCCCCCATTTGCCACCCTTCTTCCCTAAAATGCCTTATACCCCTATATGCCCCCCGACTTACCAATGCATCCCTAGACTTGCCCCGTGCGCCAGGATCCCTGGTGTAAAGTGGGGGCAGCCGGTGGATGTCTGCACGCTGCGCGTAGACAACCTTTGCTGCTGCTGGCCAGGACTTCCGCCGGTGCTTCTATGGTGGAGCACCAAAAGGTCACGTCACGTCGCCATAGAAGCCTCGGCAGCAGCGGAGGTTGTCTGCGCGCATCGTGCAGACGTTCACCGTCTGCCAGAGAGGAGGATCCAGGTCCCCATAGTCTTATAGTCAGATCTCTATTTGAGGCCTGATTATAAGACATCCTTGAATATAAAACGAGGGGTATTTTTCAGAGCATTTGCTCTGAGAAAACCTCATCTTATAACCGAGCAAATACGGTAGATACATCTGTTGGGGAGTCAACCTTGACACAGCTCTTACTACTAATGGGATTGTTCTGCTCTCAAAGGAAGAGAAAAATATGGGAGGTCAAACTGATATGTCAGTTTAATTCCCTACTCACTAGTATAATAGAATTAAATTCCCGAAATAACCTTAAAAATTAATAATCTTCTCACAAACACTGAATTACTACAACCAACTTATTCCTGCTAGCATTTAACACCTTCATGGATCTGGCATGTGTAAAATGGTTTTACTTCCTCCGATACCTCTGTGTTTATTTTACCTTTTTGTAAAGCTGTGAACAGTGCTTTTGTATTTAGGAAATTTGGTTTTAGCAGTTTTAGGAAGGGACCTAACAGCTTGGTCTTGAAAGCTTGCAATTAACCCAAAAAATGGTATCATTGTAAATATACTTTTCCCCTTACAAATTGAATGTCTTCAGCAGAACATCTGTTAAATAACTCTGTATCTCTATGAACCCATCTAAAGTTATTCAGGCCATAAAAGACTCGCCTACATATTTGTTTCCAATTTAAGAAAGCAGCCCTTCTGAGCCCTAAACCCATAGTTTTAGTCCTGTGCATGCATATTGATGCATAGTGAATTCAAAGAGTTGTATTAAAAGCTTTCCTGCTAAATTCCCTCTTAATTTGCCTAAAAAAATGAGTGTTAAGGGTGAGCAGTATAAGCAGCTTGAGTCATGATATCGTTGATTATTAAACAACTTCCTACAAATATAGACAAGCTGCTTAACTCTAAACTTTTTAGACACATTGTAATCCATTAGGCCACCAGGTTTATTGAATAATTACTTTCTACATTGTAAGCACAATACCAAAATACATTAAAATGAATCACTCATTCAACTTGTCTTTCTAGACACAACTGACAGATGGCAGTAGTGAATGTGGTAATCGGTTCCAAACGGAGATCCTACAGTGTGGTATGGAAATATTCTGCTCAATCAGCCAGAGAGGAGAGAACCAGTATTCTGAGCTATTAGGTGAGCAGTGCATTTCTTCAGTACCAGGGTGTATAAAAATCATGATTTGTAATAAAAATAGAAAAGAGGTTTTTTTGTTTACTGAATATTTTAAATTAGAGGATATCAGCAGTTTGCAATATTTTACTGTATTGTTATTGATTGCATGGCAGACTATTCAATACAAAGTTACAATATTTGGTAAATGAACTACATTCACCCCTATAATTTTATGACTAATGTAACCAAACATCCACAACCCCAAAAACTGCAATTTCCCAATGTATATACATATTGCAAATATGGCAAAATAGTTGCATCATTGCTACAGATTAAGTTAACAACAAAAAACGTATGAATATAGTATATAAATGCATATGCTGGATATAATATCCAAAAGAACCAGAAAATTCTTAAGAAACACACATTTTGCAGTTTTTTTCTATCTCTAAGTGGTTTCTCAATTTGAAATCAACCAAACTAAATATTAAAAAAATATATTTCTATTGCTCCAGTGGCTGTAAGTAACCAAGCCACAGCTTTTATTGCATCTACTCTGTATGAGACAACAGCTTCATTAAATAAAAACTCTTGAAACTTAGAAAATGTAGGAAAGAGTAGAAAAGACTTGGCACTTTAATGATTTTTCTTGGCCTAACCATATTGATCCATAAATGTCTTATACAGCGTATATACGGTAATTATATAATCTTACTTACCTAAAGATTCAGTATGGTTCTAGAGGTCTTCAGAACTTTTGTCTGTCCCGTCTCAGGCCTAACTGCATGTTTCTAGGTGTTTTTTTCTATTCTTGATACCAATGCTATCATTTGCTTTCCAAAAGTTATACACTTTGCTTTAATTCCCAACTGTGTGTCTAGGAATACAGTGCAAACAAATATGATCAAAGGCAAAAAAGGGGTTTTAGAGGGAGATCCGAAAAGTGATCTTGCCACTGTGGGAATTGTCTGTCACACTTGCCTTGGCCTAAAGTAAGGACCATCTGAGCGCACATACCGTACTCACATTTGTGCTTTTTATTTTTAAAAGGAGCCATGTTACTAGGAATTGGTAGCCTCGTCCACTTTAAGGGCTGCCATATGTTCATTGTCATTCAAAGGGGGGTAGAAAGTTAGGAGGGGGTTAGAGAGTCAGAAGAGGTAGATAGGAAGTGAGAAGGGGTAGATAGGTATAGATTGGGAGGGAGAGGGGATAGATAGGATAGATTGGGAGGGATAGGGGCTAGATGGGATAGATATGATAGATAGGGAGGGAGATGGGGGTAGATGGGATAGATTGGGAGGGAGATGGGGGTAGATGGGATAGATTGGGAGGGAGAGGGGGTAGATGGGATAGATAGGGAGGGAGAGGGGTAGATGGGATAGATAGGGAGGGGGAGGGGTTAGATGGGATAGATTGGGAGGGAAAGGGGGTACATAGGATAGATTGGGAGGGAGAGTAGGTATATAGGGAGGCAGAGGTGGTAGATAGGGGGGAGGGGGTAGATAGGATAGATTGGGAGGGAGAGGGGGTAGATAGGATAGATTGGGAGGGAGAGGGGGTAGATAGGATAGATTGGGAGGGAGAGGGGGTAGATAGGATAGATTGGGAGGGAGAGGGGGTAGATAGGATAGATTAGGAGGGAGAGGTGTTTATGGGACAAACTTGGCGTACGTTCAGCTGTTTGGGGACAAAGTTGACACAATATGTAATTTGGGTGCTGGTCGGGTTTTATGTGGGCAGTGTGGACACCAGGGTTGGCTTTGGGGTGTGTGACCAGTGATCTATGCCTGTAATTTAGGGTGTTTTATCTATACCTTTAATGCAGAGTTTATATGTAATTTCCAATCGATATATACCTGCAAAGCTGGGTTTTGTGTCACGGTCTTTCCCTGATCTGCAGTCAGTGTGGGAAATATTTCTTTTTTTTGTTGTGGTAGCGGAGGGAGTGATTGCATGCAAGGAAGCGTTGAGCGGGGCCTAACGTGTGTGTGTATATATATATATATATAGTGTATATGTACCGTTTTATAATTGGCCCCCCTACTTTGGTCCCTGGCCCCCCATGTGCCCCCCCTAAATATGAAAGCTGGAGACGCCACTGCTCCCAAACCCATCACATTACATCAATATGCTATAGAAAATCAGGAAAAGATGGGTATGGATGGTGGGCTGATTTGGAGGCGCAATGGGCCACTTGACTAGACTTGCCCCCCCCACGCATACTCGTTCATACACCCTCCCCCACCCCCTTACCTGAACTGCAGATTTCCTGTGCCGCTCACAGACTTCTGCAGGGGCTGCTGCTTCTCTCTTGTCCCGCCCAGGGGAAGCAGGAACGGAGGGGAGTCATGTGACGTACAGTAATGTGACTCCGCTGGGTTCCCGCTTCCCCTGGGCGGTACAAGAGATGTTGCTCGCACATTGCGTGTGACCAATGCACAGCTAAGCAGCAGGCCCCCTGCGGAAGTGATCACAGTTGCTGCAGGCTTTTGTCCCACATAAAAGGCATTTAATTTTTATTTTTAATGTATATGTTGTATATTTGGGGAGAAGGCATCATCCAGCATGCACCTGATCACATTTTCCTAGTTGGCTGATTATTGTGTATCTATTTAAATATTTGTAAATTATTTTGTCACTTGTAGAGAAA
The DNA here is from genome assembly GCF_027358695.1 of Spea bombifrons. Taxonomy (NCBI): domain Eukaryota; kingdom Metazoa; phylum Chordata; class Amphibia; order Anura; family Pelobatidae; genus Spea; species Spea bombifrons. The sequence goes on from NC_071097.1 coordinate 8,449,242, forward strand.
TGAAGGATAGGAAAGAATGCTTATAATTGTATGCTCACTTTGCTTTTATGTAACAAGCGCCACAATTGTTAGTTTGATCTCTTTTGTTAACAATATCTTTCTCTTTATTACATTATATTTTGAGACACAGGTACAAGTGATTTCCCTTCCGGCCCAGCCATTGCAAACCTTTCGTATTTCAGCCAAAAACTTCTAGAGAAGATGCACTGGGGGGTCTTTATGGCTGATCCCTGTGAGATTCTGATATTCTTCGTCAAGCAAATCACGGCTGTAAGACAACTCTTGTAGTATGAGTCATATGAATTGCTAGTACCCTCTATCCAAAGAACTACCATTATACAGTGCACCTGAAAAGGGAAACTATTGTGGGATCACTGCTCTTAAACACATTTAATTCCATTAAGCAAAAATTTCCGGGGTCTGCTACCCCTCACTAACACAGAACCTAGTACGGAGCATAGTCATTGGAAGTATGTACATATGAAAAAGGATATCCTGCAAGGGGGTGGAACATTCTTTACAGTTCCTTGTATTTTTTAATTGAAGCATTTCATTTGCAATGGGTTTGCAATATTTTAAACCTGCTGAGATTTCCCCTTTAAATTTTAAAGCAACTTTACTAAAGGTAGAAAGGCATGCAGTGTGTTTGCAGTGACTTGAAGAAACACAGCACATTTTTTTTTTTCCTGATAAACTTAAACTGATGTACACCTCTCCAAACATCTGCAACCCCAGTGAGAGATGCTAAAACCCTACCTTCAATACTTGGAGAAATTCAGAATAAATGAATTATTAAATACAGCGATAAACAACACATATGAAAGATAAATAATACAGATTTTACATTTTTGCCTCTTTCTTACTCCACATTCAGTCTCACTATGTCTGTACTCTTGTATGTTGAAAGGTGACGCATACAGCCGCTCCTTGTAACAGGGACAGCCTCTTCAGCATGCTGTACGGCTACCTGAATCGCAGCATCCTGTACTGCCTTTCCAGGCCTAGGCACACAGCATCAGAGCTGCTCAGCCTGCTGAAGGTCCTACAACTTCTCTTTTCACGTTGGGATGACATCTTCACCACATACAACTCTAGCCCCAGCTTTACTGCCTGCCTAATACACTGCCTGCTTCAGATCTACACTGGGAGGTATGTTACTTTGTGTTTATTCTCACTGAGAAAACAAAGAAATGTACACACAGTGTGACAATATACGAGGGTCGTTCAAAAAGTTTCCACACTTTTTTTTAACTCTATTTATTTCAAAACAGATTACATAAAAAAACAAATTACATCACTTTTCTACATAGTCGTTTGTGATGCAATTTTCATCTTCTTGAGAAAATCTTCTCGATAACGGGCCATGTGTCGGGAACAAAGTCTAAGCACTTGTACTTATGCTCCCTGTCAGCGGCTTATGGACCCATCTGGCACATATTTTACTTAACTTAAGGCTGTCAATGAATCAGAGCATAGGCAGATCCAACACTCACATTCAGCTTTCCTGCAACCTCTTCAACTTTTATTTTTCTGTAGCTGGACGTCTGGAGCGGTCTGCATCCACTCATAGACGACTCTACGAGAGAGAACTTTATCCCCATACTGAGCACACATGCGATGATTAATTTGTACTCCCATCAAACCTTCTGCCCACAAAAAGCGTATGACAGAAAGCTGTTCCTCTATAAGTTTTGCAGCCATCTTCACCCCAGGCTGAAAACTCTTATACTAAGCTGCAAGGGCCGCCGTCTTGCCAGACAGCACTAGTCACATGACACGCTAAGACACAACCAATTATTACTCCTCCTGCCTTCACCGTTTCCAACGAAAATATAAAAGTGCGGAAACTTTTAGAATGTCCCTCGTATAAATAGGGTAACACTGTAGGGGTGATAGAGTTAGAGCAAAACTGTTTGTGTTGTTCAAATGTGTATTATTTTTGTTGTTGAAATGGTCAATAGCACACTCCCATTAAAGTATATATTGTGCCAAAGAAACAAAGCAAGACATTTCTTTATGGCATACTACATCAACTGTTACGATAAATAACAATATAAGCCTGTAACATATGTATTATAAGAGAAGCGAACAATACAGGTAAGAAAACCATGCATTTTAGTTTTTTTTTTTCTTGGATTATAATCACTTCTCGTGAACTCTTTATTGATTGGAATGTGTAACAGAACGAAGATATGGAGAAAATGATCCAATGCTGTGGGGATTGAGACGTAGTCCAAACAACACCACCAGAACCCAGATACGAAAATGAATTTATTAGTTGCGATAGACACAGCCTACAATTAAGAGCCATAAGGCTTGAAACGCGTTAGGCCAGTTTTCTACTCCCTGCTGTTTGTCCCCCCTGTCTATTGCAACTAATGAAGTCCTTTTCGTATCCAAATTCTTTTGGTGTTGTCTGGACTATGTTCGGTTTGGCGGTCTCATTCCCCACAACGTTGGATCTTTTCCTCCATATCTTTCTTTTGTATTGTTTTCGGCTTTTGTGGTTTTCACAAAACCAAATGTGTTAAAATCGATTTGCTCTTCTTTCGATCAATCCTGGTCTAGAGTTGTTTCACTTTGTTCATTGTGAGCTTGTGAATTTTAAACTTGGTTTCTATACAAAACTCAGTTTATTTTCATATTCTTGATAACTAATATTCTGTCTCAGTCACCCCCAGGGATTTGGTGTGAAGACCAAGCCGAGGAGACATTCCTGGCAGATGATCTTCCTTTCCGAGGAAGAGGAGCAAATAACAGAATGCCCTCCCCTTCAGGAAGGTATGTGTTTTAATGTAGGGAAGTTTATATTTACCAAAGGGTGAGATGGAAGGAGAGTTCTGGGTTTGACCTTCTGAATTCATGTCAGTGAATACCTAAGCCGGTCCTGCATTACATTATATATATATATCGCCAGAAGATTCTGTACTACTGTTTCAATAAGTGTTATAATATAATTATAAATATAAGTCACACACAATAACAAACTGGTACAAAAGGAAAAGAGGGCCCTGCTCTTGTGAGCTTACAATTTAGTCTGTGGAAGAGGGGGTAATGAAACAATGGGAGAGGACTGCTTGTATGGGAATGAGTTGATAGGGTCTGGATAATCTGCTAGTTGACCGTTCAGATGGCTTGATTAAGATGATGACTGAGAGTGTTGGGAAGAAAGGTTGTATGCTTCTTGAAAAAAGTGGGTTTCCAGAGACCTGTTGAAAGGAGCAGCTTCTGCTAGTGTTTCCTTCACATTTGGTGCCCTACCAACAGTGGATGGAGCAGAGGTACGACGGGCTTAAGCGGAGTACACTCAAGGACCTGCTGGAGTCTCAGGAACAACGTGTTAGCAACAAATCTAAAGCAGGCTTAATCAGTGAGTTAATGGAGGGAGTTCATGCTAGCAGTGTGTCGTCAGGTTCAGAGAGCTCAGATGTTCAGCTGGCCCCCCGATCCTCCCCAAGAAATTATGCTTGGATCATCAGCGAGGCTACTCAGCTAAGGATGGCAGCGCTCCAACGTTCCCAGGAGGAGTCTGCATCAGCAGCCCTCGTCGCTACTCCAACCAGGAAAGGTGACTGTCAGGGTTCTCCAGGGACACAGGAGTATTAGCGCAGTAGCGGAGTAGGACAGGGCCTGGTGCAGGGCGACTGCACTCTCCTGGGGGTTGGGCACCTAGGATAGTGCAGCCACAAACCAGGGCCCTGGCATAGCAGCAGTCCAGAACAAAGCAGAACTAAACTTATCTGGATGTGGAATTCCGAACAATACTTGGATATGTCCAGCAGACACCCTGGAGCAGGCATGAAACATAACGGAACATAGAAATGGGCAAGATGCTGCAGGCTGGGAGTACGGAAGCTAAGCAGAGTATCATCAGAAATGTAGCAAGCAAGGAGGACCGAGCAAGGAACGGGGAGACCGACCAAGGAACATAACCAGACAAGACATACATGATACAGGGCACAACAAAGGACAGGGAACAGGGCAAGGAACACAGGGGATGGAGTGAGGAGCCAGAATCCTCGTACGCTTCTCCTTTAAGCAAGGATAGGACATCTTAACTGGGACATGGGGAGAGGAGAGAGGAACCGAAATCCTCAGATGATTCAGGGAAGGGAGGGCAAAGGTACATAAGAGACAGACAAACATGAATACAGAAGCTAGCCTAGGACTATGTGATAACAATTGGAGATTCCGTCACATCTTGAGCTATCGATCTGTATCATGGGATGGCTGCCGCTCCCCGGGAACACCCCAAAATCAGTGACTTTGTGTTGTGCAGGTATTACTGGCCATAGTGGCCAGACTATGGCTGCATGCTGTTTGGTCAAGGCATTGTTTGCTAATGTGATCATGCTCTGATCCAGATTACACCGTGGGGAGGATGTTATGTTACACCCTTATGGTGTCAATTTTGTTTTTAAAGAAAAAAAAGAAAGGCTTATGTGGATTTCTACATGCTTTTGCAATGGGGCACCATGGAAATGTCAATGGATTACTCAGCTATCATATGCACTAAAATGCTGGAGTCCCTTTAATGTTATACTTTGTGTCTGTTGAGATAAAATGTACTTCCATACAAGCAGTGCTTCACCTATTAGGTGCAATTTTTATCAGAACTGTTTCTTAAATGCCATCATATGTATTTACCTTAGAGGGTAAAGGTTTTGAAATGCTGTGGTGATGCATAAAGTAAGCATCAGCACAGTACAAGACATTGACCATAGTGCCAGTGCAGGTCAAAGTTTAAAGTCATACCTTTAATATGCTTTAAAACTCTAATGTAATTGAATGTTTAAGGTGTTTTAATCATGCTTTTGCTCGGTCCTTTGTTAGTATTTTATACAGTTTTGTCCAACATTGGTATTTGGTCTTCAAGTGGTACTCACTTGTTGGCCCATCAGCTATGTGTGCCTCACTTACACAAATTATCTTGATTGTTCATATTTACTACCTGCCACTTCTTCTCAGTACACACTCAGGTTCTTCAGGCCATCCAGACTGTGTGGATGCAGCTGATTGTTCACAGAAGGCAAGTATTGGAGGAGCACTACAAGGTGGACCTGTCCACCAAGCAGGGAGAAATCCAAATTACGCAAGTCACCCCAATGTGGGAGGAAATGGCATCAAAATGTTGGCAGCAATACCTGGGTAATAGTTCAATTTGTATATGCATATGCCTGGATTCAAGTTAAAATAGTTTTATTTTTTGCTTCACTGTATGCATAAACACTGTTGAGTACCATAATTCTAGTTCCTAGTTTCATCAAAAATATCATTACTCAAGTTTCAGAGAAAAAGAACCTGAAGATTAAAAGGCGAACATCAACTGTTCTAGAGAACAAGGCTGTCCATGGCTTGCATGAAATGAAGGAGCAAATGACAGACCTCAAACTTAAGGTGAAGTAACACTGTTTGTTTGTTGCTTACTTCTAAATTGACCATCCTTGAAAAGTTTTACCCTAATTAGAGTGCCCTTCACAAAGATTTGAGGCTCTAATAGTGAGTACACAATTTGCCTGTGGTGGTGTCCTACAGTCATTATTCCTGCCTTGTGCCAGCCTAAAGCCAGCTATGTCTGAAGCTTTAATAAACTAGGAAGTGGGCCTGTGCCAGCAATTATGTTGGAGAATAGTTTCCTGCAAATAATGAATAACAAGAGTGGAAGCAAATGGATCTGGTGAAAACTGTTTTACTAGACAATAGATGACAATTTAAAGTAAATCGTTTATAGCATTTTTTTTTTACATTTAAATCTAAATATTGGTAAAGGCCACTAAAGTAGGAGTTAAGTGCTCAGTGTCAATGTTCTTGTCTTAAAAAGCTCACAATCAATTTCAATTTAGATTTAAGACTTTTGGTTTCCGGGGCAGCACCTATTTGAATGAAAGAAGCAATCCCTCCTTCATGTTTGGCTTGTGACAGATCAATCAATACAGCAAAGTCTACAATTAGCCTGTGTCACGTTAACCCTTTAAGGCTGAGGACTCATAGGGGTATGTTTCAGTTGGGGAGGTGGGCACTGTTGCATTTCTGGGGCGGCTCATTGGGGGGGAACAGGGTGACCGAGAAACCCTGCCTGGTCTGCTGAAACCAGGCTCCCATGGACAAGTTGGCTATGGGGGCTCTACAAGCCAGGAAATGCTCTATGCGCCTGACCGGGACCTAGCTGCAAATTCATGGAACTGTGCGCCGGCTAGGAACCGCGGCCGCCGACAATTGGAACAGCGTCGCTACGGGTGCCCTTTGCCCCACCACATTGCTCTTTTGAGGATACATTAAGCTTGTGATGAGCAACACTCGGTGGTGGTTACAGAGAGGGAGCTCGTTCGGGAACCCTGGTTTTATTACTAATCTTTAGAAGTGGGGATTACCCAGCCGTGGCTATGGAACTCTGGCCCGGCTACCGTGCAGGCTCTTCCCTGGGATGTTTAACGCTGTCGCTCCGGGTCCCGACGTTAGATCACGTTGCTTTTTGGATCATAAAATCTTCGGACCCTGAGCTCTCCATTGGTACCCCGGGATCGATGCCGATCACTCGGGATTACTTCGAAATAGTGACTCTTTGTCGGGTGGGCATTGCTGGCCATAGAATTGTATGGTGGCGCCGGGCTGTTTGGTGGTTGATGGGATTATACCTTTAATCCTATCATGTTTTTATATATGTGTGCTGTTCTCAATAAAGAGAGTTCTGTTTTACCCCTACACTAAGTCTCGGCTAGTGCTTGTGGGAATAGGAAGGGTAAATCCCTTAAGCAATTAAGCTTTGAGAGGAAAGGAAGATCTCTATGGCGGAGCTACTCAGTGCGGGTACGGGTCTCAGTCACAGCCTGTTTATTCCTGCTGATTGTCCAACTGTCCATTCCACCATAAGGCAAGCCTGCCAGTGGTTTGCAGGGACAAATTAATTATGGAGCAAAAGGTGTAATTGCGCCAGGACCCCTGGTGGCAAGGGGCCTCCACTCGCTGCTTACATGCTGCAGTGAAAATTATTTGAGCAGGAATATGGTTATGGTGGGTAGTGTGGGGACCCAGAAAGGGCACACTAGGTGCACTAAAAATCTATTCAGATTTTGGGGTGCTGCTGAGATGACCAAAATGTATGTACAACAAAGCAAAGAATCAGCTTTGGAAACAGCAAATACTGTGTAAAACCCCATATCTGAGCCATAAATATTGCTTTATTAGGATAGGACCAAAATTGTGGTACTTTGATGTAGTGGCGAGCTAATCATTGAATTTTATAGCCATATAGTTTGACTTTTAAATTGTAGTTGCTGAGTGTACACTGACTCCTTGCTTTGTTGTATGTACATATTGTTCTTTTCAGCAGCACACCAAAATCTGAATTGATAGATTTGCTTCCCTTTTTGTACTTTGTGTGTGTGTGTGTGTGTTAGGATATAAAAGGGTCCCAAATGGGATTTCTAGTTATGGTGCACTGCTCTCTTCTATGGAAAAAAATGTTAATGAGTAAAAAAAGTGTAAAAAAACAGTATGTATATAATCAAGCACATTTGCATGCCTTCTCCTTTGGCAGTAGAATGGTTCATACTGAACACTCAGTGACTTTAAACGTGGCACTACCATAGGATGCCACCTTTGCCACAAGTCAGTTTGTGATATAGGTACCCTGCTAGATCTACTCTGGTCTACTGTAAGTGCTATTATTGTGAAGCCTTAGAAATAACAACGACTTAACCACTAAGCTGTAGACCAGGAATACTTAGGGAGCGTGGCTGCCAGGTGCTGAAGCACATAGAGTATACAAATTGCCAGTCCTCTGTATCATCACACACTAAGGAGTTCCAACCTGCTTCTGGAAGCAACATTAGCACAAACTGTGAGTCTGGAGCTTTATGAAATAGGTTTCCATAGCTGAGCAGCTGCATACAAGCTGAAGATCACTATCCTCGATGCCAAGCTTTAGTTGGAGTTGTGTAAAGCACACCGCTACTGGACTCTGGAGCATAGTGCCTACCTGAATGCATAGTGCCTAGAGTAAAGTTTAGTGTAGGAGGGAAAATAATATGGGGCCTTTTTCAGAGTTTGGGATAGACCTAATGTTTCCAGTGAAGGGTAACATTAATGCTATGGCATAAAAAGACATTTTAGAGACAAAGCTACGTCCATGGATTAGTAAACCGATTGTGATCTAGGCCTTCTTGTCCAACGTCAGTTCCGACTTCACAAATATTATTTTGGATTAATAGGTACAAATCCCCCCAGACACACTCCAAAATCCTTGAACTCATGCTATAAAGGTTAACAATATACTGCTTTGACCCGAATATAGGCCGCACTTCCCCCCCCCCACTTTAGGTCTTTAAAGTGGGGATGTGGCCTATATTCGGGGTTTAGCGCAGAGATGCGTAGTTCATATCGCTCAATGCCCGGGACATGCAGTTCCGGGTGGGTGTTTTTTTTTTTTATTTAACCCTGCTGCGGGTAAGCAGCAGGGTTAGGATCCAGATCCCCCGCATTGCTGCAGGGGACCTGGATCCTCCTCTCCGGCAGCTGTGGACGTCTGCGCGATATGCATAGACAACTTCCGCCGGTGCTTCTCCGTTATAGAAGTGCTGGCCACGGAGGTTGTCTGCGCGCATCGCACAGATGCCCACCGGCCGGCCCCGCTAGACACCAGAAAGTCTGGGGGTGCATTGGTAAGTCAGGGGGGTGACTCTTCTAGGAAGCAGAGTGGGATATCAGGGGGGCAGAGTGGCAGTTCTAGGGGGCATAAAGCGTATCTGGGGGCAGGTGGGCATTTCTAGGGGTCAGAGCATCAAATCTGGGGGCATAAAGCATATCAGGTGTTATAAAGCATATTAGGGGCAGAGTGGCATATCTGGGGGGCAGAGTGGCATATCAGTGGTTATAAAGCGTATCTGGGGAGCAGAGTTGCATATCAGGGGGTAGAGGGGCATTATGAATTAAGAGGGACTTTAAAATGGCTATTGGTTTTCTGTTTGTATATAACATATGCTGACAAACTGATAGATACCAAAAATTTTAGAATACATGTATTCCTGTTCATTAGATGAAATACTGTTTTACCGTTCCACTAATGTGTATTTTTTCTTTCAAAATTTTTTTTTCTTTAAAATAGCACCAAACTTCAAGGGTGCGGCCTATAATCGGGTGCGGCCTATATTCGAGCCAATACGGTAAATAAGTAAATAAATAAAGCACTCTTGGGACATCACCTCACAAGACGGTGATGCAAAATGATTTTTATTATGTCCATGTTTTAGTTCTCTTCACAAGGACTTTTATCAAGAATATATATATATATATATCAAGAATCAAGAATATCAATATATATATATATATATATATATATATATATATAGATTTATTTATTTTTCATTCTTCAGGTGACTTCATTAACAGTGTTGCCTCAGGACCCTACCTGATCTTGATCTGCCCCTGGCTGCTTGACTTCTCAGGAACTTTCTCAGAGTTTGAGAAAGGAAGAGCAGCCTTCCTGCCCTCCAGCTTCTGTTGTGTCAAAGCACCGCAGAACTGTCGTGATCTGACATGATGAGGAATAACAGTAGATTAATAATGTCTCTTCTCTCCCATCTCCTTGTGAGCGTAAAACTATGTGCAGCAGAAAAAGACAGAGAGTGAAAAGGAGAGACAAGAACCTCAATTTCATGCATTCGTGCGTGAGTGATGTCTCCATTCGCAACACCAGATGGCGGGTACTTCTGTGAGGGAGCTAATGATCTAATGATCTGGCATATTTAGGGGAACCAATAACAGTGCATTTAACCTTCAGCTGAAAAAAAAACATCACATAGCTTTCTCTCTGTGGGAGAAACCAGCAGATATCAATTACAGTGCTCGCTGAGCCGATCAGCCGGAATAATCAAAATTAGTTTTAAAAACAATAATTAAACAGACCCCAGGGCAAATTGACAGAGGGAGGATGGAAAACAGCACATACAGTGATGACATCACAGAATGTCAGATTCCTTTCTGCCATAAAGCATCCCCTAAAAACTAAGAGCACGTTTTTAACCCTATGTAAGCTGAATGACTTACTAACCCTTTAAAGGTATAGGATCCCCCAAGAGCAGCATAGGCGCCACTTAGTTTTCGTTTTCATATTTATTAACTTTAGTGAGTTTAGGAAGCTTCAGTAAGGACATCTTGCCATTATCATTTGAGCTTGTACATTTGCAAATAGCTTGATTAACTTTTTGCTCACTTTTTGACTTACATGGGAAATCCACAGGGCTTTTCTACAGCAGTGTCATTATACATGGTGATAGATGATAATGTTTGGTATTATATATTTAGTGTTAATGACGTGTTCAGATTTTATTTGACAGAAAACAATTTAGCAAACCTTATATGAAAAGAAATGCTGTTGTTATTTTAAGCTTACTTTAAAAAAAAGGAAAGTCTACAAGCTTACTTTTGATTTCTCAAAAGTGAAAAACAACATTTAATGTCAGTGTAAGGCAGATGGTGATCTCTTCAAATCAGATCATCTTATGGGCAAACTTGTGCCACTGCCTCCTTACCAACCTTCATATGAATTTGAAATTGAAATTTTGCTCAGTATAGAGATCTCTCACCTCACCATTTTGTTTATACATACGTACAAAACGCCTAATTTCATACACACAATATAAGAATTGTAAAACTTACACTTTTATTTGTATTTTGTATAAGACAAATATCTCCATAATGTCTTTCTGTTGTTATTTTTTATTTAGAGCTAATAATTTAAGCAGCGCTTCTTATAATACATATATTCAAGAGATGTGACAAAACTAGAATTGACAAACAGATATTGTAAAAGATGTAAAACCCCCATTTTATGAGATTGACTCATTTACTATTCTACATTTATGTGTTCCTTCCCTAAATCAGTTACCTCTGTTATGAATTTGTCATTGTTGAATTTGTGAGGAGATTCGTCTGCTGGTGATGTTGTTTGCATAATCCCATGACATTGTGTTATGTGCTAATTATTTTAATCCTTTCCTGTTTCTTGTGTTTGTCAATTTCCCCTCCTCCAGTAAAGTGGCTATATCAACTACGCCCAGCCTCAATAAAGTGTCTTGCATCCTGACCGGTGTGTCTTGACTACAGAATAATACCCCTCTCCAACTCTCAGCTGAACTAGGACCGGTCTTACCCTGCTTACCCGGTCTTTCCTGTCCAGATGCCGCATCCTTTTTTACAACAGCACACTCTACTCGTATTTTGACAGCATTGCCCCTGTTACCCTTCTCCACCCAGGACAAAATCATGTGCTTCTTTTGGAACACTGCTTCAGAAAAGCCAAATCTAGTGGAGACTTTATTTATCACAAATCCATTCTATCCATTCTACAGTTCAACAGCTCTAGTTTTCCACTCTCATATCCTCCCTTCCAACCCACAACTCCTTTGTTTCACCTTCATCTTCTTTCCCAGTTCCTCCACACCCACACCACAAACCTCTCTCACTGCCCAAGATCTCGCCACCCACTTCAAAGACAAGATTGAAAGTATTAGACAGGTCTTTTTTTCCTCTGCAAACCCCACCTATTCCACCTACCGTCACCCCCTACTTTTCACACAGTATTTTCCCTTATAATAAAGAGCAGGCAACTCTTTTTGTTAGTACTGAATGTGTTAATCACTATTAAATTAGCAAAATACAAAATACATCACAACATGCACCCCTTGTATGCTCCTCAGATAAATCTATATTGCCAACAGATGTGATAGCTTACAGCAAAAAGGAAGACATAGGACAGATATGTCATACAGTTGGCAGGGGAGTCAGCATTCTTGTGCGAGTCTATGGGATGCTAGTAAAGGTCAATTGAAAGTGTTTACAAGAAACCCCGCATAATGTGCATACCTGGGAACTCTCCGGGTTTGACCCGGAGATTGCAGGGTGAGCACCGCTTCTCCGGGTCAAGTCCCAAATCCTTTGGGTTGCGGGAGTGGGGTCTTGACGCTCCCCGCCCATTTTCCCTTTAAGAGGCAGTGTTTCCCGCTGCCGTCAGTGGGAACGCCCCCAACGTCAGTGGGACCGCCTCCGACAGCAGGAACTCCCACAATGTCCCACTGAAGTCACAGGACCGCCCGCTGACGTCAGTGGGCAGTTCTGGTCACGTCCCGCTACCCGGAGCCAAGAAGTTTGCAGGTATGATAATGTATCATGTGCATAAACAGCACTCAAACCCAGATATAATTGTTACTGTTCTGGACTTTGTAGAAAAATAGGTCACTTTTGGAACTTTTATTATGACCCCAAGTTAACCAGTCTTGTGTCCTTTATGATGCATAGTTGAGATAAAAGCAGTCTGCATCTTAGAGTCTTAGAGTCCCTTCTCAGCAGCACATCTAAGTAGGTGAAGGGTAATGAACATTGCTAATCATCTAATTAAGTTCATTAGTGACCATGCACGCAGTAGCTGACACTGTACTGAACTGCCTGGGATCACAGCAACTTCCTGCAATCTAATTCAGATGTATACTACAGACGGGAGATGGGGTTGCTGGCATATCACATTTGGATAGCAAATACATCCAGGACGCACAGTGACCATAAGTCCTAACATTAGCACTATATCTTCACAACATTTTGTGCATGGAAAGTGTTAAAATACTGGCATTTTAAAAGTCCCATGGGGTGTCTAGTTTTTAAAAAATGTATGATTTTGTGGGGTAAGTTGAATTGGCCGGGTTCAAAGTTGTCCCAAAAATAGTACATCAGTACGCATGCACGGGGGGTGTCGCTGTACTCAGGAGACGTTGATGTGTTGTTTCACAGTAACATATACTGGAACCTGTAAATTCATACCTAAAGTAGAATGTATGTGGGGGGAAAAAACACAAAAAAATACTACAATTGGAACAGCGTCGCTACGGACGCCCTTTGCTCCATCACGTCACTCTTTTGAGGTTACATTAAGCTTGTGGTGGGCAACAGCTAAACACAAGCACCCCAGAAATGTTAAAACAGCCATTGTCACGAAGGATACAAAAAAATAAAATCAGCCATTTTCACAAAGGTGTTAAACCACCTGATCCATTGAAATATGCCCTTGAGAGCTCTCTTACATTCCCATTATATATCATCCCTATCCTCCTTACCTTTTACAGCCTATTTAGTTAATACCTTTTTTAACCTTTTCTTTGACGCACACATGCAGTTATGATATAGTGCAGGCATTAATATCCAGTGGTGTCAAAAATTACCTTATTGATTTTTGCGTACTGTTCTGCATTTTAATGGCTTTGTCCCAGAAACTGTCATTGAATGTATGCAGTTTGTATGAGTAGTTATGTTAAGAAGCAAATAAACACAAGATGTCCATTTTGCACAATAATGCCAGTTTAAAATGATAAACTTGTGGACCAAAATGCTTGCCCCCCCCCACTTCTCCCCCAAGATCGCTGTCATCTGCATCCCCAGTAAATATTCTTCTGACTTTTATTTATCTTTACTACTATCCTTCTTCTTGTTTGGATTTACTTAAACACAACTTAATATATAATATATTATATATTATATATATATATATATATATAATACTGTGATCTGAAGCAACACAAACAGGTTCATGAAATACTGTGAACAGAAAAAAAAATGGTGCTGGGGATATCAAGTGTCCTTATATTTACAAAAATAACTGAAAGTTTCTAAGAATGTCAGTTATGTTGAATAATTAATTCAGTCTATAACTTGTCTACAGAAACACTTAAAACTCAAATCTAAGGGAGCCCCCTCAAACTTGGTTATCAAGCCACTAATGGCGTATGCAGCTACCAAAAGTCAACAGTATAATGCATTGTTCTTGTTCCTGTTTTTATTTATTTTTTGCATGTATTTTTGCAGGATGCTGCTACCACAATGAATGATTGCATGAGAGCAGGCCAGGATGTTTTCAAGTATCTCTACAGAGACAATCAACAGGTACAGCAACATATAACATATAACCAAGATGTGTTTATATAGGAAATGGATTGATGCAAATTAAGTGCCAAAGATTGTTAAAATAAGAAAACTAGGTCATAAAATAACTTAATGTTTTCTAGCTTTAGACACAACCACGATTAATATTGTGCAAAGGTACATCCCATATGTGCTGATTTTCCTATGAATTTGTGTTTTGACTTATTTATCATGACATATTAAATCCCATTTACTTATTAGTCACACCAATAATGTGCCTGCCACATTATCGTAAGAGGTAACCTTTTTCTGTTAAGCAGAACATTAATGTTGCTTTGATGAGTCACAAACAGAACACCTAGATCATTATCACCAAAGATTACATTTTTAACAACATTTCCTAACAATGTTCTATATATTTCCTGTGTATACAGTGTGTTTCCTCAAAAGTGTAGATATAATACAGAAATGATAGCGCATCTTAGCGAGAACGCTATGGAGTGTTTCCTTTTCTAAGAGTCCCAAAAGGACAGTTTAATTGATTGATCCATCCAGTCAGTGAGGGTGAGATGCAGTCATGGCTAGGCTTACTGATATATAATAGTTGGATATAGCGTCCACTAGCACAATCTGCTTTTATTTCAGCTTTTTGCAAAAAAAAGGGATTTGTTTGGCACAATATAAAGTATTTCTCAAACCGAATGCATAATGTTCATTAATAAAAGTAAAACATACATTTCTGATATTTGGTATGGTCACTAATTTTGTATTGTCTGGCCCATGGTAAATGTTTTTTTTTTACTCCCCCACAAAGTCCACACGTTGTTAGTCATCTTTTGACTGATTTTGCTTACTGGGAGTATGGAGTTCCTGGTTCAGTTGGGCTTGAATAGTGGATTCAGATGTTGTTCTTTTCTGTAATGATGTTGGGTTGATACTGGTCTATACTGGTCTTCTGATGGTATGGTCATCATGATCTTCCTGGTCTTGCTCTCAAATGTTTTCACTAAAACAAATTTGCCATTGAATGAAATGAAACGCATACATACTGGAGGTGGTATTCTTTTCTCAGATATGAAAGTTCTTTATTCATTAAAACTATATATATATAATATAAATTGTATTTGTAAATTATACACACTTTTGGTTTTATGCTAGGTAAACAAATGTGAACATATGGCCACTTACAGAAATTGGGTGGCTCAAGAGGAACATCTGTATTCAGAAGGAGGCGTCTGGGGCTCCCTAAGCAGTCAATATAACATGACTTGGGAGTTAAGCCCACATGAAGGTCCATGGCGTGTCAGGAAGAGAATGCAGCCAGTTTGGAGAATGCCGCAGACTCTGGTAAAGTTCAAAGTTTGGTTTAACCACTTTATGCATTTGGACATGGGATGACATCCTGGAAGCAACCTGGAAGGTTAAGCAAGAATCACCTCAGCTTATGTTTGTGGAAGTCCAAACTGTTGTGTAAAACACTACTTGTGATGTACTGTTTGATCATTGAACAATGCTGTTAAATATGCCGGTGCTCTAAAAATCAATTTAAAAAACTACTAACTTTCCTCCTATTTGCTCACCTATTTGTGTCTTGTGTCTGTGTTCCAGAAGTATACGGAGAGCAGGGGGATACGTTCTCTTCAGAGAATGACAAGTCCAGGTATGATAGGTCCATTGAGTTTTCATAAAGAATGTTCTATGATTTATATTACATTATTATAATGATGTTATTAACCTCTTAATGTCAAAGCTCAAAATGCATTGTTTTCAATGGGTTTAGGGACCGCCCATTGTCCTTAAGTGGTTAAAAGAGACTAAAACTTGCAAAATATCTGGTGTCATGTGCAATCCAGAGTTAAAATACCGTATTTGCTCGATTATAAGACGAGGTTTTTTCCAGAGAAAATGCTCTGAAAAATACCCCTCGTCTTATAATCGGGGTCGTCTTCTCAGACCCCCCAAAAAATGTCTGCTGGGGCCATGCTGCTTACCGGTCGCGAGCAGCGTCTCTTCTGTTAGAAGCAGGAGGACAGGAAGCTTGCAGCGTCCTCACAGAGCTCTATCTCCCCCTCCCTCCTCTGGGGGCGGGGCCAGAGAAGTTGCTCTACAGCCGGTCCCCTGCAGAAGTCTTCGAGTGAGAGATCTGCAGTTCAGGTAAGGGGGTGGGGGAGGGTTTTTGGGTAAGTATGTGTGATTAATGTGTGTTTAATGTGTGAAGTATGTGTGATTAATGGAATGAATGAGTATTTAAATGTGTTTGTGTGTGATAGCATGGATGTGTAAGGGGGGTGGGGGTTGTAGCATGGCATAGGGAGGCTGTAATCCCACTACTATCATCCCCAGGTTCCAGCATGTACTGGCTGCCTTGGCTTGATAGGAGTGTGATTGCTGTTAGCAGTTTGATATAGATATATATATATATATATATATATATATCTATATCAAACTGCTAACAGCAATCACACTCCTATCAAGCCAAGGCAGCCAGTACATGCTGGGTTAAAAGGCATATCATGGGGCTGAGTGGCATATAGGAGGTTAAAATGCATTTCTGGACCTCCAGAAATGCATTTTAACCCCCTATATGCCACTCAGCCCCATGATATGCCTATATAACTCCTGAAATGCATTTTAACCCCCTATATGCCACTCAGCCCCATGATATGCCTTTTAACCCCCTATATGCCAGAGTGGCATATAGGGGTATAAGGCATATCATGGGGCAGAGTGGCAAATAGGGGGGTATAAAGCATTTCTGGGGGCAGAGTGGCATAACTGGGGGGAGGCAGGTTGGCAAATAAAAGGAAATTTAAAAAATATATTTTTCTCAATCATAGCTTTTATTAAACATGAAAAAATAATTTACATGAATTAATATTTACTGGTAAAACTTTTTTCCTATAGGGTCGTCTTATATTCAGGCTTTTTGTTTTTTTCCTAAATTAATATTTTGATTTTGGGGGGTCGTCTTATAATCGGGGTCGTCTTATAATCGAGCAAATACGGTAATAGATATCCTACCCAATTTCACCACCTTTCCTACCTTCCTTTCATCTCTCCACTATCCCATGCTTCCTCTTCCATCGTCCATTTATTGTTTCCTTCCTTAACCCCCCTCCTTTTTGTTTTTTACACTTACTTACTGCCATATTTGGTGTTTGGTGGCATCATAAGAAATCAAAATATAGTTTATCTATGTTTGTCAGGGGTGTGTGGAAACACCAAAATAATCCACTCCATCATTATTTATTTTACTATATATTATTATATTAATATTTTACTATATATTAATATCATATTATACTATATAATATTATAACACACATCTTACCCTGATAAAGTGTTCCCATACTGTTCTGTTTCCCAAAGACCATTGTAGGTATTTCCTTATCTGTCTTTTCGTCAGTGACTTTTAGTGTTAAGCTCACAATTTAGATTGTGTTTCCAATATGCTGTGTAAATGGTCCCTTTTATGTAATATACTACATCTAATGAAGTAACACTGCAATGTACACAGCTGTGCTTGTTGAATTTTTAAGGCACAAGAGTACTTATTATAATTTAATTTTTGATGTTTAATGCACAAGGAGATAAAATGACTTGCCAAATACATACAGCTGCTAGTTTTGGAATTGCTCCAAGTACACCTGCATTTGAATGCAATGTCTATATAAACTATACCAAAGTATGGGGGAAAAGGCTAGAGTAGACTGACCCATAGTTACATTTTTGCTGTAAGAGAAGAGCCAAAATACTTATCTTTTTAGTTCTTATTAAACTTTGCCTACAAAAATATCTTCTTTTAGTCTGTAAATGTTTATTCCCATGCATGTCAGCTACTTTGTGCCATAAACTAGAGAGCTGTAGTATATCTTAGCCATGGCATATAGTTGTGGTAGATCAGTTATAGTTAGGGTTCTATGGAACGAGGCCCATCAATCTTCTCTTTCACTAAAACTGTTTTCATAGGTGGCTGGATGAGTGATAGGACTGGGCTGACCTTCTTCCCTGCTCTTCAGGAAGATCTGGAGGGTTCATCGTCTAGAGATCTCTGTATGGAGACACTGAGGATCCTTCAAGAGTTTTCAGAGGGCGAAAAGGTGGTTCTTAGTTAACTGGGAGTACCTATTCTGACAATGGGTTAACTAACCAAATGCAACTAACTTGATCATGATTGATTGGAGGGTGATTTTGGTCTCAAAAGGGAGAAATGAGAGCAGTCATTATGAAAATGAACAACCCTGGTTAAAGAAATCCCCTTAAAGATTTAATGTGATACAGCTGCACTGGATCTCACGCATTTACCTATGTTTATTTATTCTAAAGAATCTTTACCGCAAACTAGCACTATAAAAAATTTCTGGTCAGTGTTTCGTTGTATGTCATATTTGGAAAGTTAATTACCATTATAGTTAGAAAACTGCTGAACATAGGAGGTGAAATTAACTGAGGAATGATGCAGATAAGTCTCCAGATGGTGTGAATTTCTCAGTAGTTTCCATAACTAAAATATCTCCCTGCTGAGAGAAAGGTCGTGTGTGTGTCTCTCTCGCTACCCTTGGTACTATAATTACTATATGTCAGCCTGAGGCTTGATGTTCCTGTGTTTGCGATTCACAGACACAGATGACGGTGGAGCCTGTTACACACAACAGGACCTGTCTGTTATGCTGTATTCAGTAACTTTTATGTGTAACAGGATGTGCACCTGAGACTAGGCATGGGTCACAATCGTCTTCGCCAGTGCATATCTCTGTAAGTGACCATTAAAGAAAGACAGGGACTGGAGACCAGTACAGTTATATGTTCCAGTGTGTGATTTTAAATTGTATTTAATCAATGACAATTGGATTTACTTGAACCCAGTAAGGTTTGAGGGTTTACTGCAGCTAAAAAAAAGTTTCACACACATTGCTGTCTTTTGTCTGCAGATCTCATTCAAGATGTCTGTGGTTTTTGTAGAGGGGCACGTGATCTTAGAAGGGGTTCTTCTCTTCGGGAAAAAACATTTTTACCTATGCCCTCACTTTATCTTGTCCTCCTCTGGGGAAGTTACGTGCACCAGTCATGGAGTCTCAAGGTAGTGTATAATGCAAAAGCCCTAAAACACTCTGTGGAGCACATGTGTTTGTTAGCCATGATTTTACTGTTTTCTGTGATAAAACTTACTGGTTTAGCAGAGGGTGAATATCAATTATACTCAGCTATTAAATCCAGTCCAGTTTTCAGAGCTGTCCCCTTGGGAGCAAATACTACAGATATCCGCTACATCCAATAAAAATGCTAAATTACTGCTTTTTCAACAGCGTTATGTCTTGATAGGAAAGTGATACAGGTGAAGTATGTCGAAAACTGGATAGAGCAGGCATTAAAATGAGCAGACAACGAGCCAGACATTTTTGTTTATTTCAGTTATGGGGAAAATGGACCTCTATGCTAGAGAAATAATTTCCACTTATGACTGTTAACGCTGTACACAGTCTACTTCACTGAGAGACTTTCTGGTACTAGATCGTAGGGTAAAGCTACAGGAGGAGATCTTTACTGACCAGCAGGGATAGTGTAGAAATAAACAGTAGAGCAGTTGTTCCATCGGCTGTTCACGTTTGAAGAATGTTTACGTAGGTTTTCTTTGGACACATACATACATTTTCTATGTAGGTATTTACAGTAATCGATTGTGTTATCTACTACTGGAGATGCATAGATACATCTGTTATTAAATGTCTGCATCACTGTTGTCATCACTTTCAGCATTCAGGATCCCTTCATATATGATCTGTGCTATAAGGATAAGCCCAGCACATACACCAAAAAGCTAGTAGGGAATCTGGAAGCATCTGAGATTGCATTATCTCTTGGAAGAGAGGCTGAACCAGTGACTCCATGGGCAGAGCGTTTCTCATACCACGAAGTGATGGACTTGCAGCCCAGGCATTTCCTCATGCAGGTATTACTGTATAATTTTTAATTAATCCATACACTTTCATCTGGTGGCAACACATCACTGATTTATACCTTATTTCATCTGGGAGCAGCAAAACAATAACTTATACTTGTTTTTTTTTTAGGAAATCGCTATGGAAATATTTTTCATGAATAGAACTACAACGTTTCTTGTCTTTCCCAATGGAGATTTGACTGCAGCAATGAAATGGTAACTCTCAACTGTTCCTCAGTCTTCTCTCCTTACAATTAGACATTTCATTTTAATTCCCTGCCACCCGTTTACATTTTCCACTCTCAAACAAACATGGCAAGAGTATGGCTCTGCTTAGTCTGATTGCTAATGATCAAGTCGTGTATAAGGAGAAGTATATGATATGATGCTTTTGATGTATTGGACAAGTGTACAGTAAATACCCTATGTGAGAGTTAACAGGCTGCTGGCTTGTGAGAATTAATGAGTGGCTAGGCATATAATACATGCCAAATTCACCATTCAGTAAGTGACTCCTAGCTTCCAGGGTTTGTGGCAAGTTTGGTCCTCCATAGATTCAGGCGAGGATTGAAAACTTAAGCAGCTTAAGTTTCACAAACAATTGTTTCCCCAGTGAGAAGAACAAAGTTGAGGACATTAGGCCTTTTGTTCCACTGGAGACAGTCAGTGGACAAAAATTTTACTTTCAGAGCTGTTTGGCGTCTTGGTACTGGAGGCCTGATTGTAGACCTAGGGTCACCAATTCTCATCATATAGTTACCCTGATAGACAAACTAGATTATATAGCAGAGTTATATTTTACATTGAACATCCCAATAAAATTATTTTCTTTCTCACCGTTATGTGCTTTGGGTAGCTTTAATTAATCACTCTGCTTATTTTGTTTCATCTGTCGTTTCTGTTTTGCTTGGAATTTAGGGTTAATTTACACTGTTATTGTAAGCTGTTAAATGATTTTGTTCAATTCTTAGCAGTTATTTTGCTTGTGATTATTAAGATAACATGCACCTTATGTTTTCAAATTGTATATTCTTTTCTATTGTATCTGATTCTTTTTATTCTGCTTAGGTTTCAGTCTCTAATTCCATCTCTCAAACAAAAAGACGTTGTGGAGGATATCCAGGATATTAGGTAGGCTTCTAGCAGCATATGAACCATTACATCCAAATGCATTTTCTCCCACCTTTCATAACTTAGCTTATTTACTTACCAAGAATCCTGTGCCCATGTCATCAACATAATTCAGTTTTTTGTGTTAATTTAGATTATCACTTAAAGGCTTCTAATTCTAATAAAACTCTATACTTCATCTTGCATGTGAAGCAAATAATAATTTGGTGTAGCCACTAATATGATGTAGCATTCCAGTGAGTGACCCCACTCAGAACTATCAGCTTTACCACATGTGCATGTATCAACTGGCATAAGATGTGGGAATACAGCTTAAAAGTCTGTATAGCATATTCAGGTACCAGCAGGAGAGAGAAAGGAAAAGCCTAAAACAGCAATTTGGTGGCCATGTTCTACACAAACCACTGGTAAGTTCCAGTGATGGCTCATTGAGTGTTCCAGGATGCCCCGTGCACATGTGCAGAAAGCACTCCTACCAGTTTCTTTGATGTCTAGAATGTGTGAAAATGTATTCATTTTAGATGTAACATCTACACAGTCTTTTAGCAGTAGTGGTTTTCAATCAATTCCATTGTAGCTTTTTAGTGGTTGCAATGTAGGATGTGCAAAACCATATTTCAATTTATCCAGAGGGGTTCTGGAATGGAGTCCAGGATGTTATAATTATCAATATATTGGCTGCATCTTTGCATTGTAGGTGCCATAGGGTTATCCACTACTATACCATTAGAGTATTTTGATGTTGATGCGGTCACTTTTAGTTTTCACAAGGGCACTGAATTGTTGTTTGTTCTGCCTAAATGTTGTAAAATAAAAAACTTATTTTCTCTTTTTAATTATCTGCTTTCTTAGAATGCTGGGTGGGATTTTTAGACACTGATCTATGTAGCTGCCTCATCTCCCCGCTTTTGTGGGCATTGGGGATCATGGAACGGTTAGGGATATCTCCAGGTGGCTATTTAGGTAAGGTGGGCAGATGACTACACACCAGCTCTGCCCCTCTCCACCTTTTCTCACACCCCAATACATGTGTCCTGATTTGACATTTTGACGGAAATATCTTTGTGTATGTTCTTTCATACTGCTCCTTGTAAAGTTCCCTGGGACTCTAATACTGGGGACAGCTCTGCTTTTTGTGAAATGGCTGTATTCACTAGAATTATGACCACGTTACCAGTTCTGTAAGGTTTCACCATGCAGCCAACTATATCAGGTTATGCCATGCTTTCTTATAATGAATAAATCTAACATCTGCAGGCCAACTGAATTTTCTAATCATTGGCTCTGCTATATCACCTGTAGTATGCATTCTTGCTGAAAGCCAGCATTGACAGGTCATACCAATCATGACCTGTAGTATCCCTAGTTCAGTGTGGCTACCAGACACACAACTCAGAGAAAAGGGGGCTTATTTTATTATTGGTCAACATAATTACAAAATTCTGAGTTTAGCTGAACATTCTGACTCTTCAACCTGTGCATAGTATAAGTCCAAATCTGATTTAATAAGCACCAGTTGATCCAGTTGTGTAATGCACAGCGAAACCAGTGAGCTCATGGGTTAGTGAGTTTAACCTTATGCTGGACATAAATACTTTTTCTATCCCAGCTATCAGAGCATTGCATTTATGATACGATGTCGGTATGAAGTCACACTATAATGACTGTTCACTATGCTGCGGATGTTCATTTTGGTTGCAATGCTTTTAGGCAACTATTGGTTAATTAATATTATTATTATTTATTGTTTTATATAGCGCTATCAAATTCCGTAGCGCTGTACCCATTGTAGACAGGACATAACAAGTAGTATATAACATAACAAATTGACTTACAGAGACAACAGGTGAGGAGGGCCCTGCTCAAACGAGCTTACAACCCTGTCTAGATTTACTACTAACAAAATAATGATACCAAATACAATGTAGATTGGTGGCAATGTAAGTTTTATGTAAGTTGAATGATGGATGTGTCCCCCCCCTTACCTCAGATCACACATTCATATGTGCGGTTTTATGTTTTAATCTTTAGCACACTTTTCATTTCTAGTTCCCGACATTGTCATTTCAGCGCCCTGTAAATTCCCATTCTAGTTTTACGCAAATGTTGTTCCTCTGCTAGTCCTGCAATTTCTGCTTCTATACTGTCACACGCAGACTCTTCATCTTTACTAGAATTCTTTGACAATGGAGTTGGGTATCACCATGTTGGTGAAATTGCGCCTCCTCAATGCAGATGACTCAATGCTCTTTATCTTGCTCCTGTCCTGCTGGCACATGGTCATGCATGGATTGCACAAGTCCTTCTTGTTGACCAGGTAAAGATCCCCCACTCTACGAACAGTATCCTGTTCTTCAGCCTCTTGCTCCTCACGGGTAGGTGGAATGGGATTTCTCTTGGTGTTTAGCTTCTTTAGTTTGGGAAGTTTCAAGAGATTTGTGGGCACAGAAGTAAGGTGATTATCAAACAAACCCACTTCCTTCAGCTCTTTCAAGGCCCCCACATTGGAAGGTCGCATATCAATGGCATTGAGCCCAAGGTTAAGATAGCAGAGATTCTTAAGATGGCCTAGTTCCATTGGGACACCCTTTGTGGTCAGCTTGTTGTTGCAAACATTGAGATACAGCAGTGCTTGGAGTTGGCCGATGGACTCTGGGAGCTTGTCAATCTGATTACTGTGTAGGTCCAGCCACCGTAAATTCTGAAAGCGATGTATCCAGTCAGGCACCTTTTTTATTTGGTTTCTGCTGAGATCCAACTCTTCCACATCACAGAGCTTTAAAAGGCACTTTGGAATCGCTACAATGCCCATTTTAGAAAGATCAAGTCTGCGTTTTCCATCCAGTGTAATTTTGATGCTGTTTTTTGCAATTTTCAATGTGATTTTTTTACCCTTAGGGCCTTTTGCCTTGGGCATCTTCCTGGAAAAAAACATAAAAAATTGCTGTGAAGCTTCTCTGCTTACAAAATGCAGAGAACTATATATATATATATATTAAACAACAGTTCACTCCATTCTCGTTTTCTTAACTATATCCAGTCACCATGACTTTTTAAGTAATAAGACAGAGAATTTCTGCAAACATTTCTAGTATTTTGCCAATTTATAATATGTGCTGCACTACTGGACTTCTACAAAAACAAAAAAACAAATGTGCAAATAAATTTGTAAAGTGAACTGCAGGGGATATATATATATATATATATATATATATATATACAAGCTTGCCAATATTTAGATGCCCTTTTCCATGGATACCTGAAGCACTGCAAAGTCACATTTAGGTCTACCTGTAATATATGGACAGCATTGTGATGTCACAACATGCACTCCCCACAACATGTGGATGCCTGTTAGGTCATGGCACCCTTTGTCCAGGAGTGCGCTCCCTTTTCACAGTTGTTTAGCCTGGCATAGCAAATTTTGGACTGTTGCCAGATATTCATATTCCAGCAAAAGCCAAATCCTCCGTGAATTCTACTTAACTACTTTGGTACCGTTGCTTCTCGTAAGGGAGATCAGGCTGACAGCAAAGCTTCTCTCCCTTCGAATAAAGATTTTAAAAAAATAATTAACGGGACCCCAGTGATGTCTGCATGACATCATTAAAAGGAACTCTAGCCATGATGTAATATTATCTGATGAAGGACAATGCAAAACAAGTTTATCACATTGGAGGGAAAAACATTGCTTCGTACCAAGATACATTTATATTTAAAAAATAATAATACAATAACTGTATGGGAGTGTTTTGAACCATTTGGAGGAGATTAATTCATAACATAAAAATCAGTTGCCTATAAGGTCTGATTTGCATTTTGGTTGCGATGCAATTTTATGATCCAGTAACTATTGGTTAAATTAATTCAACCATGTCTATATTTACTAATAATAAATAATGATACCAAAATACAACGTATATTGATGTATATTGAAGGTTAGTATAACAGGATATAACTGTTTTAGGTTTTAATTTTTAGTACAGCTTTTATTTCTTGTTCCCTGCTTTGTCATTTTAGCTCCCTGTAAATTCCCATTCTCATTTTACAAAAATGTTCCTCTGCTAGTCCTGTATTTTCTGCCCTATTCAACTCCACTAGAATTCTTTGACAATGAAGTTGAGTATCACCAGGTTGGAGAAATTCTGCCTCCTCTGTGGTTGCTGCTGTCCTGCTGGCACATGGTCATGCATGGATTGCACAAGTCCTTCATGTTGACCAGGAAAAACTCTACAAATAGTATCCTGCTTTTCAGCCTCTAACTTCTCCTGGGAAGGTGGAACGGGATTCCTCTTGATCTTTAGCTTCTTTAGTTTGGGAAGCTTCAAGAGAATAATGAGGCGATTAAATAAACGCACTTCCTTCAGCTCTTTCAGAGCTCCCACATTGGTAATACTTGTGTCTATTAGTTGCATGTCTCTATTAGCAGTGGTAAGAGGGAAGTGCTTAAGCCATTGATAAAAAAAAGAAATACTACCTCTACCTTCAACTAGAAGGGCAAATCAGGAAATATTACTTTACTGAGAGGGTAGTGGATACATGGAATAGCCTTCCAGTGGAAGTGGTAGATGATAATACATTGAAGTATTGAGTTTAAGCAAGCATTGGATAGGCATAAGGCTAAGCTATACATAAGATAAGGCCATGGACTAAAGAAAATATTCAGAGGTTGGGCAGACTAGATGGTCCGAATGGTTCTTATCTGCCATCACTTTCTATGTTTCTATGAGCGTAACGCATTTTTTTACAGTTGTAGGTGAGTTAAGATAAGATAAAACATGAAAATTAACTTTTTAAAGAAGTGGTAGTTTTTATTTTGATGTTACATTATGTCCCTTTAGGCTGTCCTGGCAAGCAGTCAAGTATAGAGAAATTTGACAGCCTTAAACATACAAGAGAGAGCATAGTATACCATAGTGGGGTAAGTAAGTAGCCTGTGATAAAGGAGCATGTGTAGTGTTGTGCCTGAGTGACTGCCTCCAAAAGCAGAGCATACTTTTTATGTAGCATCTTGTGTACTTACATTCCCCTCGGGGTGCTGCGGGAGCTCATTAATCATCAGTCAGACGGAAGGAGGTCTTGGTGTGTGTGTGGGGATAGGAGTGGTAATTACAACTACAGAACGTTATGGTTTGCATGAGGATCACAATGACAGAAATGGGTTAATATTATGAATCTAAGAGGTTGATGCTTTTTTAACCCATATTCTACAAGAGAACAACATTGCAACCCAGTAATACCCAAATTAATTTCCTGATGCATTTTTTTGTTAATATGCCCTTTTAAAAGTTCCATCTGTTCATCCTAGAAGATATATGTAATATAAGGTGATGGTTGGGCAGCAGTTGTAGTGTAATTTAATACAATAAACTGTACCATTCTTGATCTGCAATTGAAATTATCCATGAACATATCTGAAAATGTATTATTATTATTATTACATTTATATTTTATTTATATAGCACCAACAAGTTACACAATGCTTCTTGTAACACATATAGAGGGCGCTGCTTGCAAGCGTTAGAGGATTCATAAACTGAAATGGCATATATTGCAATTTTTGTGTATGCAACAGATACAATCTACATAAGGTGTGTCTGAACAAAGGGCCAGTATTTGAAATGGTCAGTGTTGGAACCAGCCAGAATCCACTCCAAAGCCTGATGCTGAGCTCTTGTTCTTGTTTGATATTATGGTCCCCACACGCATGGCTATTGGTATTCTCAAGGTTTTTCCTCGTGTTGTGGATGGGTTTGGCTCAGCTCACAAAAATTGTGAAGTCTGCCTTGCCATCCTACTTCTACAATATCTGAATGCCGTCCCTTCAGCATACCAAGACAGTTTGGACAATGTTACATTTCCAACTTTGTGGGAACAGTTTCGGACAGGCCCTTTTCTATTCCAGCATGACTGCGCCCCAGTGCACAAAGCAAGGTCCATAAAGACATGCTTGAATGAGTTTGGAACTCTCTCTTTGTACGTCATCTCCATTAACAACACTGCTATCTTTCCCACTAACCAGGCCCCATGCCTTGGGTTCATCCTTGACTCTAACCTTTCCTTCATCCCTCACATTCAGTCCCTCGCCAGATCCTCCCGCTTGCACCTAAAAAAAACATCTCTCGCGTCCACCCATTCCTCACACAAGAATCCACAAAACCTCTGGTTCATTCACTTATCATTTCCCATCTTGACTACTGCAACACTCTTCTGGTTGGCAATCCACTGTCTCGACTCTCTCCTTTGCAGTCTTTTCTAAATGCTGCTGCTAGATATATTTTCCTTGCACGCCGCTCCTCTTCTGCTTCCCCAGTCTGGGAAATCCTCCACTGGCTCCCTATTACCTTCAATAATTAAATTTAAAATCCTGGTACTAACATATAAAGCCCTCCATAACACTTCTCCTCCATACATTTCTGCACTCATAAACAAATATTCCCCTACTCCATCTTTACGTTCTTCCCATGAGTTAAGGCTCTCCTCACTTATCACCTCTTCCTTTTCCCATCTACAAGATTTTACTTATGCTGCCCTATATCTCTGGAACCTATTTCCACCAAACTTCCCAACATTCCAGAAACTTCTTCAGAGAATCATACCATCTTAGCTGCTAGAACTTCCCTCTCACTGATACAACCTCACCCTACCTCTCACCTTTCTCTGTTCCTTATGTTTGTCACCCCATTCCCTTAAGATTGTAAGCTTGCAAGCAGGGCTCTCTTCACCAAATGTATCTGTTTGTCTTAGTCTGCCAATTGTAGTCTTGTCATACCCCTTGAATATATGTATTGTATGAAGTGCTGGGTAAAATGTTGGTGCCATATAAATTAAAAGGAAAAAAAAAACAATAATAATTATGAGTTTAATGAATCTAAGTGCAGCAGATGAGCAGGGCCAGGTGCATCCATGTGTTGCCAACCCCAGTAAATTACGATAAATTAATTTAGAAAGTGTTTGAATCTTTACTGTGTTTAAAACATCAAAAGTGTAAAAGGTGTCATACGGTGTTTTTTATTATTTGTTTTCCGTAGCTGATTAACTTAATATGTTTTTTGCCAGTGACAACTGTGTTGCAGCTACAGCCTTATACATTGTTTCGAAGTTGGACAGTAAAACCCACATAGGTTATGTGTACATCACACAATGCTAAGAGATTCATAATTAATCTTGTATCCTTCCCAGCACCCTAGTGGTTCAACTAACTAGAGCTAAATTAATGGCTTTAATGTAATCAACCAGGTTTTCCTTCGATCACATGGGGTACTGCATAAATCAGGAACTGAAAAAAATTACAGCGACAAAAGGGCTGTTACCATGACTCCCAACCAAATTTGTCTGAAATGCAATACTGCTGCCTTTTTAAATGTGTTGCTACAGAGATTGCTGAGCAACAGTTAATCCATGAAGAAACAAACATTCTTCACAAAATTCTGGTGGAAAAAAGTAAAATTAAAACACTTGTCAGGAACATTTCATTGGTTGCTATAATAATAACAAATACTTTTTTGCTGTGTTTCACCAGTATTGCTCTTTGTACATAATCCCCATTGATTGAAATAAGGTTCTGTGGAGATCTGACAGAGAATTTCAGAGTATTTAGCTTTCTTCTAACATTTTTGCACGGTGCTGCACAACATTTAAGTCCTCCGTATGTTGACAAAGCGCAACTCCAGTTATTCTAAGGTTCTCTTGATACCTGGCTAGGTATCGAGGTGTATTAATTATAGAATGCATATAGAATGCATAATACCCGTTTTTAAAACCAATGTGGGCAGATCAAGATCATTTGGGCTCAGGAGCAATGTCCTTAAAGGAGCCCTCAGCAAATATATATATATATATATATATATATATATATATACCTGTGTGTGTGTGCATACACATATACACAAAGGATTTGTGTATATGTGTATGCACACATACATACATGTAGGATTACTACACGTGTTAACAATTCTAACAATTTCTGAGGAAATTTCTGAGGTGAAAGAAATATGCATTATACAGGGCAGCTAAGATCTCCCTAGAGGAGATGCTCACTGAAGTTGGATCTTCATGATGCATATTGAAGTAAAATAGTTAAAACCACATCTGCAAATTCTCTTCCCGACTCTCATTTTAGTTCATAAACTCCACGGACATCCATAAACACAGATCTAAGCTTCTACTAGTAGAGTATCTCTTTTTTCTGTAGCTACAGCTTTCTGGCTGGGGTATCCTGATACAATCATTCTGAACCTTACATTTTCTTTACCAGCAGACAGGCACCATTCACTGTAACATGTGACTATAAAAGGAGCTTGCGGGAGTGGGGTCCTCTTCTGGGCCACCACACCACCCAGCTCAACTGTATTCGTGCTGCAGATAAGTACACCAATTGCATTGCTAGTAAGAAGCAAGTTGAGGCCCCTTGCCACAGGAGCCCTGGGCCAATTGCCTCTTTAGCACCATTGTTAATCTGCCTCTGAGTGTTCTGTAGGAGGATTTGCAAGACAACGGGTCACAAGAATAGATAGTGCCTGTGCTAGTAGCAGATGGATTTGTAACCCCCCCCCCTGTTCCAAGCAGTAAACCTTTGCGAGGTCTTGCTTGTATTTTCTCCTGTAACATTTTCCCTGAGAATAACCAAGCAGATCCCCTCTTACATAGTACTGCTTCTAGTGACTGACTGTAACTAAGTAACAACCCTGGAAGAACATTAACTTAATGAATAAAAGACTGGCTTGTATGAGTGACGGTGTTGCTATGCTTACTGTTGTGAGAGAGAGCACTCTTTGTGTTCACCGTAATACATTTCTGGATGTCACCGGCATACAACCTAACAAACCTGGGCTTTAGTCTTGCTTAGCTACTATTACAACTAAACACTTTAATACTTCCCTTTATATACTTAAGTAGCATTCCTTTCTTATTACTGGGGTAAATGTTGTGTAGTAAAATCTCATTACTGTAATATATTTTTTAATTGCCAATGAGACAACATTTACCGTTTTCCAGCAAAAGAAAAAAATATATACTCTTCTAAAATAACTTTTCTTACCAAACACTTTTCCAGTGATTTTAATTTTCAGTTTTGACAGTAAATAATTGAAGCTGTAAGGTGAAGAGCAATTTGCAAGCAAGATAAAGATACTTATTTAGGATATATATACTGGTGAATATATATATATATATATATATATATAATATTTCTACATTCAAGCAAAATACTCACAGAACTTTTTTGTTTTTTGTTTTCTTTGTGCTTCTTTTGTGTACTCTGTGTGGATTTTCCTTTTTTTCAGGTAACCTTGATCTGTGTATCCTACTGTACCTCTTGATGGTTCTCTGTTTCAGTAGTTCACTTCCCTCTGGATGTTACTTCTCCCCCTACATGCCTCCTGTCTCTTAGCCTCTGTGCATGTCTCCTTCTGCCTTGCTGTCTTAACCAGTCCCCTACCAGTCTGTGCTGTCTGTGTCCCTCTGGTTGCTGTAAACAAAAGTTGTTAAGAAGCAGTCGTTGTAGTGTAAACACAGTTTGAATGTAAACAACCACATTCAAAGCCAAATAACTGCACCGGCTTTCTTCTCCTAAACGTAAGGGTTTAATAGAAAAAGCCTTTTAGACGTTTTTCTTATAGTATAAAATGTGTAGTGGTAACCAGAGGAACCATATTCCCTACCCCTCAGTATTTCAGATGTGAGGATAGAAAGTGACGGCAGATAAGGACCAGTAAGCCCATCCAGTCTGCCCAACCTCTGAGTACTTTCCTTTAGTACTTGCCCTTATCCTATATCTAGCTTGGCCTTATGCCTATCCCATGCTTGCTTAAATGCCTTTACTGTATTAACATCTGCCACTTCTGCTGGAAGGCTATTCCATGTGTCCACTTACCTTTCCGTAAAGTAATATTTTCTGATGTTACCATTAAACCTTTGCCCCTCTAGTTTATGGTTGTGTCCTCTTGTTGTGGTAGTATTTCTCCTTTTAAATAAACTATCTTCCTTTACCTTGTTGATTCCCTTTGAGTATGGATTTTTTTTGTGTGTATAACAAATGTCAAAGGCCTGTAAAGGTAATATCATACTAAAATGATTTAACACACCCTGTAAACATGGAAGTTTGAGTTGGGAATTGGGCTAAGATTTTGTCTCAATTTTAGGTCAAAATCAAGAACACAGTTATACTTACTAGTTCTCTAAACAAATCATGAATTATAAATAAGAAATGTACATATTGATAATAATTTTAATAATATTGAAATAACATTCTTAGTACTTGTCATTATCGTTTGTATATAAATGTGTATAAAGGTTCCCAAAATGTGCTTAATTAAAGGGACATATCTTCCTCTACATTGTACATATAAATGTAGAAATGTATAGGAATACAGGAGTTCTGTTTTTTGTGCCTGCACAGATCTTTTTAAAATCTGTTCCACAAATGAAGAGCATGATATGCCCGATATTGAATCCCAAATGCTCTGTATGTTTTGTTTTTCAAGCCACAGGGAGGTTAAGAAATGATCCCATCAAACACGGGGAGGCTCCTGCACTGCTAAGTACACTAGTGTGCTACTTTCTTGAGCTTTTGCATCCATTCAATCCCAGTTATTTATCCCAGTGACATACCCTGGCCAAGGCCAACTAGGCCTAGTGTGGCAGGTCTGGCGGGGGGCACTAGCCCCCTGCTGCAAAACCAGAAGGCACAGTGGGCCGCTCAGTGGTCCAGAATGAAAGATAAATACACCACTGGTTATTCCTAGAATACAATTTGTCCACCGAAATTCAACTTTTTATACAATAACATATGCTATCCATGCTTTTCTGTTGATCAGTGTGATGAAAAGTTGGTTAATTCCTATAAAAATTGCTACCGTGGTCATTAGGTTGCATAAGTTGCTACACATAGCATGCTGCATCCTACATACTGCAGTTATCTAATGCTAATGCTAAGCTATCTAATGCTATATGAGAAAAGGGGGAATATAGTGAGGAGGGGATAGATAGTGACAAGTGAGTGAGGAGGGGGTAGATAGTGAGAAGGGAGGGAGAGGGGGAGAGATAGTGAGAAAGGAGGGTAACAAGCATATTGAAATAAAGAGTCAGAATTATTTGATTAATGTGTGGATGCATTGTGTGAATGAGTGAGAGAATTAATGAATTTGTGAGAATGCATTAAAGAATATCTGTAAATATCATAGGTGTATAATTGATTTGTGGAAAGGCAAATATGTTGTACGCTGGGCTGTTTGGGGACAAAGATGGCACGTTCTTTGTGGGCAATGTGGATGCCAAGGCATGCCTTTGGGGTGTGCAACCTGTGATCTATGCCTATAATTTAGGGGTTTTATCTATACCTTTTATGCTGAGTTTTTATGTGAGTTCTAGTTGATCTATACCTGCAAAGCTGGGTTTTTGTATTATTCTGTTGATCTATATCTGCAGTGCTATGTTTCCATATATTATTTATATACCTGCAAATGCAGGGTTTGTATGTCTTATTCGGTTGATCAATACCTGCAGTGCTGTTTCCCATGTGTTGTTTATTTGATCTATACCTTCAGTGCTGAGTTTACATGTGATTTCCAGTTGATCTATACCTGCAATTAAAATTTATAATTGCAGGTATTTAATTTAATTTATAATTGCTCCCCTACTCTGGTCCCTGTACCCCCATGCCCCCCCCCTAAATATGAAAGCTTGAGATGCCACTAGGAGCAGGGCTGGTTAGAGAGTTCTAACCAGCCCAAAATCAAAGGAGTGGGGCTCAGCGGGCAGCAGGAGGTCTGCTTACACCCGCCCCCTGTATAACATGAGGAGCGCCAGCTCCTTATGCAGTGCGTTGGGATTTGATGTCAGATACTGGCACTCAGCGCTGAAGCCAAGCCACGCCCACTTCCAAACCAGAAGGTTGCTCATTCCCTTAGGAGAAAAATGGCAAGACAGAAGAAGAAAAGGTGGAGAAAGAGGGGCTACAGGAGAGGAGGTAGACACAGGAAAGGCATGAAAACATTGTGAGAGGGGCATCACCACAGGGGGTCCATGGCTTTTTGTTGCCCGGGGCCATGGATGGTCTCAGTCCGTCCCCGCCACAGACCACATATGTAAATTCACTGTTCTACTGTGCACACACACAATACAAGGATCAGTGGTATTCTTGTAGGTTGATATTTTAGACATATTTCATACTGTAACCCTGTATAGAATATGAACATTATTATCATATATTATACATATCATATTGGCATTTTTGATTAAATCTTTTAATTCTTAAGGTTAGATTGTTCTATGTATACACGTACATGTGAAAGATATGAGCGTTGGTGCACATACAAGTAATATTATTGTGTGCCTTCCATCAATGATTTCTGCAGCTGTTTTCAGTTACTTACATTGTACTCCCTTTATCAGGACTTCAAGTGAGAAGGTCATGCTGCAGAGGTGGCAGGTATGTCCAGCTTTGACCACTCCAGGAATACCAGAAGTTTTCAGATGGTATTTATAATTAGAAGCTTAGCAAGATTAAAACTATTTGTGAGGATGCTTAACAGTTTGAATGCCACAGTAGTGACCTTGTAGTACATTTCATATCTCTCCTTAGAAATGTGAGTCCCATTGCAGTTGGCAAGGGAGCAGTGGTGTGAGAGGCTCTTTATTTTGTATTTAAGGGCATGTATTGTTATATTCCTTCTGCTTCTTGCTTTGTGACTTCCCTGCAGCTCTGAGATAATCATGTGTCTTGGTTTCCTCATTACTTAAGTGATTTTTTTAAATTCTTGTGTCTTAATGTGTTTCATTGGAATGTTCTGTTTGTGTTTCTACTTTACAAAAAGGGTGTGATGTGTTCTAAAAAAATAAAAAAGTAAATATAAGGGCAGACTAGATGGGCCATTTGGTTCTTCATTCACACACAAAAAAAGTCAAAATAGGTTTCCATGTTCCATGACTCATTTTCTGTTCCATAATAGAAAAGAGAAGTGGGGAATTTTGAATACTTGATGTTCCTAAATAATCTGGCTGGCCGTACCATTAGAGACCTCATGCAGTACCCGGTGCTACCTTGGGTTCTACAAGACTACAAGTCAGAAGTGAGTATATAAACAAACAAAATAAGCATCTTTGCCATTGTGGGATTTATTTACAGAGTACTGAGTGGACCAACAATGAAGGTTGGGTATTACTTCCATTGTGGATGTTGCCTCTACTACCCAGACTTTCTTTATATCAATGATATTTACTCAGGAGGGCACATATAAAAGAGAAGAAAATAAATTGTAAAGTGCAGTATGATCTTGATACCAACCTTCTCTTGCTGGAGGACTTAAATAAAAGTTCAAATTGAAATGTTGGCACTGATGAATACAACTCTATACATATCCATGGGAGATTGGAGTACTTTGTTCTGCAACGGTGGTAGAGTATTGTGTTCCAGGATATGTATGTATGTAAAGTTATATTCATTTCTTTTTTCAGTCCATTGTTCAACATTTACTTGGTAAAGTGTGTTTTGTATCGTCATTTTCTATTTTGATCATACAGTTTTTATTTGTGAGCTTATATCAGTTAATGGAATTATTAGCTAGGGGCGCACTTAAAACAAAATGCGGCCACAAAACAATACAAATATATTATTGTCAAAAAGTATGTAATGTTTTTAATTACATCTGATATTGAAACTGACATACTGGGGATATCATGTGTTGCATCGCTGCCTTTAAGTGCCATTTGCAATTTATGTTTTGTTTATCTAGTGATCCCTTGTGAGTCTGTAGCATATGTGTCCCTTATGTTGATGTCCTGCTCATATTACACTGTTTGTTTCCTTCATTCTCTTGTATATCCTCACTATTAAGTGGGTATCATCAATTCAGTGGCTACTCAGCTCTGATTGACTTGGAGAAAGCGGGAATATTGTGTCCAAATGAATATGATTCTGCCATAAATGTATTGGTGGTTATCTATAAAAAGATCCTAGTTTGATTTGTTTGGTTTGAAGTGATCCCATTTTTCATCACAGCATAGTTACTTAGTTATATAGGCTGAAAAAAGACATGTGTCCTTCAAGTTCACCTGTTAATTTGTTGCTGTTGATCCAAAAGAAGGCAAAAAAAAAAACAATTTTCCACTAACCAGGGAAAAAATTCCTTCTTGACCCCAAAATGGCAGTCAGATTTCTCCTTGGATCGATAATAAGACCGACATTTACAGTTTTCACTAGAATCTGATTATTTAATACCTTGTAATAGATTGTAAGCTATTACAAGCAGCCATTTTATTCTTCTATACCAGTGTGTCTTATGATTGTTCATACTATTGTTTATTTTATTTCTCAATAACTTTAATATTACTTTTAATTTCATTTTTTTCTCTTGTTGTGATAGTGCTACACATAATATGGTGGTGCCTAATAGTAATAATAATAATAATACCTTCCCATGACAGGCACTTCATCTCTTTGACCCAAAAGTCTTCCGTGATCTAGCCAAACCCATGGGGGCTCAGAGTAAGGAACGCAGTCAAAAGTTTATTCATCGGTACCAGGAAGTAGAAAAAAACAACGGTAAGGGGGGGGACAAGGGTGTGTGTGTATGATATGTGATGGGTAAATGCTAAAATAGGTCCTAGGCTTATGACTGTTACCAACTAACTATCCAACTATTTATTATCCATAGGTGACTTGGAAGGGCAGTGTCATTATTGTACACACTATTCATCAGCAAGCATTGTCTCATCATACCTAGTTCGAGTGGAGCCATTTACACAAGCCATGCGGTGTTTGCAAGTGAGTAAAACAAACACTGATCTGGGGCTTGAAAAACCAAGTCTCATATAATAACATAAATTCATTATTGCATCCGCATGTCAAACCCAGCATTGTGACTGGTTGTCACAGATCAACTAGTCCTGTAATACAATTTAAATCCTGTGATACTTTGCTTTTGATATGACCCTGCACTGACTCTTGGCCTGCCACCCCTCTGCAAAAACATGTTCTCTTATTGATATCTTCAATTGAGAGCTCAATTGCATTGAAGGGACACGGCAGAGTCATGGAATGGACTGCATAATAATAACAAATATAGTATTATCTTCCTATTTAATATTTGTTATATATCCCTATAATTAAAAAAAAAAAAATACATCCTTGGGATTTGTAGATGCTATTATGGAATTTCACAATTGCATTTGAAAGAATTATGTATGTGTTTATTTTATAAACAAGCTTGATTGAACACAAACACAAGGCCAGTAAATATCGAGTCTGCATTACAGGACATTGATGTTACAATACGATTAGATGCATGTACCACAGGTTAACTGCAACATGATAAAAATTTAGTGAAAAAAGTCCTTGCTGCCTGGAATTTTCAGATGAAATAGTCTGTGGTCCTTTAAATAAAAAAAAAATATATATATATTTTTTCTTTTCATAAACCTTCTCATATGATCATTTCCACATAAAATATACACAAACATATAAATATACATTCACGCTCAGCTGTCTATAAACATGCAAATAAACATATTAATATAGGACATGGGAAATCAGTTATTGTTTTCTGAATAATCCAGATTTAAGATTTAAAGCTGCATCTAATTTATTAGAAGAACCTTACATACATATTTAAAAAGGACATAAAACAATAAAGATATTACTTTGCCCAAACTACATTACAGAGGGAACGAGAGGCCCCGGCCTCCGCCTGCTAATATCGGCAACGCGATTTGTGAGAATAACGGCACGGGCTGTGTATATATTACTTGTGTTTAATACAGATAATCTATTTATAGACACCTGATTGGATCCCCTGGGATTAGAGGCAAAACTCATAAAGCAAAATGTGGAGGAAGGGATATACACTAAAACAGCACTTCTCAACATTTTTTTTTTCCAATCAAATACTAAAGAAAAGTTTGATAGTTGGGTAATTACCCCCAGTTCTAACAGTTTCCTTTAGAATAATATTAACTGAAGTACCCTAAAGGATAGGGGTACCAAATGTTGAGAATTAAACATTGCATTCAAATGCAAACTAGCACTCAAAAAAAAAAATGCACACAAAATGTAACACTGAGACTGACACATGTACCACAAATATACTTACTCATCAAGATTTTACATAGTCATAATTGTTTACACATTAAACATATATAAAAAGCTACCTAGCAGCAAGAATGAAAATAAAGTGTATATGACACTAACGGATAGAAAATCCACGTTATATTTACGGCCTAAAAACAGACAACAAACCTACTACATCTAATATTAGTAATAATTCCAGAAAAATAAAAGTGTCTGTTATCCTGCTGTGCCGTTGACACACTAGTACAACACAAGCTCAAGTAAAACTAAATGGCAGGCGACTGGAAAGGATCGATTTTAATTTAACAGAAACTGCCATGTAAAAAATATATTGGACATCATTTTTTTCTTTACTATGGAGGTATTTTTGTTTTTGTATCGTTATGTAATGTTTTCACCAACGTTATGTTTTTAATATATACATAGCGATATAGGGTTTATTTAAAGATATGCAACCCTGAAAGGCAATTGACTCTTTAGTACAAAAGATACAACATACACATTCTGGATCGTATGGCACATACTAGCCAGACTTGGTTGACTAACAGAAAGTGCATTTAATTATTTATAGGGCGGCTCTCTGGATGTAGCTGATCGGTTATTCCACAGTGTATCAGATGCCTGGGAGTCAGCATCAAGTAAAAATATGAGTGATGTTCGAGAGCTGATCCCCGAGTTTTATTATCTTCCTGAAATGTTTACCAACTCCAAGAATTGTGAACTAGGTTTGTACATTCTTTTCAACATACATGCAAGTAGGCATTTTATTCTAATTTACAAATAACCATTGTTGCATATAACCTAATTCCTAATAGCCTAATATTGCTTATGAGTGGGCGATTTAGGGAAGAACACAACCCTCTTTTAGAATGGCTCTTGCAGCTGCACAAATGGTATAAATTCCACTCTACCAATTGATAAAAACAGTTGTGCAGGAATTTCTGGAATACAAGAATATCTTGTGTTTCTAAAGGTTCACTTTTCAACAATTTGAATATCTTATAGCCATTAGTGCAGTATTAGAAACATGATTTCTAATACTGTTGAATGCCCAAATGATTCCCAGAAATATTTGTTTCATTATGTCAAATATTGGTAGTGTTTTATGGAATACTTAATCATTCAAAGGCAGTTACAGAATGATCAGAAATGTTAGAACAAGAAGTCACAATCTAAAACTAACACAGAAAAACAGAAACACTAAATTGTCAGGTAATAAATTCAAACCTTAACAAGTCCTTGGTCTCATGTTAGATAAAGGATAGCCAAATGCCTATCCTATGCATAAGTTCCCTTATCTCTACAGCTTCTGCTGGGAGGCTGTTCCACTTATCTACCACCTTCTCAGTAGAAAAAAACCTTTATATTACATCTAAGCCACTGACCCTCTAGCACACAAGAAAGACTAAGGGATCGTAGCTTTGTTTTTAATTTATTTTCCTATCTTGCATATGGCTGTTCTCAATCTTATATGAGACCATGGACTTATTAAGGTTTAAGTCTTTACAAACAGGAAAAATGGGAAGACTAGATGAGCTGAATGGTTCTCATCTGCAGTCAAATTTTATGTTTTTAACTACCATAGGTTGTTCATAAATTATATATATACACACATACTATATGGACAAAAGTAGGGAATTAGGGGGTTAATAAGACCCACTGGCACAGCTGTATAAAATCAAGCACCTAGCCATGCAGTCTGCATCTACAAACATTTGTGAAATAAATGGGTCCTTTTGAAGAGCTTAGTGAATTCAAGCGTGGTACTGTGATAGGATGCCACCTTTGCAATAAGTCAGTTTGTGAAATTTCATCCCTGCTAGATATTCCACATTCTATTGTAAGTGGTATTATTGGAAAGTGGAAGCGTTTAGGCAAAGCAGCCACTCAAGCACGAAGCGGAGGACTACTGTCACAACCCAGGTAAAACATAGAAACATAGAAAGTGACGGCAGATAAGAACCAGTAGGCCCATCCTGTCTGCTCAACTAGAAGAGTCAAGGAGGAGCCCATGTACCCCATGATGCATAACAATGGACAGGTAGGTATAGACAAGCTAAGAAAAACACAGACGAGGTTGGCTATTCAGGAAACGTCCTGTATTGGAGTGTGCTGGCAGAATAGGTAAGTACAAACAGGACTGGTTAACAAGCGATACAAAGCCAGATGCACCACAGCAGGATACGGATGTCGGATAACAGACCTTGGAACAGACTGAGTATGGGCTTCAGATAACGGACCCATGGCTTAGAAAGTCCACAGACAGGACACTGGACTCACGTCAGGGAGTCCTCAGGCAGGGCACGATGCTGGAAGCCCCTTAGGAAGGGCACAAAGCCGGAAGCCCCTCAGGCAGGGCACAAAGCCGGAAGCCCCTCGGGCAGGGCACGAGAAGACGTAGTCGCAGGGCCGGCCCAAGACAAAATGCCACCTGGGGCGAAGTTTAAAATGCCGCCCCCCCATTATCTACCCTTCCTCTCCCTCCCTCCCTATTATCTACCCTACCCCCCCCCCTTGTACTTACCTTTCAGCACTCCTGCGGCGAGTCTCCCTGTTTGGTCTCGGTGCCGCCTTGTAATGCTGAGCGCCGGAAATGACGTCATTCTCCGGCGCTCAGCATTACAAGCCGGCACCGAGACCGAACAGGGAGACTCGCCGCAGAGGAGAGAGAGAGGGGCGTCGAGCGGGTACTGAGAACTTGGTAAGCGAAAACCACTCGGCGCCCCTCTCTCTCCTCCGCTTTAAGGAAAAAAAAAGGGTTTGGGGCGGCAAAGTGCCGCCCCTTCAAAAGTGCCGCCTGGAGCAGTTGCCCCACTCTGCTCCATTGTCGGGCCGGCCCTGCGTAGTCAAGCAAGCCAGTTCAGTACCAAAAGATCACAAGCGGCAGGCCAAATCAGGAACCAAAAAGCAGAGTCAGGAACAAGCCAGGTCACAATAAATGTCAACAGGAAACAACTGTAGCACTGCATTCATCACAAAGCACAGGCATATACTGGCGGACAGAACAGTTATTTAAGGCAGGGCAATACCCAAGTTATCAGGTTCAGCTGGCAGATTTTTAAGTGCTGGTTCCCACACTCAGAAGGGTGGCCTCTAGAGGATGCAAGGAATATAACATCTAATAATATAGAGTCCCGGGCAAAAAGGGTGAAACAGCGAGGCACTTGGTTCGTAAACGGCCCCAACACTCTGCTTATTTCATTGACCTTAATATCAGCACAAAAACTCTGCGGCGGGAGCTTCATGAAATGGGTTTCCATGGCAGAGCAGCTGCATGCAAGCTTCAAATCACGAAGGACAACGCCAAGGGTCGGATCGCGCAATGAACTGGAATGGAGATTATGAGCCAGGCCTTCTCGTCCAACCTCAGTGCCTTTACAAATTAATGAATGGGCAAAAATCTTGCAGAAAGCCTTCCCAGAAGAGTGGAAGCTGTTATAGCTACATATTAATGTGTATGTTTTTAGATTGCAATGTCACGAAAGTCCATGCGTTTATTCATAGGCTACCTATGAGTAAGTCTTAATTAGGCACTAATCGCATTAGGCATGGCCTGTTCACATCCAGTGTAAGCGGTAAACTCCAGTATTACATTTTCTACTTTCGGATAAAAGCTCTTGAGTCGTAGGGTGCTATTTGTTGTGCCTATGGACTATTTGGAATAGTTAGAAGTCTCTGTTATGTGCACATATGTATACGCACACACAAAGAATGTGACAGAACACAATATGGTAGAGAAAATCAATGCTTATTCTTAGAGTAAATACACAGTGTACACAAAGACCTTTCAGTAGTTCTTTGCACTACATCCAGGTTGGCTATTCTTGTCTGTTACAGGCTGCATGCAGGATGGTACTGTTGTAGGCGATGTAATCCTTCCACCTTGGGCTCATGGAGATCCTCACTCTTTTGTCCGTCTGCACAGAGAGGTAAAAACATTAATACTAAAACTGTAGTGAGTAACTGTAGTGTAGTAACTTTTTACATGTACACTTGCAACTAATATGTATACACACATATACAATAATGTCCTCACACAGACTGCCCTCTGATCAATCCCAGAATTTTGTGTATGTGATGGTGTGTACAGCATTCTGTTAGCAGCCCACCTAATATATTTGTTATTTTTATCTCAATGCTTACTTAGTGCCTGCATAAAGAAAATGTTTTGTGATTTAAGATATGTTATATATTTTCATCTATACATATGCAAAGTGACCCCCTACAAAATCCACTTTTAGCCATGAAATCAAGGGGAGACTGTGAGGTTAGCACACTAGTAACATTTCTCATAGGATGTTTCTTGATAATAAACTGTAGTAGATATTGCAATCTGTCCACTAGAGGGAACACAAAGATCACATCAGTCCTCTCTTTGTTTTTCTGCTGAGGCAGTGACATAGTATCCGTTGTTTAGGTTTAAAAGAAACACAAGTCCGTCAAGTTCAACCCTCCTGTTGGTCGAGAAGAAGGCCAAAAACCTAGACTGAAGTGCTTTCTGACGCCTAAAAAAGGGAAAAAAACTTCTTGACAACAATAATCTGATTTCTCACTGGATCAATAAGCTATAACTAATTATGTCCTTATATATCCCTGTATATTATTCTTTGCTTAAAAATCATCCAGCCCATATTGGAATGCATCAATTAAATTTGATAGCACAAGACAGGTAGTAAATCAAACCTTGTTTACTTCTTTAGGTGAGCATTTCTTTCTTAAAGTCTGAATGGATAATCTCTTGTTCTGTTGGGAAAAAAAAACAGTTAAATAGATTCTGCTATTGGTCCCGAGTTTAAAAATACCCAATGTTTTTTTGCAAGTTATAGGGCAATAAGTATAATATGTGTTCAGCAACATCTTCTGAGTACAGTGATACCCCCATGCACGGGTTTGAGAGGTAAAAGGCCACATTTGAGAAGTGAGCATTTTTCAACTTGGAACTTTGACATCTGGTCACCCTGCCTCAATGTCCTATTCGGCACATCTTTAAAGCAGGTCAATTTACCTCATCAAACCATATATTTTTGAAAATTAGACACCCCAGGGGTATTTCAAAATATTTCGAAGATACAGTGCTAATTTCCTTTTTTTTTTTTTTTAGTTTTTATATTTTTGGACTTCTTTTTAAAACTGGATGTTTCCCTTAATGGTGATATCGCTCGTTAATTATTTTTACATGTTACCACATTTTTAGTTATTTTTAAAAAAATATTTTTATGTTTTTTTCTATTTTTTAAAAAATATATTTTACTAATCACATTATGATTAGAAAGCTGGACTCCATTGATGTGCATGGTTGAATGCAGTACCTGGATGCTGTCCAGAGTTCTCAAGAGGGTCTGGAAACTTATTTATATTTTAATGGGCGCTGACATCTTGCAAGAGGCAAAATCTCTCGCAATTATGCTTGTGACCGCTCTCCAGAGTGGTCACTGTGTGCTTTGGGTTTAGTTTTCGGTGTTGCTAAATGCCTCAGTATCAAGGCATTTCTGCAACACCATTAAAGTGAATAAAGCAACCTTTGATTGACTTTAACACTTAATTTAATGACGTACCAGACACGTCATCGATCATTAACTGACCGTTTTACTGTGATTTGTTGGGCAGTAGATCTTGCAACAGCTGTCTTACAACAAATCTTACAACAAGCTCTCTTGCTAAGTTTATTGCCTACAATATCAGACAACACTATACATTATAGGGAGAAGATGTAGACTTATCTAATTTTCATACCACCTCTCACAGGAACATCATTGACTGTGGAAGTAGTGAGAGAACCTTGAAATAATTATGATACATGTTACATAATTGGTGAGAAACCCATTTTTAGAATAATGCAAAACTTTTCACACACCTTTAGGAAAATTAGGAAAACGTTGCTGGATAACCTAAACACTTAACTACATGTCCACCTCCTTCTGCTTTTTTATGTATACTAGAGTTTGTCTGTATAGCTCCAAAGTTTCGGGTCACTTAGAAGGTTCGTCATCCATTAAAATAACACCAAATGGATAAATACAGTGTAGATATTGTGGATTTTGTAAATGACGGTTGTGAAAACAGCTGATTTTGAATGGAATATCTTCATAGGCATTGAAACACAGTATGGCTTTCCGCATACAAAAAAATCCTTTTATGTCTTTTGTGCTCAGGCCCTGGAGTCTGAGTATGTCAGCTCTCAACTTCATCACTGGATTGACCTGATTTTTGGCTACAAGCAGCGTGGGGATAATGCTGTTCAGGCACTCAATCTATTTCACCCTTATTTCTATGGATCTCCAGCCAATATGCGCAGTGCCGACCACCTTATCCGAAACACAGTGACTGGGTTCATAATTAACTTTGGCCAGGTTCCAAAGCAGGTAACGCAGAGAATAAAAAACACTGGATAAACTTATTCATATGTATGTCGGAAACAGTGTAAGCACATCCATTACTTAACATACTTTATTCATTTTGCAGCTTTTCACTAAATCTCACCCAGTTCGCCTGGCGAAAGATTCAACAGGACACCAGATCATCCCCTTCTACACCATACCCGGTGGTCTGAAGCCAACTAAGGTCTCACCACGAGGTACTGCTCGTTACAATTCTGTTACAACTCGTCACTGTTACAATTAGTGTTTCACACACAAGTTTTCAACCTGCCTTATCCTGATTTCTCAGCTCTCCTAGATACCTCTAGTGACATAGACCAATGGGTTTGAGTATTTTGAAATCTGAAATAATATTGTCTGCATATATGTAATCTGTTTAACCATCATAGATATATTGATACTTCTAAATTATTATAATTGCACCATTGCATCACTGAACGTTCTGTCCTGTTAACATTTAGAGGACTAAACTTACCATAGGAAGAAACTAGACAATGTTCTAGGATTGCAAAGTAACAAGGAGTAGTACCCTGGCTTGCCAAATACAAGACATCCTTGGTGAAACGGTGGTTATGAAACATGACACCGAAATCATAGCTGGCTAAGGTCACCTTTACCACCATAAATACATTTACTAATGCTGTTAATCATAAATCTCAGTACACATATATGAAATCTCTACGCAAACCTCCTGATGCATCATAATTCACCCTTTCTCCCTGTGTGTTTTCCAGGGGGAAATTTGCGTGGGGCTGTAGGACAGATAATAGCAACACGTAAGGGAGTGTTTGCAGTGGAAAAGAATCATGTTCTACTTCCTCCAACATGCACATCGAGCATAAGCTGGGGTCACAGTGATGGATCAGTGAAACTACA
Organism: Spea bombifrons; assembly: GCF_027358695.1. Lineage (NCBI taxonomy): Eukaryota > Metazoa > Chordata > Amphibia > Anura > Pelobatidae > Spea > Spea bombifrons. Next base: position 8,493,538 of record NC_071097.1, read on the forward strand.
CAGCTGCAGTACACACAAGGTAAGGTTCATTGTATTGCCAACAACAACATCAGAAACAACTTTCCACTTTCATTGCCTTTGTAAGGCACTAGTTAGGATGAGGCCTGTCCCGCCACCATTGTTTTTAAATAGGAACATCCTCTCTAGGGTTAATACACTAAAAGTTGAATTGTTAACACAGCTTGCATTCACTTGCAACCTGAATATTTATTAACATTCAAGTTAAGTGCTTGCAAGTCTTAAACTTGCAAGTTGCAGTGGAGGACAAGTTAAACTTCACTCCTCACTTGCATGCCTTAAACGGCAACTTGTAAAATTCACCTCCTTCTTATCCCTAAAATCCCACATGGCTGTTAAATGTGTCTGTCTAGTTTGAGAATTCTGCAGATATTGGTTGTGTAAGATAATGTATTTTTGTTTTTAGCGAATGACTCATAAACTGTGATGTCCACATGGGTAAATTCTTCTTCATGTTAAATTAGGAATCCCAGTGGCTGTATAATGAAATGCAGTGTTCTAGTCTCTCTTTTGTGTTGCAGGTTTTGGCTGTGTGGGAGTTGATATTACAATGGGGATGGTGTCATTGTATTGTGTGTCCCTTGCCAACCTTGATCGTTACAGCTATGAGTAGCTCGGTTCTATGTGCCTGGGAGTTCAGTTCCCCAGGACTGAAAGATCAGGAACCTAGACTGAAGATCAAAAAGGTATTAACTGATTCAAATGCGCCACCAAAATGTGAAACTGTTCACTATCTTTTAAAGCACAATAAAATGCCCATACGACAAACATTATCTCAGCCAAAAGCCACCTAGATATTTTGCCAAAATCTTCAGTAGTGTGCAAAAGATTGTATAAAAAAAAAGCCTTATCAGTTGTTTGGTTCTATCCTCTGTAGGTTTAATCACCTTCAAAGGATAGAAACACACAAACCTATGTGCTAACAGGTGTTATAGGCCATTCAAACTAGGCTCAAATCAGAAAAGCATGACTATGCACATGACTGCATGACCTGAATGGCCTATAACACCTATTAGCACATAGGTTTGTGTGTTTCAATCCTTAATTACTTACTGACATTACCTATTTCGCATACTTGCGAACTTCTGGGAGCAGACGACCCGGAGCCCTCCTTTAAGGAGAAGGCTTTACAAGAGTCGTAAGTGAGCGTGACCAAACAGCGAATGACTCAGAGACTCCTGGCGAAAACCAGAGATTTTGCAGGTATACAGGTATCATGGGAGAAAACAAGGTGTAAATACTAACTTTTGACTCTAATTATACCCATACATGTACAATGTACATGTGAGCCAAGTTTGTCAGCTCAGTAGGAGTAGAATTGTGTTCACAGTGTTTGAGATATTTTTAGTGAGTTCCTGAAACCCCACAGTGTTTGCAGCCCATTTTGATGATTTACAGACTGATATATGAGGCTATACATAAAAAGTGATCTCTGACCGCAGGTTATAACCCCTTGATAAGAGAATACACCCACATTTATACTTCATATTTGCTTCCTACATTCTAAGTGAAAGCAAATTCATAATTGATTTCAGAGCAGCTGCTTCACAGAAACATAGGTCGCCCTGCAAGAGCCTCAAGGATAGATTTACTTTTAGATTAAGAGAGAGCAACTTCCTCTGTAAAACTTTTGTACTGTCCTCTTCAGGTGCTGACAGGACATAGTTCTGCAGTGCTCTGTGTATCTGCGTCCATGCAGTATGGAGTGCTTATAAGTGGATCTTCAGATGGATCCTGCATTATTTGGGACCTGGACAAACTAAAATGTTTCCGCCGACTCCCAACACACCAAGGAAAGGTTACCTGTGTCAACATCAGTGACAGTACGGTGAGAATGTGATAAATTCTACATTTATGGTGTTAACTTTTAGAGAGCAGCTGCGTGGTATTAAATTAGAGTAAAATGTGATTGTATACACCATGTAAATCTATACCAACAGCCTACATGTATTACACATGTATTATACATGCTTAAACACAAAAGGAACCACAGTGCACAAGAAAAAAAACACAAATCAATATGGCCATGTTAGAAATACTACCTGAAGACTTGTCATATGTATATTCAAGTCATCTTCTGTATTCATATGTGTATTCCCCATGGTGGACCAAATTCTCCAAATTAGACACTCAGGAATCATTGCCCTTGTAGTCACCCATCCTTGTACAAGGTTTAGTATATTGACTTATTAGGACTGGTAAGATGAGGTCTACCCTTTCCCCCAGGTGCTGTTCCACTTCAGTTCCAACAACAGCTGGGGTAGAGGTTGCCTTTCTCTGGAACATCTTTACTGAGCAGAGTAATCTTATTGGAACCTCTATATAAAATATGTAAAACTACATCTGACCTTTTATATCTTCATTTATCCTTTTTAATGATATTGTATGTTGCAGTTCAGTCTTAAAACAAAATGTGGGCACAATTTCAAGCAAAAATGGTTGCTGTCAAGTATTTTGGGAGCTGCAGTCAGTGGTACACATGAGTAAAAATCCTAGGGTATAACAGGTATTTGAAGAATGTCTCAAGAGTTACTGCATAAATGTTTTGAAATGGTACTCTTGCTTTGACGAACGTTGGTAGCTTTCTTCATCATGCCTCTTGTTGTTTCCTAAGGGTTATATTGCCACCTACAGCATCTCTGCTCTCTATTTGTGGTCAGTTAATGGTGATCCTGTGTCCTGTACGAATATTGGAAGTGGCATTCATTGTGTCTGTTTTGCTGGACTGAGCGTGATGGTCACAGGGTCTGTGGACGGAACTGTCAAGGTTAGTTTGAAAGCACAATTTTTTGCTGTATCTGCTCACTGTAACCCCAGCTGTGAACCACAAACCTGTTCACTTTCATTGATTGCCAGTCTATTCACTCACGTTGATACCCCTGTACTGCCAATAACCACATAGTATTGACAATCTCTCTCAATGTCACAAAATGTTTGTGCAAGACTTTTACCTGTCAGGACATCAGTGGTGATAAAGTTATCTCAGGCTAGAATAATGAAAAAATTGCACAAAACTAAAACTTTGCCAGTGTATAAATACGGTAGTTTTCTGTAGGACAAGAAAGGGAGCACAACCATACCATAAACACATAACATTTCATTAGTAAATATCTGTCTGGTTTTTGGTCTCAAAACAGCCAAATCCAAAGTGATGATATTGCATTTTCAACAGAAATATGTATTCAGGTTGGTAATTCTTTTACCAAGCTGCAAGCACGTTTTTAGCCATATTGCATTTGTGGTATCTTTATAAACCACTCTCCTTGGAATCTCCGTATTAAGTTTATCCTTTTCTCTACCTTTAGCTATGGAAGATGGAAGTCGCTGAAGAAAACAAAGAAATTGGTTTGGGAGGTAAATGTAAATTCACATTGCATCTAACCCTAAAAGACAAGCCCTTCCTGTACTCGGTGGGTGTTTCTGAATAGAAATCACAAATTGTTTCAGTAATTTCATGTACCCAGGGAAAGAAATGCACTGAAATACTGTTTGGTTAGAATGGGTTTGTTAAAAATGACATTTTACATCAATTTTTAAGACATATTCGCGCTGAAATGGTTAAATCAAAAGTGTTAAAATGCCCCTAGTAAAATACTTTGGGTTGTCAACTTTAAAAAAATACATACTTTTGTTTAGCAGCTTTTCCTAATTTTTAGATATTTTTCATACTAAATGATGGTTTATATCTATAATTATTATTTCAAAAGAAAGCCCTACTTGTGCTGATAAAACAATATATAAATAGTGTGTGGGGGTGACCTAAATTATTTAGTGAGCAGTCATAGTTGAATAAAGACATAACAAAAACGCTATAGTTATTTAGTGCAAACATGGTAAAAAGGGTCCTGAGAGGGTTAATATGTTCTTGGGATCTGCATTAATTACCACTGTCCTATTATTAAAGATTCCTTTTGGGATTGGTTTAGGAAGTATTGATAAGGGCACTCTAAGCAGTATCCTGTAGAAATTGGACCCATTCACTTCTATTTTGGCATATTTGTCATACTTAAATGTTTCAGATCATCAAGCTAATTTTAATATTAGATAAAGGCAACTTGAGTAAACACAAAATGCAGCTTTTAAATGATTTCATGTTTAGAAAGGAACACTAGCTAGGTCTGTGTGAAAAACTACTGCCACCTTAGATTCTAAATCAGTTAACCAAATATAATTGATAACTGGGTTAAATTTTACTAGGCATTATTACTGTCAGCACTGTACAATCTAAACATCAATTAAATAGAACCTGTCTTCCAAAGTGAAGTAGGCTAAGAAAAAAGCACATGAAATTTAAGAACAGATGAGAAACAATTGACAGTCTGGAAAGGGTAACAAAGGCATTTTTAAAGCTCTGGCACTGCAGCCAACCATGGTGAGTGCCATTATCCACAAATCAAGAAAACCTGGAACAATGGTAGTCCTTTCCAAAATTCCTCCCAAGACTGCATCAATAACTCATCCAGGAGGTCAATACAGAGCCTAGACTTATGTGTAAAGCACTGCAAGTAAAGATCCGTGTTCACAATAAGACTGCATAAAAGTGACCCATGGTAGAGTTGCAGGGCCAAAACCACTACTGACCAGAAAGAACACAAAGGCTGGTCTCAGGGGATCCGTACCCCCGGTTCCTACGCCCATGCCCTTTTTTGGGAGACCTTTATCTGGCATAAAGGTAACATAGCAATAAGAATATTGTAACAACAGTCAAACACAGTGATGGTGTGGGGCTGCTTTGCTGCTTCAGGACATAAGCAGCTTACCATAATTGATGGAACATAAATTCTGCTCTCTACCAGAAAATCCTGAAAGACAATGTCCAGCAATCAGTTTGTGGCCTAAATCTCAAACGCAGGTGGGTTATGCAGCAGGACAAAGCAAGAATTCAGCGCAAAAACCCTGGAATGTGTCTGAATTAAAACAATTCTTCCAGGAAGAGTGGGGCAAAATTCATCCACACTGATGTAAAAGACTCATTGGCAGTTATCAAATGTTTGATTACAGTTGCTGCCCCACATGGTGGCACAGCCAGTTATTAGATTTAGGGGAGCTATTACTTTTTCATATGAGTGATATAGCTCTTACCTTCAGTACACGAAACAATCATTTAAACGCTGCGTTCTGTGCTTACTCGAGTTTTCTTTGTCTCATATTAAAATTATTTGGATCTAAATAGCAAAAATAGAAGAAATCAGGAAACGGGAAAAATACTTTTTTACAGTACTGTAATACCATGTAATAAAATGTGCTAGTAATGTGCATCAAAACCAAAAATTAGAAATATTTATGTATATTGTAATGCTACAGTTCATACAATTTATATTGCATGTGTGGCAGGCACATCATAGGCACATGCAGCCTCATGGAGCAGGACTGGATTCAGTGGCGTCGGCAGGGGAGGGCCAGAGGGGGCCACCCCCCTACATCATGCTGTGCCCCACCGTGTTCCCCCTCAATTGAAACGCCATTTTGTGATGTTTTTTTGCAGCAGCGAAAAAGCATTGATTGACGCGGATAAGAGAGAGTAGATAGTGAGAAATGGGGGGAGAGGGGGTGGATGGTGAGAAGTGGGGGGGGAGCGGGTAGATAGTGAGAAAGGAAAGTAGTTATTATATTGAAATAAAGAACAAGAATGAGTGAGAGAATGAATGAATTAAGTTGTGATTGAATGAGAGAATGAATGAATTAATGTGTGTATGAATTGTGTGAATGAGTGAGAGTATGAATTGATGCGTGGATGAATTGTGTGAGAATGAATGAATTAATGTGTGGATAAATTGTCTGAATGAGTGAGAGTGTGAAATAATGTGTGGATGTATTGTGTGAATGAGTGAGAGAATGAATTCATTTGTGAGAATACATTATTGGTGCGAATGAAAGTGTGAATTAGAGAGTGACTGTAAAAGTGTTTGTGTTTAAAGGCAAAGATGGCACAAGCAGGGTGTTTAAGCCTTGGGGACCAAGATGACACAGGCAGGGTGTTTATTTGACAAAGATGGCACAGGTAGTGTGTTTATGCGACAAAGATGGCACAGGGCAGGCTGTTTGGGGACAAAGATGTCCTATGATGGGCTGTTTGGGGACTAAGTTGACTCATGCTGGGCTGTTTGGGGACAAAGATGGCACATCCTGTGTTTGTAATTTGGGTACTGGTCAGGTTCTATGTTGTATGGCAATGTGGATGCCAAGGCTGGCCTTTGGGGTGTGCAACCTGTGACCTATGCCTGTAATTGGACAGGCATACACTGGCAGACTGCACATGCAGCTCTGTGGAGAAGAACTAGATTTCCCCAGTATTATAGATTTTTTTTTTTTTTTTAAAAAAGGTTCCCCCAGAATAAGGACGATCAAAGTATATTCAGGACCAATACAAACCATTGTGTGGAAATCTTTTCATAAACAGGACTATGTATAGGACACGTGGTCATGCGTTTAGACTGGAAGAAAGGAAATTTAGTCTAAAGCAGAGGAAAGGGTTTTTTACAGTAAGGACAATAAGGATGTGGAATTCTCTGCCTGCAGAGGTAGTTTTATCTGAGTCTGTACAGACGTTTAAACAGCAACTGTATGGATACTTGGAAAAACAGAATATTCGGGGATATAATCTTTAATTATGGTGAAACAGCTTATTGATCCAAGGAAATATCTGACTGCCATTTTAGGGTCAAGAAGGAATTTTTTCCCTGGTTAGTGCAAAATTGGAAAGAGCCAAACTGGGGGGTTTTGCCTTCTTTTGGATCAACGGCAACAAATTAACCGATATAGGAAAGGCTGAACTTGATGGACGCATGTAACTATGTAAAGTGGTGCAGCCGCTAGTAATAGTAGTAGAACACTGGGCCTGAGCAGGAGGACTGAATTTCCCCAATATTATATATTATAATGCCTGGTTTTGTCACCAATATTTATTTATCAATGAAAAATAATAGATATGATAGAAAGGTAAAAAAAAAAATTGACTTGTCCACAAATTACAGATGCGGCTAGTAGCATAAATGAGCAACTGCATTAAACTCTACTCAGGAATAGAGGAAAAATGCTGCCGACACAGTAGTACACTACAGTAGTCACTACAGCTTCTCCAATCCACAACAGTTAATTGTCTGCACTAGAATAATCTATTAATTAACGTGCAGTATCGTATATGAGTAATGAGCAATAATCTCAGCCTCTGCTCAACTGTCTCCAACACTCCAACTCCCATTAGTCTGTAACTGCCTCTACTGACAAAATGGTGTCAGCACACTTCCATATCTAATGCTTACCCCCATTTTTTTGGCTACTTCTACCTCTCAGTCATTGATATGTACCCTCCTCTCCCACTTTACCTCATCAAGAAGCACCAAAGTGGCTTGTAACAAATCAAAACAAATTTTTGTTTTTGTTAGTTTCGTCAGAGATCGCCCTTGTTTTGGTTGATTTGTATGAATGCAAATAAGAATGCACAAGTCTAGACACTGGCTACTTTCTCATCCTGTTTGAATAATCTGTAGCAGTGGATTAGAGGCCATATATAGTTTTGGGAATGTTGTGGTGGCCTGTGTGTTGCTCTTCATCATATTTAGGAACAGAATACCATGGGGATCTGTCATCTACAGCCTCTCAGGAGATAATTTACATAGTCAAAAAAGGAAATAAACATAACTTTTGCGTGAAAAGATCACTTCTGCAACATGTTGGGTATTTCTAATAGCATAAACCCAACCATTATTTATTTTGAGTCTTCCTAAACCTGGACCAAAAATCCCAGCCCTGCGGATAGAGATATGCACATTCCAGTCAGCATACAGTGGCCTCTGTCACCGACTACCAGCACAATTGTCTGAGATAATTACATTGTTTAATCTAATCGCAAACTCCATTATCACAATCCAGCACAGCGCTCTCACAGAAAAGCCCCTATTAATCCCATCATTAGGAGAAAAGAATCTCTCTAGGGCCACAAGCCTGCGCTCATCCCTCTGTCCCCGAGCTAGCAATCCAGGCTGCCCATCTCCAGAGCTTCCACTGCCTTTCCCCGCTCCAGCTAATTAGCAGATGCATGCGTGTGCCTGCGTCTCCTTATTAATCCTAAGCGCCATAAACAAACAGCAAGGAAGATTCTGCTGAAGCGGCATGCAATTTGGAAAGCAATAATACACAAATCCAATTTCAAACACAATAGTTTGAGCATTGTGTCAGACTCTGTAACTATCACAGCACTCAAATTCAATTGCTAGGCTCCTTTCCCAGCAGCAAGCTGAAATTAAATATATTTTTCTCAATTTAACAACTTGCTGACCATAAATTAAAGCAGTTTTCAAATATGTTTATATATGTATCATTGGGTACATATATAGCATATGTGTATAAATATATACCGGTGTGTGTGTATGTATATATATATATATATATATATATATATATATATATATATGCAATAACATATTGAAAGAAAATAATAAAAATATATATGTATGTACAATTATTGCATATTTTATATATGATTTTTTTGCCACAGTTTAGTATGTGGTGTTAACGCATGTTAACTTACTTATAAAATTGGCTTTACAGCAATTAAAGTTCCAGTGGTTAATATTGGGTAATGCCAATATTATATACAGTTGGTTATATATATTATTTTATATATTTGATTATGCAAATGTATATACATTGGTTATATACATTTTTCAGCAAGGCATTGATGTTCATTTACATAACATTTTTTTTCACTTACATTTTCTTTACTGAGTCAAAGTTTAGTGTATTCTTCTACACTGTGACATAGACCAACTGGAGAGAACTTTTACAATTGCATGTTACTCATGTTACTATTTGCACTTTATTATCCACTAGATTTTCATTAATTCACAGAATGATCACCACCAGAGAGTACACCTGTGCTTTTGCTTATACCGTATTTGCTCGATTATAAGACGAGGTTTTTTTTCAGAGCAAATCGGGGTCGTCTTCTAATCAGACCTCAAATAGAGGTCTGATTAGGAGACTAAGATCCAGATCCCCCGCACCGCTGCAGGGGACCTGGATCCTCCTGTCTCACCCCCCCCCCATCATACACACACTTACCGGTGCTTCCTGCTGTATTGCCGGTGCAGCGGGTTGACGTCTACGCGATCCGCGTAGACAACGTCCGCTGCAGCCGGAAGGAGGTGTGGCTAGCAGCGGGGGTTGTCTGCGTCCGTCGCTTAGACCTTCCCCGACTGTCAGAGATCAGAGTTCCCCGCACTGGTGCCGCACCGGTGTGGGGAACTCTGATCTCTGACAGCCGGGGAAAGTATACGCAACGGGCGCATACAAACCCCCGCTGCCAACTCCACCTCCTTCCGGCTGCAGCGGAAGGCGACGTCAACCCGCTGCCCCGGCTGGACGCACCGGTAAGAGAGGGCTGAGAGGGGAGAGAGGGGGAAGGGGGGTGAGAGAGAGGGAAGGGGGGTGAGAGAGGGGGGAGAGAGAGAGAGTGTGTGTGTGTGTGTGTGTGTTAAATGGGGGTATAGGGTGTGTGTGTGTTAAATGGGGGCATAGGGCATTTCTGGAGTGGCGTTAAGGGGGCATTTAATAGAGCACTCTGCCTCCTGAAATGCCTTATACCTCCCTATATGCCACTCTGCCCCATAATATGCCTTTTAACCCCCTAAATGCCAGAGTGGCATATAGGGGTATAAGGCATTTCTGGAGGCAGAGTGCTCTATACAATGCCTTTTAACTCCCTTAATGCCACTCTGCCTCCTGAAATGCCTTATACCTCCCTATATGCCACTCTGCCCCATAATATGCGTTTTAACCCCCTAAATGCCAGAATGGGATATAGGGGTATAAGGCATTTTGGAGGCAGAGTGGCACATAGGGGGTCAAAAGGCATACCATGGGGCACAGTGGCATATAGAGGGTTAAAAGGCATATCATGGGCCACAGTGCCATATTGGAGTGGCAAGCCTGGGGGCAGATGTGCGTAACTGGGGGACAGGTTGGAAAATACAAGAAATCAAAACAAAAAAAATATTTTTCTCAATCATAGCTTTTATTAAAAAAAATAGTTTACATGAATTAACATTTACTGGTAAAACTTTTTTCCTTTGGGGTCGTCTTATATTCAGGCTTTTTCTTTTTTTCCTAAGTTAATAATCAGATTTTGGGGGGTCGTCTTATAATCGAGCAAATACAGTATATTGCTTTCTTGTTACTTTCAAACACGTCTTGATGAAAGTCAACAAGGGCAACATAGTAACATAGTTCATAAGGTTGAAAAAAGACCAAATCCATCAAGTTCAACCTATATACATATTGTGTCCCTACTGTGTTGATCCAGAGGAAGTAAAAAAAAAACCCTTATGAAGCAGATGCCAATTGCCCCATACCAGGGGGAAAATTCCTTCCTGACTCCAAATATGGCAATCAGAATGGTTGACTGTCTCAGTCCATACTTGTGGACTTTTTCTTTCTTTTTATTTATAATTTGTTCACAAACATTCCCGTCCCAATAAAATACATGTGAACAAGAGAATACTTGAAATATATATTCTATTAAAGTCAGCTTTGGGTAGTTTTGGCCATGGTGCAGTCAGCTTCGCCTTCAGCACCGTGACAGGAACAGTAGTCAATTTTATTTAGTTAAATAACATAGACACTTAACACATGATAAACACGTGGTACAAACATGCCAGAACACGCAACAAACATCACCAGCACTTTACTTAACACTAATTTAAACGTTCCTAACAACAACACCGGCTGGCATAACTGTAAAACCATATCCCTGTTGAATTAAATGTCTTAATTCAAAATGAGAGTCGCATAATTTTGCCCTTTTTTTTGACAGGAATGCCCTTTCTAACTAGCTCATCTTTAAGATTCTTTGAAAGACCAAAACAAAACAGGTCTAACAGTGCCACATTATTCCATGCTGTTCTATAGCCCAAACACTAAATTTTGTAATTTATTCTCAGACCTAATGGCAGGTTTTGTGTTTTTGCTATGTCTGTGATTGCCTATTAACTCATTTAGTGCATCTCCACTTCTTTTGAAATAAAGAAAAACTCCAAAAATGTATTTAGGTATTTGTCCTGTTCTCGGAAACACCTCATATGCCTGGTATTGTATGGGTAGTGTATGGGTTAAATATGAATGATGCGCCTCACTGTTTCTAAACAAGGTTTTTCAAACTAATATTTGAAAGTTGACATCCCAAAGGAGCGGCATTTTAACACTTTTTTATATATCCATTTTAGCGCCAATCAATCCTAAACATTGCAGTAAAATGTAATTTCTTTCATTTTTAACAACCCCATTCTATCCAAATACAGTATTTTAGTAGATTTCTTTCCCTGAGTACGTGAAATTACTGAAACAACTTGTGACGTGTATTCAGAACCCCCTCCCCTTTTTTGTATTCACTTCAACTAAGTCAATTTACTCAAGACTTATAATGCATGGTGAATAAGCTATTAACGCTGAAATATAGTCAAGGAGTTCCACTCGTTCACAATGGTAACAAGGAATGTAGAATTTATATATAAATAAATTGTTGGTTCAGTATGGGAGACATTGGGAAGGAAGAAGGAAAGAATGGTAACATGACATGATATACCTCCAAATCCCCTTATGACTTCACAAAGTATTGTTTATTAGTTAAAAGTGTTATGCTCAAGATTTATCACATTTGATAATTAAGTCACTATTTTGGAACTGATTTAAAGATTTTTTATCAATATCACTTTATAGAATTTTGGGTTCTACTCACTATTATGGGTTGGTAAATAACTCACTATTATTGGAGTTAAAGATTCCTTAGTGATTCACTTCTGCATGGAAATAATTCAAGGACCTTTGAATTGGCACAAAAATAACGTGTTTATATAGGAGGGGAGCACATGGCTATTAAAAAACGGAAATACAAATGTAAAAAAAAATGACCCGCACCACTATTACTGGTTGGTTTACTAATATTGGAATTGAGTTTTTAGTTATTCACATCTCTATAAAAATAATTTAAGGATCTTTGGTATAGGTACACAAAAAATGTGTATATATAGGAGGAAAGCATATGGGTCAGAAGAGTGCAAATACAAATGTAAAAAAAATTTTTTTTTCTTTCTTCTCATTGTCTAATATACAAGATAAGGGGTGATTACTTTTATCTAAAGTAATATGCAGAATTTTAGTTGAATTTATATAATGTTATTGCAATTATATAATGATCCACGATGTAGTAATAGGATGATTTATAACTTTTACTTATGATAATATGTCATCATATACCTCCTTATTTGATGCCCCTAACCTAACAAGTTCTGCAATAAAAGCAGTAGTTTGCAGAAAAGGGCTATATTTATCTCAAAGGGCTACAATTTATATATATATATATATATATATATACACACAATTGTTAATATTTACACTTAAAACCAGACAAAATAGATAGAATAACATGTGGTACTCTGATATTTGGCGGATATTTTAACTGTATCTAATTTAAAACTAGATTGAAATAATAATTCAAAACTCCCCCAAAAAAGATAAAACTGCCTGAACTCTCACAAGATAAAATTGAATATCTAAATAGACCTTTTAATTGAAAGGAGATTAGAGATGCAATATATATATATATAAAGCACCGGGCCGGGACATTTTTCTCCTCTATATTTTATCAAAAATTTGAAAATATAGTTTCTCCTCTCCTACTACGAGCATTCTCAAACATTTCTGATTGTAATCAATACCAAGAGAAATGCTACAAGCCTCTATTACACCGATCCTTAAGACCGACAAGGAGTCTACTCTGGTCTCTAACTTTAGGTCAATATTACTTATCAATTTGGATATAAAAAATATTTTCACGAATCCTTGCAAACAGGTAATTCCAGGCATTATACATTAATACCAAAGTGGATTTATCAAAGCAAGGGGTGTGACAGATAATATTAGGAAGCTACTGAATCATATTCAACACATAGATATACAAAAATCTAGTGCAGTTCTGATGGCCCTTGATGCCAAGAAGGCTGTTAACTGGAGGTTTTTGGAGGTCTATTTAAGGAAAAAACTATGGCATTATACTCTTGTGCAAGAGTTTCGGGCCATATGCTTCTATCTAGACAGTTTTCTATAGAGAATGGAACTAGGTAAGGCTGCCCTCTAAACCCACTACTTTACATAATGTCTATGGAACCTATGGTGGCCCTATTAAGATAAACATTAAAAGGCATTACAGTAAACTCAACTCAAATGTAAAATAGCCTTATATGCAGACAATGATTTTCTTTCTCTTGCAGAATTCAGTCTCAAAACTTTTGAACATTATAGACATTTACGGCAAACTTTCAGGCTACATAAATAATATAAACAAGACACAAACTTTATCAAAATTTATATCTGAAGATTCAATGAAAATACTAAGAATTATGTTTCATTTTGATTGGAATAATAATTGTATAGATGATCTAGGAATTAAGATGCTGCCAGACTTCAATTACTCTGATCTATCTAATTTTAAAAAGACCCTTAATTCATAGTGAGGGAGGGAAATCTCTTGGCTGGGTTGAATAAATGTTGTCAATTCCTATTTAATTCCAAAAGTATTGTATTTACCATATTGGGTCGATTATAGGCCGCACCCTAAAAGTTAGAAATTTTGATTCTTAGTGTAATAGATATGCTGCCACTCTGCTCCCCCAGATATGCTGCTACTCTGCCCCCCCGAGATATGCTGCCACTCTGCCCCCCCGAGATATGCTGCCACTCTGTCTGCCCCCCCGAGATATGCTGCCACTCTGCCCCCCCCAAGATATGCTGCCACTCTGCCCCCAAGATGTGGCTCCCGCTCTAGATTTACCAATCCAGACTCCCGGGTGTCTTGCAGGGTTGGCGTATACAACTTCTGGTGCCGGCACTTCTGCTGTGGGAAGTGCCGGCAATGGAGATTGTTAAAGCGCATTGTGCAGGCGTTCACCCGCTGCGGCGATACGAGCGTAAACTATTGTTAAAGCACATCGAGCAGACGTGCCGGCACCGGAGGTTGTTTATGCACATCGCCACAGCCGGTGAACGTCTGTGCGATGCGCTTAGACAATCTCCCGTGCTGGCAGTGGAGGCTGTCTCAGCGTATCGGAGAGTAGGATGCAGGTCCCCTGCAGCGCTGCCTGGGATCTGTATCCTAAAACTGCATGTCCCAGGCGTCAGGCGATACGAATTGTACATTCCTGTGCTAAACCCGTATATAGGCCGCACCTCCATTTTAAAGACTTAAAGTGGGGGGGAGTGCGGCCTATATTCGGGCAAATATGGTAACATGAAACATCACATTGAAAGTAAATATTAATAAATTAAAGCAATCCAAAAATAGTATAAGTCAGTATATATGGCAGGACAAGAGGCCTACAATTGCACAAGCACGTTTCCAAAGAAAATGTGTGAATGGGGATATTTCCTTTCCTGATGTCTCGCATGTGATAAGTCTTTAGAAAATGTTTCCTCTCCCAAACCTGTATGGTTGGAAATTTAAAGAATAGACATTGAACTAATTGAAGCATTTTAATGGTCTTGTTACAAACGGACATTATTAAAAGTTTATATATTAAAAATATTATCGCTGACAGTTTAAGACCACAATTCTTTTACTTAGAAAATGTTCATATTCAAAACCATATCTTAATGTTCACTCCGATCGCATGTATGGAATTTATGATTGGCAACTTAAATTTAAAGGGCTGGAAAAAAACAAAGTATTAGGTATTACAGATATTCTTGATCAAGGAATTATTTTACCTTTTGATCAATTGCAAATTAAATTTGGTCTACCATCCAAACAGATATTTAATTATTTAAGACTCAAACGTCTTTAGTCTTTTGTAGAACTAAAATTATTTATTATTTATGATAGCCACTTTAAAAAGAAAGTAATTTCTAGTATGTCAAAGTTCCTCCAACGATCTCCATCGCAAAAATAAATTACATACTACTTTTCCTTGGTAAAATTGTATACAAGGAATCTTACTGACAAAAAGATTAATTGCTGCTTTTCGCCCAGTTGCTGGAGATGTTCTAAAGAACTGGGATCCTATCTGCATATTTGGTGGGACTGTAATGAGCAAACTTCTACCAAAAGAAATTTGCAAAAGCTCCTGCAATATATTCTAGAGGTATTCTATAGGAGGAAACTGGAAGAAATCTGGTAGTCTTGCCTGGCAAGAAATTATAAACCAGATTGAATTACAATATAATTTGGAACCAAGCTTTTTCAATAAACAACTCTATTGAGACCAGTAAAGAAATCTGGCAACCATGGTTAATCTTTGTCTCTTAATGAATATAAATCATCAGTGAGACTCTCCTGATTCTTTCTCTCTCCTTCACCACTTGTTCTCATATTTGTTCTAAGAATGACCTAAATTTAAACTAAATTCTTGTAACCTACCAACTGATTGACAGTTTTTCTTCTACTGAATACAGTATTGTGAACTGCAATCTACCTTGCATTACTGTATAGATATGTGAATCAAATATTGTATGGATGCATTCATTGTCTGACAGAAAATAAATTTAAATAATAAAAAAAACACCCCCCGAGTACAGGGACCATATGCATTGGTAAGGCATGAGACACAATAGAGGTCCCATATTTTTTAACCCCCAATTTTAAAAAAATTAGACAGCTTGGGGAATCTAGTTAGGGGCATATTGGCTTGTCGCATGCAGCTAATTCCACACCAACATCTTCTAAAGTTAGTCTAACAAAAAGGGAAATATTTTTCACTTCCATTTTGCATTTTCACCAGGTTTAGTTTTCTGAGTGCATATGTGAAACAAAAAAGGTCTTGATTTGTGCTTAGTAACACCCCCCCCCGAGTTTAGCAATACCCCACATGCATGGATAGGTCATGGTTGATGACTTGTAAGTCTACTGACATTGATCAGGGAGACGAATCAATAATCAGTGACTTAAAATGTCACTGATGGGTGATCAAGTTATAATTATGTGTTTTTTTTTATTATTACTTAAGATGACCTCTCTCTTTCTAGGGCAGGGTCATTCAAGGGCTGCTATAATGATCAGATCCCTCCTATTGGCCAGGAGTGATCTGATCATCATCAGCCAACTTTTGGCAGTTTTAACGGCTGCAGATCCTTAACTCACAGCAATTGACCAGGAAGCACCCTTGACTTCCAAGTCAGTGCTATTATTATTATTTGTTTTAATCTTTTAATGCTGATGGAGCTGGTGGAGCACAGGAACCGGCATAAGGAATATTGACTGATATTTAGTCCCCACAAGCTTGCAGGGACAAATATTAATCCCTGCATACTGCAATCATGTCATGGTACCAGGTACATCACAGAACCAATGAGCCCACTTGGGCATGACATACTTGGTACGCCTCCAGACGTGAAGGTGGAGGTACTGTAGTAGCGACCAAGCAAGAAAGAGCCTACGTTTTAAATGTAACTGCTGGATGTAGACACCGGTGGAGCTCTGGGACGTGGGGTAAACATTACCTGTGTTACAGACTGACACAGTGTGAAATGCTTTATCTGAGTCCTGTTACTGTTACAGAGACTTTGTGTGATCCTTGGGGCCTACACAGACTATAATTTATATTTAAGCTCCTTTACACAATTATACAATTTATAAGAATAATCTTGGATCCTATTATAACAGGTTTGATTTCATCTTAATATGTAGATGTTGAATTGCTGAATACACAACAACCCTTTAATTTAGTGCACTTCTAATTTGACAAGTGGTAGTACTAAGAAACGACTAAACAAAACAAAAAGTTGATGTGCAAAGAAATATAGCACAAGGCACAATCTCATCTGCCTTTTTTATTTGTGTAGGTGAGAAGCTGGGTACTTCTCTGCGTTTGTTTCATCAGTTGGTGCCTGGAGACTCGACCACGGGGAAGCAGCATCGTCTGGCAGCAGTCACAGCTCTCACTGTGTCAAGGTACAAAGCTTGATCTGTTCTACTCCCTACTTTGGCAATATACAATCATTATTGTCATAACACCAGTTGCACTTTTTCACTTTTTTATATATTCTCAAAAAAAAATATGTTGTGATGTCTTAGCAGTGGGCAGCATTTATGTGGAGATACTGTGTCTCCACACTGGATGTGAAATACTGTTCCTCCCTGGCATGTTCACAGGATTCTTGCTCACCCAATGGTTCTGTTAACCGACAGGGATGCTGTATTTAAGGAGGTTGTCTCAGTAGCTGTGGTTTGATCTTGTTTATTGTGCCACTTGAAAGACAGATAGTGAACACTTGCCAAACCAGCGCTGGCAATAGATGTGTTTAGCATAAAAATGTGAAAGCCCTGGGGGTGGGGGTCTAAGAAAGCAACAAATGTGTACTGCAGAACCCTTCTTACATTTGCAGGCAGGACATAGAAACATACAATTTGGCGGCAAAAATAAACAAACAAGATTTAACTTAATGCACTTGTATATTGTTAGAGGGGATTTGATGGCTTAAGTGTGCCTTTAAATCAGTAGGTGAATTTTGTTTCACCCCACCACTACTGACTTCTTGAAAGAGAAAGCACACACTCTGTGAGAAGAGAGACATGCATACAGATACAAACTGTGCTTTCTTCTGCCGAGACACCAGCGGTTAAGCCCTTCGGCACCAGAGAAAACCAGCATTATAGCGATGAAGGGGGATGCTGCTGCAACGGAGTCGCTTTAGTGCTGTAGCTTGCCGTAGTGTAGCTTATGCAGAGCTGGTACTGTCCTAAAAGGGACAGTGAGCTGTCATAGCAACCCACCCATCAGACAGAACCAATGTTGAGGTGAGAACAGAACACTTTATTGCAGAAACACACAGCCTTATATACACATCTCAATCAGATGAGGAATGTAATTAGTTTAACACACACAATGGGTCCACCAACTACATATTTGGGAACATACACATGCTGTTTTGGGGCCTTTCCAAAGGAGCTCACCCACAAACAAGGTGTCCCTGGATAGCTCAGGACCTCCTTTACCTGGTTCAAATAGCGTCTTGACCCCAAGAAACTACGTTTATACTTCACCAGTTCATGGCTGACTTTCCATCCGATGAAGAGTTCCAGGGCTCTTAGATGTTTTCCGCTTTGTTATGAAAAGGTGGCTTTCCGGGCTTCCCTGTGGAGCACCCACTTAACCACAAAAAATGTCATTATCCGTCCTTTGGCGTCCGAGTGACACCTGGTTAAACTTCCGATCCACGGCATTCCTATGTAACGCACTGGGCATTTTCGGATTTCTTGAGGATCAGAAACTTTGGTCAGCTTATGGAGCTCTGTCTGGAAAGCATAAATAGGGTTCCAGTTGGTCTCTCTGCTTCCACCCTGTAATCCTATCAGGTACAGGATGACTTAAACATAAATCCACCGAGGGGAAATGATGTTAGAAATCCACAAAATGATAATAGTCTTTTATAGGTGGATCATGCACAGGGCAATCCTAGTCCCAGCAGTCCCAAGGCCCTTCCAGGAGTCCAGGGTATGGATTTTTCCATGACAGTGCTTTTATTGAATATAATAATAGTTATAATATTTACTCAAATGATACATAAAATTGACATGTTGGTGATCGAGTGGAAGCATTAGACCAATACAGCATTAGAATTTGAATGTAGATATGGTGTGTTACAATCTTTTAGACTGTTCAGCAGTTTTAAAATACTTCTAGTAATTGGTTTCACCCTAGTGCTGCTTTGGAGCTCTTTATGCTATTTACCCGGTATATTGCAGACACACACACCTAAACTTCCACCTGTCTATTATATTGTCATCAATTATAAAGCAAAATATCAGTAATCTTTATGCAAACTGGTAAAATCTGTTTACGCACAATGAAAACCCATGGAAGCATCTGGAAAAAAAAGCTATGTGGTATAGCTGGAGGCATTAGTAGCAGAAAGCAAGGGCAGATCTAGAGCCTGACCTTGTAGTGGGGCCTCACACTAAAACACACCCAGATACAAACATCCAGACCCTTGCACTAACACATGTATACACACACTAACATACACACCCAGACACCCACACAAACACAAAGATGCTCAAACACACATACTAACATACCCAAACAAAAACACATGTTTACACACTAATATACCCCCACACACTCACATACACACCCAGACACGCACATTGAATGAAGACACCTTCACACACTAAAATACGCACACACACTAACATACCCAGGCACATAATCACACACCAACATACCAAAACACACACGTTCACTAACATACCCAGACACCCATGCTAAAATAACCAAAGACACATGGAGACATTAATGTACAGACAGACACACTCACTAAAACACACACTTTCATATATACATGTTTACATACCCAGACACCCATTCTAACCCATTCAAAGACACGTGTTCAAATGCTTATATATCCATACACTCATACACTAATATTCCTAGGCGGATACACACACTTACAGTGAAGGAAAAAATATTTGATCCCCTGCTGATTTTGTACATTTGCCCACTGACAAAGACATGATCAGTCAATAATTTTAA
This sequence comes from Spea bombifrons, assembly GCF_027358695.1. Classification (NCBI taxonomy): domain Eukaryota; kingdom Metazoa; phylum Chordata; class Amphibia; order Anura; family Pelobatidae; genus Spea; species Spea bombifrons. Next base: position 8,513,073 of record NC_071097.1, read on the forward strand.
TGGTAGGTAGTGAGAGACAGAATAACAACAAAAATATCTCAAATAAGTTATAAATTAATTTGCATTTTACTTAGTATTTGATCCCCTATCAATCAGCAAGATGTCTGGCTCCCAGGTGTCTTAAAGGGAGAGACACTTGTCTGAAGAAGCAATCAATCAATTAGATTCCAAACTCTCCACCATGACCAAAGAGCTGTCCAAGGATGTCAGGGACAAGATTGTAGACCTACACATGGCTGTAATGGTCTACAAGACCGTTGCCAAGCAGCTTGGTGAGAAGGTGACAACAGTTGGTGCGATTATATAGAAATGGAAGAAACACAAAATAACTGTCAATCTCCCTCGGTCTGGGGCTCCATGCAAGATCTCACCTCATGGAGTTTCAATGATCATGAGAACGGTGAGGAATCAACACAGAACTAACTACAAAACAATTGGTAATACACTACGCTATGAAGGACTAAAATCCTGCAGCGCCCGCAAGGCCCCCTGCTCAAGAAAGCAGATGTACAGGCCCGTCTGCCAATGAACATCTGAAGGATTCAGAGGAGAACTGGGTAAAAGTGTTGTGATCAGATTAGACAAAAATCTATTTGGCATCAACTCAACTCGGCGTGTTTGAAGGAAGAGGAATGCTGCCTATGACCCCAAGAACACCATCCCCACCGTCAAACATGGAGGTGGAAACATTATGAATTGGGGAAGTTTTTCTGCAAGAGAACTTCACCGCATCAAAGAGATGATGAAGGTTCGAGTTGCCAAACATCCGCCTCGAAACCTTAATGACTTGGAGAGGATCTGCAAAGAGAAGTGGGACAAAATCCCTCCTGAGATGCAAACCTGGTAGTTACAAGAAACGTCTGATTTCTGTGATTGCCAACAAGGGTTTTGCAACCAAGTACTAAATCATGTTTTGCAAAGGGGTCAAATACGTATTTCACCAAAAAATGTAAAATGCAAATTAATTCATAACTTATTCAGATTTTTTTTTGTTATTCTGTCTCTCACTGTTCAGATAAAATTATAGACTGATCATGTATGTATGTATGTATGTATGTATGTATATATATAAAATCATACCCAGACACACTTACATACCCAGGCAGATACACACTTACATATATAGTCAGACACACTAACATAACCAGGCAGGCACTAATATACATACCCAGGCAGACGCTAACATGCATACCCATACCAACATACAGACACACACACAAATACCCAGATACTGAAATATATACCCAGACACTAACATACATACCCAGACACACACTGACAGGATGTCAGTGCCCCAAAAAAACTTGTTTGTGCCATCTGTGTTCACAGGCTGCTTGTCAGCATCCCCAAACAACTTTTCAGTGCCCCAGACAGTTTGCCTGTGTAATTTTTGTCCCCAAACAGCTTGCCTGTGCCATTGTTGTCCCCAAAAAGTTTGCCTGTGCCATTGTTGTCCCCAAAAAGTTTGCCTGTGCCATTGTTGTTCCCAAACAGTTTGCTTGTGCCATGCCATCCTTGTCACCAAACAGCTTGTCTGTGGCCCCAAACAGCTTGCCTTTGCCATCTTTGTTCCAACAAGCTTGTTAATGCCCATATAGCTTGTCTGTGTGCAGACTGACTCAGCATGCAGGAAGTGGATGTCATGTCACTTCCTGCGCGATGGATGATTTAGGCACAAAGTTGCCTAATAACATCCATATGAGAGGGTTTCCAATATCTGTCTATATGCCGATTACATTTTAATCCCTGTTATTGACCTTCCTGTTTCCTTGGGTTAACTGATGAGAGAAATTAAAAATTACAGTTTAATTTCAAATTACAAATTAAATATAAATACAACAATAGCTCAAGTCTGAAAAGTCTAAAAATTTAGAAGACATTATGGTTAAAAAAACTGCAAAAGAATCTTCAATTGTGTTGGATGAATAAAGATTTTAAGTATCTTGGTATACCTAATACAAGGGATATTAAAATACCGGTAATGACGGAGGTGAGGCAGACCAACAAATCTGTAATGGAGACGCAATAAAATATCATGGTGGGATAGGATATATACTCCAAAGTGGCCTTATTTATTTCTGATGATACCTTTAGAGGTCCAAAAGAACTGGCTTGATTTAATACAATCAGGCTTTTCTGGCTTTATATGGAGAGATACAAAAAAAAACCTAGGATAAAGTTCTCTGATTCAAGCTAAGATGGTTAATCAAGGAGACCTAGGCTGTCCCCTCATAAATCAAAGCTACCAGGCAAATATTGTGGCCCATATACATCACCATTCACAGCTATTTCCATGTAAAATAGGAAATTTCTAGCTGTGCTAACATATAGCATACATACAGTACAGGAACGCAATAAATGTACATCGACATACCAGAGCTTGTACTTTATGTGTGGAGAATGAGAAGGACAAAAACATTTTTGAAAACTGGTGACAAGTTAACCATAAGCTGCAACCCAAAACAAAAGGTAAAAGTCAGGGGACATTGACAGTGTGTTTCCAACCCTTGAGATGTAATGGAAAATGTAGTAAGTGACAATAACTCCAACTAATGTTATAGAAAATGTTGTCCTAAGTAACCTAATAGAAAAGTTAGAGTATACCTCCAAAAGGTGCACGGAGGAAACAAAGGACGACCATGGCAGCCACTTAAGACCATTTTTATACTCCCCCAGAAGCAGCTACCAAATCTTCCAACTGGGAAATTAAATTAACTCTAGCAATCCAAGCACTTATGGACCAGGAATCCTCCAAAATCTGGGGATAATGGCCTTGGCAGCTTGAACTAAATGCATCGTGAGAGAGTGCTGCAGGGGAACTAACAAAGTCTGGGTCCATTACCTCCCTTATCACCGAAACCACAATCTCCCAAAACCTACGAATGTCATCACACTCCCACCACAAGTGAATATATGAACCTTCCCGTAATCCTGATACTTGAGGGAGATAATGATGAATATCTGTAGGAACCTTCTACCAATGAGATTTGAATGAACGTTCCTGGATCTTGCTGGACATAACCCCTTTGTGTATGTTCAGTAACATTTTATCCCAATCCTCCTCCGTAAATCCCTTTCCCATAAACTACAATAAAATGGTTTGGTATTACCATATTTGTTCAAAAGTAAAGCGTAAATTCTTGATAAAAGATGGGAGGGTTCAAAGGGCGAAAGACACAATTGCTCAAAACCAGTTAACATCCTAGTGACTTGAGCGGCTCTGAGTCAAAATGCTTCACCTGATGCTATAGAAAAGTCGCTTGAAAGGTGGATGGGGACTGTGTTGGGTCAAGTCTGTGATGGGTTTAAAGGTGGCACCCCGGATAACATGGCATATCCTGAGACATTTCACCTGTTTGGGTGTCAATAGTCTAAGAATACCAGTGATAACATAAATATGTAATTCTGGGTTGTGTGTGATGGGAAATAATGGTCCGGGTGTGGTGGTTAATAGCTGTTGTGCTGCGTGACCTTAACGTGACCGTGATCATGGGAGGGGTGCCTGTCGTAAGAGTTCTAAAACGTTCATCCAGCCAAGGAGCAACCGAAATATGACAGCCATGCAGACCAATTTGATTCAGTGTGAGGCATATGGTCTGAGCACTGACAGGCTGACCCCCCCACCCCTTAAACCTCTGCAGCAATGCTGGCAGCACTCATACGTCTATTTCCCAAAGACAACCTCTGGATATGACACTGAGCACATGCACTCAACTTCTTTGGTTGACCATGGCGAGGCCTATTCTGAGTGAAACCTGTCCTGTGAAACCACTGTATGGTCTTGCCCACCGTGCTACAGCACAGTTTTAGGATCTTGGCAATCTTCTTATAGTCTAGGTCATCTTTATGTAGAGCAAGAATTCTTTTTTCAGATCCTCAGAGAGTTCCAGTGACCAGTATGAGAGAGTGTGAAAGCGATAACATGAAATTTAACACATCTGCTCCCCATTCACACCTGAGACCTTGTAACACTAACGAGTCACATGACACGGGGGAGGGAAAAATGGCTAATTGGGCCCAATTTGGACATTTCCACTTAGGGGTGTACTCACTTTTGTTGCCAAGGTTTAGACATTAATGGCTGTGTGTTATTTTGAGGGGACAGCAAATTTGCATACAGGCCGTACACTCACTACTTTACATTGTAGCAGAGTCTCATTGCTTCAGTGTTGTCACATGAAAAGATATTAAATATTTACAAAAATGTGAGGGGTGTACTCACTTCTGTGAGATACTGTATAACAGCTTCATTTTGTAGTGGAAATTTTTGCCCATTTATCCAGTAGAGCATTTGTGAGGTTACGCACTGATGTTGGACGTCTGGCTTGCAATCTCTGTTCCAGTTAATTTGAAAAGTGTTCAGTGGCTCTGTGCAGGTCAGGGCTCTGTGTAGGCCAGCCAAGATCTTCCACACCAAACTCATCCAACCATGTCTTTATGGACTGGGGCACAGTCATGCTGGAATAGAAAAGTTATGACAGAGGGGTCATCAAAGACCTCAATGTGGTTAGTGCAGTCAAGAAGAGGCCCTGCAGGGTCTGTACTTACCACGTCTCTGATGACTCCTCTGTAGCTGATCACACATGGTGTAATCAGGAAAGCAGAGCTCCAGAGCATTCAAAATTAATACAAATTAGCATAGTGTGTAGGGTAATGTTTTGGCCCTCATAAACCTAAAAAAAAACAATTGTGGGGTATTATTCCACACATACATAAAAACATACATAAAAATGTCCCTTTCACTGGTACATAGAAGATCCTGTGACATTATTATATGCTCATGCAGTTCTCTTCCAGTTTGTGTGTGTTGCCCAACAAATGAAGCAAATTTACACTCATAGGTTGGTTGTTTATTGTTTTGGATATATATATATATATATATATATATATATATACACTGTATATATACTGTATATATACTGTATATATTAATGTGACATCATTTCTCAAGTATTTTCACTATACCTTAAATAGGAAGGTCTCACAATAAAAAACTGAATGAATGTTACATTAGTGTTATTAAGTGCTAGGTCAGTGTGAGCTGTAGCTGAATACAACACTATATGGGTACAGAGGTCCTGATTCACTGCATGTATAATGATGATATGTAAATATGTAATTAACAAGAGATTCATATACTAAGATTGCTTTGTCAAATATTCTGCAGGAATTCTGAAAAACTCTTTGTCGGTGATGAACGAGGAATTATTACCAGCTGGCACCTGGACTAAAAGCCTTGGTTTTATCTTGCTCCATCCTAGGCCAAAAGACCGTTCCTCTGACTTGTTACATATAGACATTTCAGAAGGTATTGTGACAGCAGAAAAGGAGAACTTTGAAGAATTATCAGTGTTCAAGGTGACATATAGTGATGCTACAGTAGTGTTTCATTATACATGATGTTAATGTATCATTTTATGCTTTGTATTCAATATTAAAAAAAGTATCCATAAACTAGTTTGATTTACTGTATCTTATTTATTTAACTGATTGCTCTGTCTGGGGTGGGACTGTTTTACTGAAATGGTTAATAGGAATGGAAAAGTTTATGCCAATTCACTCTCAAACCAGAAATGCCTGACATACTAATGCACACAAACAACTAGTTTTAATTAGAGATTATTTATGTACAAACAAGTACAATAATATATAACTGGAAACACTGATAACAATAATGTAGTTCAGGTATAGATCAAATAAACAAACATGTAAACAGCACATGCATGTATAGATCAACTGAATAAGACATACAAGCCCTATATTTGCAAGTTTAAATAAATAATGTATGGAAACATAGCATAGCAGGTATAGCAACAGAATAGCACACAAACCCAGCCTCGCGGGTATAGCTCAATTGCAAATCACATATAAACTCATCATTAAAGGTATAGATAAAACCCTTTAAATTACAGGCATTGGCATTACAGGTTGCACATCCCAAAGGCCAGCCCTGGCTTCCACATTGCCCACATAGAACCTTACCAGCTCCCCGATTACACACATAGGGCTGGCTACCTTTGTCCCCAAACACCTCAGCGCAAGCTATCTTTGTCCCTAAACAGCTCAGCGTGTGTAATCTTGGTCCCCAAGGCTCAACCACCCTGCTTGTGCCATCTTTGCCTTTCCCCAAATCACTTATACATCTGATTCACACAATCATTCATTCTCTCACTCATTTACACAAATCATTTATACATATTCATTAATGCATTCTCACAAATCATTCAAGCATTCCATCCACACATTAATTCATTAATTCTCTCACTCATTCACACAATTCATCCAGACATTAATTCATTCATTCTTCCACTCATTCTCACTCATTGCTTCAAGATGCTTACTACCCTCCCTTTCACACTATCTACCTTGTCTTCCTTTCTCATTATTTACCCTCTCTCCCCTTTTATCAATATCTACATCCTCTCCCCTCCTTTTCTCACCATCTACCCTCCCCCTTTTGTAGTTCCCTTACCCTGCTGAAGTCCTGTGGTGGGAGCTTCACCGCTAAGGCCAGTAAGGTATTGTTGTGTATAAAAAGGGGCATCAATTTGCGGAATAAAAATATAATTTTGCCTCTCCCTCTGTTTAAATCATGGTAAGGCCACACCTTGAATATGCTATGCAATTTTGGGCACCTATTCTAAAGAAGGGTATCATAGCTCTAGAAAGGGTGCAGAGGTGGGCTACAAAATTAATAAAAGGAATGGAGCACTTTAGTTATGAAGAAAGGTTAACAAATTTAAATCTGTTTAGAAAAACGGGGCCTCAGTGGAAATCTGTTCATAAACAGGACACGTGGTCACGTGTTTGGACTGGAAGAAAGCAGATTTAGTCTAAGGCAGAGGAAAGGGTTTTTTACAGTAAGGACAATAAGGATGTGGAATTCTCTGCCTGCAGAGGTAGTTTTATCTATACAGACGTTTAACAGCAACTGGATGAATACTTGGAAAAAAATAATGCACCCGCCTCGGCCAGCCCTGGCATTGGTGATGGGACAGCCGCCTGGTGCTCCTGCTGCCATGGTGCCCTGTGTGGCTGCACAAAGGCCAGCCCTGTAGTTGGCATAACCTTTCCGTGTTGATAAAGACTCTGCTTGCTTTGATTGTTTTAAACATTTAATCTTGCTTATCTAGTGGTTAGAGCACTGATTGACAAGACTTTGATTAGTGTCTAAATTGTAATGAAGAGGCAAAGCCCTATGATGTTCTGCACTCTTGACTTCTTAACCCCTTCAGTCTCCTATGTACACAGATGCATCCAGAAAAGACAGCACAATGTACCACTGTCTGTGGTGTTCTACAGCCAAGGTTCGGGGGGCACTTCGTAGGTACAGGGTGAGGAAGGTGATGCGCGTGGACCTGGACATCTTAGAGGTCTTACTTGCTGGGTTTTTTCACCGGAATGTGTTTTGGGGGATGGCGGAGGCACAATCGTGGTGGAAGGGGTCTTGGTCGACATTTGGGGGTGCTAGCTTACTCTTTGTCGGGTGGGCATTGCTGGCCATAGAACTGTATAAAGGCGCCAGGCTGTCTGGTAGTTGATTATACCCTTTATCCTATCATATTTGGTGTATAAATATCTGTTTTGTCTTCAATAAACTGAGTTCTGTTTGTACCCTACACTAACTCTTGGCTAGTGCTTGGGGGAATATGAACGGTTAATCCCTTGAGTAATTGTCCTTTTATGATGCCTTTGTCCCCAAATGGCTTGTCTGTGCCATCTTTGCCGCCATAAAAACATGAGAAAATCCTGGGGATGTAGAGCAGGGGTGTCCAACCTGCGGCCCTCCAGCTGCTGCATGACTACATCTCCCATAATGCTCTTTCAGCTAAGGGGCAGACTGAGGAGTATGGGAGATGTAGTCCTGCAGTAGCTGGAGGACCGCAGGTTGGACACCCCTGGTGCAGAGGGAGAGTCATCTGAGGGAGACCATTTGTTCTGTAAGAGGCCCGAAAATCTCTGATGGGAGCAATGCTGGGGTCCACTTTGCATTCCTTTTGATTATCGACCTGATAGCTGAAAGATGCAAAGTACGGTGCCGAGGGCAATATCATCCAGATTACCTATTCTTTCAAAATGTCCATTCTGAAACTATCTGAGACTGGTATCTCGACCTTGAAAATTGTACCTTTCCCTATTTGCATTACATCCGATATGCAGGTATGCATCACCTTCCCAACCCTTCCACCGTTACACATCCCATGAAGTTCCCAGGAACAATGAAACATTTGCCCCATTATCTAAAAGAGTGTGGTTGTGGTCTGGTCTGTTGTTCCCAATGAAGCCTTACATAAGCATATGGATGTCGGCCCCTGATTTCATAACTGCCACCTGAATAATCTGTGGTGCTGGGGACCCGCTTTAGGGAAACGTATAGTTTTGAGATTATTTTGTTTTGAGTATGGGCACTTGCATAGGGGGATTGATTTCCCTTGAGCCCCCCTCCTGTTTGCCACCTACATGAACTTCACTAGTCACCACCCTTTTTGGTATTGGTGGTTTGTAACCCTTGTTGCATTACTTAGTCCCATCTATCTATATCACTGGCACCCCACTAGCCACTAGATTGTATGGGTCACCTGTGCCAATCCAACAGATTATATATATGATATATATATATATATATATATATTTAAAAATAGAAAAAAATCCTCAGCAACATTGACCTGGAAGTCAAAGGTGTTGCAGCAGTTTCAAACTTCTACACAGCTAATCAGGAGTGGGCTGGTGGTGATCAGATTGCTCCTACCTAATAGAAGTGATCTGATCATTGCCTTCCATAAGTGACAGTTTATTATTATCAGAGGATTATCGTTTTAATACTAAATAATGGTATATGTGTATAATTATTATTCTAAAAGAAAGTCCTACAGGTCCAGAAAAAAAACAATATATAATTTATGGGGGTGCACTAAATGGAATTAATGGTTTTGCTTTTGGAAAAGATAACCTTGGCCCTTAAGCGGTTAAAAGATAATATGATAATTTGTAACTGAAAAAAATATTTACAATCAAATTTTTTCAATTGCAGTATAAATTATGTCATCAATTAACCTGCCAATGTTGCTATATATAGAGAACACTCTAGACATCCAATAACATAGAACATCTCCTTGTTATAGAAAGAAATAAAATAGCACCACGGAAAGGTGATGTCCTCAGAACATAATTTTCTCTCTGCAGACTCTTTAACCAAACGGGGTGAAGTGCAGCCAGGCAGGGCTGTTGTGCTAGACAGGGGTCATTGACATGTAGCGGCATATTCAATAGTGAATGCAGTTCCCCATCAAGTCCTCCTCCCATAAACCTTTGTGTTCCTACTGAAACAGCCCTCAGCCCTCCAAAACAAAGAATCCATTCAGACGTCCTAGCACTGATGCCTTTTCAACTCTCTATTGTGATTGTTCAAAACCAGAGTAAAATGGACTCAATCTCCTCATTGTGACCAGCTTTTCCTAAATCCTGCTCAGATCCCCAGCTGTGTACCAAACTGCCCTGCCCTAGCTCTATGGGGCCCTGAATCACCCTGGAAAAAGTGACATTATGAGCATGTGGGTATAACTGGCAATGCTGACTGGATTGTGGCACCAGACTATCTAGGCTGTCTGATATTGTTCAGTATATAAACTTGTACTTTTCAATTGCTGATATAATTTAATATATATTTAATAATAATTATGTATGTGATGTGTGAAAACCACAAACTAAAATTTGTTTACACTGTTTAAAAGTTTAAAATCACCACAGAGGGCCCATGACTTTTTGTTGCCCAGGACCCTGGATGGTCTCAGTCCTTCCCTGGATGAACATTTACAAAATAATTTACAAAAGATTACAAAAATAGCATATAGGATTATATTGTACTGAAGTTAGGTAGCATGTTTTTTTTTTGTTTGTTTTTTTTTTATGTGGCCTAGATTTAAATCTAAGGAAATACTACCGGATACTCCGTTGAATGTACATAATTAATAGTTAAAATTGCAGATATAATGATTTAAACCTTATTCACTTGCTTCTTAAGGTTTCCTAAAACAAACTGTCCTCCTCATATGGGCCTCTGCCCCTCCTTTTCTGTTCCTGTGTCACAGTCTGGTGGCCGGGCCGGCCTTTGTGGTGTGTTAGCTGCGCGGCAGCACAGGGCACTATACAGAGCCGGCCTTAGGTGTTCTGGCGCCCTGTGCGGACTACTCGTCTGGCGCCCCCCCCATCCCAAAAAAAGAAAGGAATCAAAACTTGTAACAAAACCCCAATCACTATATACTACGCCAAACATTGATGTGGTGTAGGCCTACCACTTCATTGTCTGGCTTAGTAGTAGGGATGCACCGAAACGAATTCTGGACTGAAACCAAAAGTGCAGCATTTACCTGGCCGAAACCGAATATGACCCCCCCCCCCACACCATAACACATAACAAAACAATTAAATAACAATATTTATATATATATATATATGATTAACAGCAATCACATTCTTATCATGCCCGCAGATTCCAGGATGTACTCGTAGACTACTTGGCATGATAGGAGTATGATTGCCCTATGTACCTCGTCTCACTCCATTCTCCCTATCTACCCCCTCCTAACTATCTACCCTCTCCCTCTTTGAAGTTCACTTACCTTTCAGGAGTCCTGCGGTGAGGGTGGAAGGCCTCTGCCTCCCAGCTCTGCCACTGTATGGAACAGTATAGAGTGATGGGAGTTATGATGTACTTTAGAGCATAATTTTATACATTGGAAATGGTACAGCATAACACCCATCACTCTCACACCCTTACCAATCCACACATATACCAATCCACACATATACCAATCCACACATATATACCAATCCACACACATACACCAATCCACACACATACCAATCCACACATATATACCAATCCACACACATACACCAATCCACACATATACACCAATCCACACATATATACCAATCCACACACATACACCAATCCACACACATACACCAATCCACACACATATACACCAATCCACACATATACACCAATCCACACATATACACCAATCCAATCCACACACATACACCAATCCACACATATACACCAATCCACACACATACACCAATCCACACACACATACACCAATCCACACATATACACCAATCCACACATATACACCAATCCACACATATACACCAATCCACACGCATACCAATCCACACGCATACCAATCCACACACGTATACACCAATCCACACATATACACCAATCCACACATATATACCAATCCACACGCATACCAATCCACACATATACACCAATCCACACATATATACCAATCCACACATATACACCAATCCACACATATACACCAATCCACACATATACACCAATCCACACATATACACCAATCCACACATATATACCAATCCACACACATATATACCAATCCACACACATACACCAAACCACACATATACACCAAACCACACATATACACCAATCCACACATATACACCAAACCACACATATATACTAATCCACACATATACACCAATCCACACATATATACAAATCCACACATATACACCAATCCACACATATACACCAAACCACACATATACACCAATCCACACATATACACCAAACCACACATATATACTAATCCACACATATACACCAATCCACACATATACACCAATCCAATCCACACACATACACCAATCCACACATATACACCAATCCACACATATACACCAATCCACACATATACACCAATCCACACATATACACCAATCCACACGCATACCAATCCACACACGTATACACCAATCCACACATATACACCAATCCACACATATATACCAATCCACACGCATACCAATCCACACATATACACCAATCCACACATATATACCAATCCACACATATACACCAATCCACACATATACACCAATCCACACATATATACAAATCCACACATATACACCAATCCACACATATACACCAATCCACACATATACACCAAACCACACATATACACCAATCCACACATATATACTAATCCACACATATACCAAACCACACATATACCAAACCACACATATATACCAAACCACACATATATACCAAACCACACATATATACCAAACCACACATATATACTAATCCACACACATATACACCAATCCACACACATATACACCAATCCACACACATATACACCAATCCACACACATATACACCAATCCACACATATACACCAATCCACTCTCACTGTCACTCTATGCTTTCCTACCTTTCCTCTTTCAGTTTCTTTGCCTCCTCTTCGCTCTTCTTCTTAGTTCTTCTGTCTTCTCTTCTTCCGGGTCAGAGGGCACGGAGACCGGTGGGCGCGGCTTCAGTGCTGTGCGCCGCGATCTCACAGCAAACCCCGGCGCACAGCAGCTTTTGCCGCGGGGATCACAAGGGAGCGGTATCGGAGGTCTGTTAAAGACCTCCGATACTGCTCCCTTGCGAGCCTGCTCCTCCAGCGGCGGACATTACTGTCCGTCTCTGGAGGGGTGCCGGGTGCCCCCGTACTGGCGGCAGCGGACCCCGCGGCGGCAGGGGCGTCGGACCCCGCGGCGGCAGTGGCGTCGGACCGCGCTGCGGCGGCGGCGGACCCCGCGGCGGCGCCCCCTGGAGTGTGGCGCCCTGTGCGGTCGCACAGGTCGCACACCCCAAAGGCCGGCCCTGGCACTATAGCAGCAGGGGCACCAGACGGCCGTCTTATCACCAAGGCCGTATTTAATGCGGGGCAAAAGCGGCATGCCCTATAAACCCAGCCCCACAGCTCATATTTCCCCTGCAGCACTGACAGAAGATCTGCTTTAAGAGCGCTGGGAGCGGTGCACCAAAAGCAGGCAACTGGTGAGGTAAGGGGGTGGAGACTCTCTGTAAAAATATGAATGAGTAAGATAATTAATTAATGTATGGATGATTTGTGTGAATGAGTGAGACAATGAATTAATGTGTGTATGAACTGCTTGAATGATTTGTGAGGATGCATTAATGAATATGTGTATATAATTTGTGTGAATAAGTGAGAAAATTAATGAATTAATGCGTGGATGAATTGTATGAATGAGTAAGACATTTAATTAATGTGTGGATGAATGGTGGGTCATGCTGGGCTGTTTGGGGACAAAGTTCGCTCAGGCTGGGCTGTTTGGGGAGAAAGATGGGAAGTCCTATGAGTATAATCTGGGTGATGGTCAGGTTCGGTGTGGGCAGTGTAGATGCCAGGGCTGTCCATTGGGGTGCGCAACCTGTGATCTGTGTCTGTCATTTAGGGTTTTTGTATCTATATCTTTAATACTTATATTTAATTTCCAGTTCATCTAAACGTGCAAAGCTGGTTTTGTGTGTTATTCTGTTGCTCTATACCCACTATGCTATGTTTCCATCCATTATTATTGTATGCCTGATTCTGTTTATTTGATCTATAGCTTCAATGCCGAGTTCACATGTGATTTTCAATTGCTCTATATATGCTGTGTGTGTGTGTGTGTGTTATTCAGTTGATCTACACATGCAAGGGTTGTTTACATGTGTGGTTTATTTGATGTTTACCTGAACTACAGGAAGGAAGGAAAAGAGAGATGTGGCTTAGTGAATGAGGGGACAAAGGGACTCTGGTGATTATTACGAGAAAGAGGACCTCTCAAACTCACGGCAGGGTCAGAAGGAGGGAAGACTGCACTCTGTCTCTCACACTGGCAAAGTGTGGCAATTTTGGCATGGGAGCGGATGGAGTGATTGCATGCTAGGGAGCACAGAGGGAGGCCAAAGGAAATGCTTGCCAAGGGTCCAATCAATGTTAAAGATGACCCTGGCCATCACAAATTGCTGTCAATCACATGTCACACAGGCAGCCAACAGGCTGCCATTACACACCGATCATGGCTGCTGATCATCTCACATGGACCGCAAGCAAACACTTGGTTTGTATCAACACATAATTAGCTCCCTCGGTGGAAAAATCTAAAAGTACAGTCTTTTTAAAACAGCTGCAAGTACCATCCAGTTTGAGATCCAAGAAGCAAAAATCACCACCCTGTGTTATAGAAGCTGTGTACTCTTGGGCCCCTTGGGTCGAATGTTACATTTGGGCTCTCAGTGGTTATCCTTTCTTCCGCAGGCCTATTTTCCTGTCCCAATGAGCTCTCTTCGAAAAGTATCTGTGCATACACTGTGGTGGACTTGGGATCTTTAACTGGCACTGGGGATTTCATCAACTCCAGCTCTGCATAAGCCAAACCTTCCTCTACCAGTTGAGGCTGAGAAGAATAGAACAGATTTGAATTACACTTAATAATACAGAACAGTGCAGACATGGCTTCAAAGTTTTGAGAGGGTGTAAAGCTGTTTGAACAGGTTTTATGCAACACATGTAACACATTGTTACTTAGTTTTTACACAGTATGCATATACACTCACTGGCCACATTATTAGGTGCACCTTGCTAGTACCGGTTTGGACCCCCTTTTGCCTCCAGAACTGCCTTTATTCTTCATGGCACACTTTCTACAAGAAAACATTCCTCAGAGATTTTGAGGATCCACAATGCGAATCTCCCGTTTCACCATATCCCAAAAGTGCTCTATTGTATCGGGATCTGGTGACTGTGGAGCCCATTGGAGTACAGGGAACTTATTGTCATGTTCAAGAAACCAGTTTGAGGTGATGTGAGCTTTGTGACATGGAGCATTATCCTGCTCGAAGTAGCCATCAGAAGATACCGTTGATACAAGGCAGGATGGATCCATGCTTTCACGTTGTTTACACCAATGTCTGACCCTGCCAATTGAATGCCGCAGCTGGAAACGAGACTCATCAGACCAGGCAACGTTGCCCAATTTTGGTTAGCCTGTGTGAATTGTAGCCCGAGTTTTCTGATCTTAGCTGACAGCAGTGGCAACCGGTGTGGCTGCTGTAGCTCATCTGCTTCGAAGTTCAACATGTTGTGCGTTCAGAGATGGTATTTTGCATACCTTGGTTGTAACGAGTGGTTATTTGAGTTACTGTTGCCTTTCTGTCATCTCTCTGTCATCTGCCCATTCTCCTCTGACATCAATAAGGCATTTTCGGCACACAACTGCCGCTTACTGGACATTTTCTCTTTTTCGGACCATTCTCTGTAAACCCTAGAGATGGCTGTGCATGAAATTCCCAGTAGATCAGCAGTTTCTGAAATACTCAGATCAGCCCGTCTGGCACCAACAGCCATGCCACGTTCAAAGTCACTTAAATCCCCTTTCTTCCCCATTCTGATGCTCGGTTTGAACTTCAGCAAGTTGTCTTGACCACATCTACATGCCTTAATGCATTCAGTTGCTGCCATGTGATTGAACTGGTGTACCTAATAAAGTGGCCAGTGAGTGTATATATATTATATATATTATATAAATATACATAATGGTTATTAGCACAAAAATATTGAAGGCACATAAATGTTCCAGGATTTCTTTTATAGGATGTCACTGCTGAAAATAATATGCTTAAACATTTCTAACATGTATTGTACAGTAATAACGCTCCCTTACATACTACAGTTTTTATTTTATTTTATACTTCAGTGCAAGGGGTACAAGCTATTTGGGCACATTGTAGACATTTTACAGTTACCTTTTTTTACTTTTAGTAAAGCAGTCGCTTGCCCAACCTATTGTTATTACTCAGATTATTATTATTATGCTGTTTTTAAAACTGCAATAACTTGAACTACTGCACCAAAACACTTCAAATTTATAGACACCACTGTATAGTGCTCATACAATTTTGGGCCCCTAGGTCACATGGTCTGTGTCCGCTATGTTTTTTAATCATTATTTTTTCTCCAACTTCAGCAATCTTCTTCTCTACAACCACCATAGCTATGTATCTAAAACTTTCACAGTTGCTCCACACTATGACCCGACTAAAGTCTCTAGCTCTGCAATTGCACCCTCTATATTCGATTTCTCTTTAATCGACTTCTTTCCATGAACCACAGCTCACAATCACTTGCAAATGTGAAGTTTGTTCAATGTAAGTTGTTTCATTAAAACTTGTGTGCGCAGTGCACCAAAACACCATTGGTTGTGTGCAATTGCAAATCTGCCCATGCACTGCTATTAAACCTTATTAGAATTAACTACAACCAACATCACATGACACTATGGATGCCCCAATGTCCATTGAGGGTCAATGTCACCTGTAGGGGGCGCCATTTTGGAAATGAACAACAGCTCTCTGATATGCATCAACCCGCCACTCTCTGATGCTTCCTGTAGCAGCCATTTTGTTTTTTGTGCACACACACACGTTCTAAATCAATAAAACTGTTTTATACAGAAACCACTTATGCAAAAGACTTCAAACTTGGTGTGTATAATCATCTCATGGGTCTGGAGAACCGTTGTAGGTGGCGACTCGGTAGCGTCCTTCGTTTGGTGGCCATCTTGGATTGGTGAAGTAAACAATTCCAACAACTTTAAAATTTGAACCGCACTTACCTCTTCTCTCCCCATGGCTGCCAGACAAACTACTCCAGTTTTTATTGGTTAGACATCCAATCAGGTGTTAGCCTCTCATGCCTCTCAGCTTCAATCCTTGGAACAGAAGATGGACACTATCACCAATCTGCTTACGAGTTTCACCTTCATCTCCAGTTGTGCCTGTTTCTACTCCTCAACCAGAACCCCATGAGGGCTCTGGGATACCTGGAATAAAGCCTCCTAAAATGCCTATGCTTGACAAATTTGCTGGCCATCTTTGGAATGTCAGGGCTTCTTGAGTCAGTGTCAGCTACATTTTAGTACCCAGCCAGAGACTTTTGCTGCTTACACCTCTCGTTTATAATAAACCTGCTCCGCGGGGACACCTTGGCATGGGCCTCTCCATTGATGGAACATAATTCCTCACTGCTAGACAACGTCAAGGCTTTTGTTTCTGCCCTCAGGGCTGTTTTTGACGCTGCCAGAGTTGAGGCTGCCAAGTCCAGTCTCATGGATCTACACCAGGGAAGAAAGTCTGTGGCTCAATATGCAGTAGAATTTCGGACTTTAGCCTACAGGACCGATTGGAACTCCCAAGCCCTCAAAGCAGCTTTCCGTAGAGACCAAATGAACCAATCAAGGACACTCTCAACATCTCAAACCTCGCAAACCTGCTCCACCTCCTGGTCATCTCTATGTTCCCCCACAGTGCCGTCATGAATTATTGTCCTGGGCTCATGAATCTCCCATTGCTAGCCACCGGGGTATCCAGAATATTCTTTAAGTCCTTCGTCCACGCTTTTGGTGGCCCAATATGTTTGCTGATTGGGACTGTTATTAGAGTCACCCTACCCCTCGGCTATTGTTGCCCTGACTCCCAGAGGACTATTACCTAAAGAGTGACCTGATTGGACCACAGAAGGCGTTCGTGAGTGAGACCGGGACATTTCAATCACATCGCTTTCCTTTTCTTCTACTGGGATCAGGTCGCTATTTTCACCGTATCATCTTTACATCCCTGGGAGTCTATCCTGGAATTAGCAGAGGGCTGAGTACATCGACCACCAAGTAAGTTAGCTCCGGAGGCCAGTGGTACCTAGGACTGTTTCCTATGGAACTGTTTGCGGCTACCACCTCGTGTGCGGTCTGCTGGTTCTTCCACCCGGTGGTCCCGGAACTTTGCTGGACTCTAGAACGTTGCTATTTTCAAGTGTGCCCTTCCTTTAATGTTATCCAGTGACATGAAGCTTTTTATTGTGATATTAATAAAAATGTATGTTATTGTCTTATTTTGTAATAGTTTGCACACGGCACACTAAGGTCTGGGGATAATCTAATAAAGATAACGTGTGCTCCTTATCTCCCAGATTTAGGTGCACCTGTGCCCTTTTGTATTGTTCCCCCTGTGGTGTCCCTTCCAATAAAAGGCAACACTTGTCCCATAATAAACAGATTCCTTTTGTTGTACCTAAAGACTAGTCTCGCCTGGTTATTTGGGTACTGGATAGCGATATCCCTTTACTTTGCTTGGGGATATTGCCTACGGATTGCAGCGGATTATCGTCCTGAAGGGAGAAGTCGCTCTTGGCGGAAAGGCACAACCTGAGGTCCCTGGTCAGTCCGTCACACCAACGTGTCTGCCTTGTACAAGCCTGCGACCTCTGTGGAAGGAACAACGTACCGCAACACATGACTTAGGCAATTTTCCTTCCCATAATTTTATTTGTTATATAAGAACACCGACACCTTTTTGGATTGAGAAGGCCACAGCTTTATTAACATGAGATATAAAAATATTAACATGAGTGGATAAATATATCAACATATATTTTCATAATACCACAACTGAGGGAAAGACCGGTAACCCTGTCACCCACGGCTAAGCACCAGCCCTAAACTCACTGATATTTTCTAACCCCCTAGCCGCAAAACACCAGAGGGCCCAATGTACTAAACCAAGTACCACCACCTGCTGGCTAGCCGTTGAAGTGACCCCATTAGCAACAAACAATTCTATTAACTAGGCCGGACCCCCCCCCCACCTTATTTATCCACCCCTTCACCGCCAAGGAGGGCAGTTTGACACCTTAAACTGACCGACTCCCCCAAACCACCAAAGCCTTCTCGATCCCCTCCTGCAAACCAGAACAAAGGATATCCAAACCGATATTGTTAAGGTGCACCCCATCCTCACGCAAAAGATCCGTGTTATCATCCTCTAAAGAGCGATGCCGAACCACCACCCCCCCATTCCGGGAAACAAAACGCGAAATTGCCTTATTGACCTTAATGCGAGCCTTAATTAAAGCCGCCGTAGATCTAGCCATCCGCCAAGAGACCCGGTGCACAATTTCAGACCATACCATAACTAAACCCGGAAAACGCGACCAAATCAGATTTAATATCCTTGATAAGACAACGAATTGGAACCAAACCCAGGTCGTTACCCCCCGCATGAAGTACGAGAATATCAGGATGTCCGGCCCAGCGCGACCGCCGCACCACCTCAGGTAAGACTTGAGACCAAACCATTCCGCGAACGCCAATCCAATGCAATGCAATAGAACTTGAGAACGAGGAAAGCCAAGCTGTCTCCCGCTGGGCTGAACATCCGAACGTCTGGATGCCCAAGAAATAAAGGAATGCCCAAAGATCCAGACGGACACTGCAGGACATAAACAACGACAACAACCAAAATAATGAATGAAATCATAACAAATGTGGACGAACATATGAACGAAAACGACGAGATTCTCACCTCCCAATTTTCTAAATAGCCTCCTCAGGGAGGCCCCAGCGAGCCGTCTCAGTGGGAGCCCCGATCCTAAAGGAATGGGAGCTGTAACGCTTATCAGACAAACCCAAAGCCCCAAGCGACTTCCGAAACACGGCAATGAATTGGAACCGGGACAGCGCAGAACCATCCTCATGAATCAAAAGGGGGGTGTCCTGTCCCAACGAAGGCCGAACCCCCAAGAAGTCCCAAAAACAAGCCACAGGGCACATACCGGGCCCAGCCAGATTACTCAAAGTAACCTTAAAGCCTTTACCCGACTTATCAGTTTTGGACCCCCACAACCCAAATTCCACCGCAGTGGAAAAACCCCTAACATCCTTCAATAACACAGCCCCGCAGCGAGACCTGCTAGGACTAATCAGTTCACCAATCCTACAAGCACCGAAAAATGCCCACGAAAATGCCAATCGGAACAACACCGAGTCATACGCCGACACACATACCGAGGATAAAACCACCCCCAGATCAACCAGTAAAGACAAGGAACCCGGAGACGATCATCCCGGCGAAGGAAACCCTTACGATACCCCTTTAACGCCTGCTTAACTTTAAAGGATTTGGTAATATCAATGAAGTAAAAATACTTAAAACAAAAAGCCAAACCTGCCAATTTTTCTTAGAAATCGAAGAATAAGACACCCCGTCCACGAAGGACAAACTTACGAACCAAAGAAGCGCGTCCTCATCTGGAGGACCCACAACGTCCATACCTGCGGAGGCCAAGAATCTCACCCAATCATCCCAATCCGCGGAATACGCGGACCACGTGCCCGGAGCCACAGACCGCCGAATTAGCTCGTCGGCATATCGAAGACCAAGTCCCACAGCGTGTCCAGGAAAGGAGTACTCTGCTGCTCTGCCGAAGGAGCTAACAGCCGGAAACGGTCCCACTGAAAACGAGACAACGCACCAGCGATATCGTTAGTAACACCCGGAACATGACGCATCCGCAAGGACACATTAAGCTGTAAACAGAGCAAAACCAAATATCTAACCAGCGCTATGACAGGGGGGGGGAGAAGATGTGAGATTGGTAACAAGTGAGTTCTGCTTGGCATTTTGCAGTTGCATTTAGCTTGGACACACAAGCGAATCCTGAGCTGGGGCGAATCTCCTAAGTGACATCTCTAAGTGAGGAGTTACAAGCAAAGAAGGAGAGTATATTTATATCTATTGCAAGGGGAGCACTGTGTTTTGTTTGTTTGTGGTATTCAGAGTAAAGATGTCCTCCATGTTTGACAATGCGGTCAGGTGTACATCTTGCTCAATGTATGCAATCCTTGATCAGCGCTTCGAGGGTGCATATTGCTGTGCGAGATGTGTGCAGGTTGCTCATTTGGAAGCACAAGTCCTGAGTCTAGAGGAGCATCTGGCAACACTGAGATCTATTGACAACTTGGAGAGGAGTCTGCTGCTCACAGCAGCAAGCTCTCTCGCGGGTAGAGGTGGGGGAGGATAGCGGGATGGAGGTACAGGACAGTCGGGCAGCTAGCTGGGTTACAGTTAGAAGGCGGGGTAGGGGGAAAAGCGCCAGGGAGGCTAGTCCTGATCTAGCACACCCCAACAAGTTTGCCCGGATGGCAGATGAGGGGGATGTTAGTTCAGAGTTAGCAGTACTGCAGCAAGTCGCTGCCTCTGACCTCCAGAGCGGTGTCTGCTCCAGTAAGGAGGGAAGGAGGAGCACAGGGCAGGCCAGACAGGTGCTGGTAGTGGGGGACTCTATTATTAGGGGGACAGACAGGGCGATCTGTCACAAAGACCGGGATCGCCGAACAGTGTGTTGTCTGCCTGGCGCTCGAGTTCGGCACATTGCGGATCGGGTTGACAGATTACTGGGAGGGGCTGGAGAAGACCCAGCAGTCATGGTGCACATTGGCACCAATGACAAAGTAAGAGGTAGGCGGAGTGTCCTTAAAAATTATTTCAGGGACTTAGGTAGCAAGCTCATGGCAAGGACCTCCAAGGTAGTATTTTCTGAAATATTACCTGTACCACGTGCCACACCAGAGAGGCAGCGGGAGATTAGGGAGCTAAACAAGTGGCTCAGAAGCTGGTGTAGGAAGGAGGGGTTTGGGTTCATAGAGAACTGGGCCGACTTCTCTGTCGGATACAGGCTCTACGGTAGGGACGGGCTGCACCTCAATGGGGAGGGTGCAGCTGTGCTCGGGGAGAAGATGGCCAGAAGGGTGGAGGAGTGTTTAAACTAGGGAAAAGGGGAGAGGGAAACTACAATATAGAAGGGGAAGATAGTATAGATAGAGAGCTGTGGCTTATAAATGTACCTGGGGGTGGAGCGGAGGGAGGGGTTAGAATAGTTAATAGGGATAGGCTTCATAGGAGAAAAAAACCATACATCTCTAAATTGTATGGTTACTAATGCCAGAAGTCTGACCAATAAAACTGGCGAACTGGAGTTAATAATGTCTGTAGAAAATTATGACATAGTGGGTATAACAGAGACATGGTTGGATGATAGCTATGACTGGGCGGTTAACATACAGGGTTATAGTCTATTCAGGAAGGATCGAAAAAAACAAAAAGGGGGAGGAGTTTGCCTTTATGTAAAGTCCAGCCTAAAGGCCACACTGCGGGAGAATATTTGTGAGGGAAATGATGATGTGGAGTCATTATGGGTAGAAATATATGGAAAGAAAAATAAAACAAATACTGATCGGGGTTTGCTATAAGCCACCAAATATAATTGAAGCAGCAGAAGATCAATTATTAAAGCAAATAAACAAGGCAGCAAATCACAATGAGGTGGTTATTATGGGGGACTTTAACTATCCCGACATAAACTGGGAAACCGAGACCTGTGAATCTCATAAAGGAAACCGGTTTCTGACTATAAGTAAAGATAATTATCTGTCCCAAATGGTACAGGACCCAACCAGAGGGGGCGCTCTACTGGACTTAATATTAACCAACAGACCTGACCAGGCCCGGACTGGGACAAAAAATAGGCCCGGGCATTTAAGCCTGAGCAGCGCATATTTATTTATTTATTTATTTATTGTTAAAGCCCACCCTTCATGTACCACCTTTGCATTTAATCATTCACACAAATCATTAACACATTCATTAATGCAGTCTCACAAATCATTCAAGCAATTCATCCTCACATGAATTCATTAATTGTCATACGCATTCACACAATTCATCCACACATTTATTCATTCATTCTCATACGCATTCACACTACCCCCTCTCTTCATCTTATCTGCCCCTTTTCACTATGTAACCCCCTTCCCCACTTCTCAATATGTAGCGCCTCTATCTATCCCCTCCCCCTTTCTCACTATCTAACCCCCCTCTGCCCCTTCTCACTGCACCCCCCTACCTCACCCTACTTACCTTGTTGCCGAAGCAAGCAGCAACTGCGACCGCGCCTGTGGCAGGGCAGGATTGACTTAGGGGCTAATGGAGCTGCAGCTCCAGGCCCCCACCTTAAAATAGGCCCACTCAGGACCGGACTGACTGGTCCTATATGGCCGCATTAACGCAGAGCCCCTTAAGCCCGCCGCAACTACCCCCTCCTAACTATCTACCCTCTCCCTCTTTGAAGTTCACTTACCTTTCAGGAGTCCTGCGGTGGGGGTGCAAGGCCTCTGCCTCCCAGCTCTGCCACTGTATGGAACAGTATAGAGTGATGGGAGTTATGATGTACTTTTAGAGCATAATTAGATCATGAAAAAAGACATTGGAAATGGTACAGCATAACACCCATCACTCTCACACACTTACCAATCCACACACATATACCAATCCACACACATATACCAATCCACACACATATACCAATCCACACACATACACCAAACCACACATATATACTAATCCACACACATACCAATCCACACATATATACCAATCCACACATATATACCAATCCACACACATATACCAATCCACACATATACCAATCCACACGCATACCAATCCACACGTATACCAATCCACACATATATACCAATCCACACATATATACCAATCCACACATATACACCAATCCACACATATATACTAAGCCACACACATACCAATCCACACACATACCAATCCACACATGTATACCAATCCACACATGTATACCAATCCACACATATACACCAATCCTCACATATACACCAATCCTCACATATATACCAATCCACACATACACTAATCCACACACATATATACCAATCCACACACATATACCAATCCACACACATATACACCAATCCACTCTCACTTAATGCTTTCCTACCTTTCCTTTCTTCTTTCAGCTTCTTTTCCTCTTCTTCAGTTCTTCTGTCTTCTTCCGGGTCAGAGGGCACGGACAGCGGTGGGCGCGGCTTCAGTGCTGTGCGCCGGGATCTGACAACAAACCCCGGCGCACAGCAGCTGTTGCCGCACGGATCACAAGGGAGCGGTATCGGAGGTCTTTAACAGACCTCCGGCTCCCTTGAGTGATTTTAAGCCGGGTTGAACCCGGCTTAAAATCACTCAAGGGAACCGGAGGTCTGTCAAAGACCTCCGATACCGCTCCCTTGCGAGCCTGCTCCACCCAGTGCGGACCGCCCCCCCGCCGCCGCCCCCTGGAGGGTGGTCGCACACCCCAAAGGTCGGCCCTGCCCTAAGGGGCCGGGAAGCCCCCACCAGGGCCGGCCTTAAGGGTCTGCGGCCGTACAGGGTTTAAATTAAAACATCGGGGTTTTTTTTTTTTCAACTTAAAAAAACTTTATTTAACATGGAGGATGTTAAATAAAGTTAAAAAAAAAACCCCCGATGTTTTAATTTAAGCCCTGTGCGGCCGCAGACCCGTAAGGCCGGCCTTGGTGGGGACTTCCCGGCCCCTTATGCCCTGCGTTAATGCGGCCGTAGGTAGGGTAGGGGCCTGGAGCTGCAGCTCCATCAGCCCCTAAGTCAGTGCGGCCCTGCCGTGGCCCGGCCCACCGGGCAAATGCCCGGTGTGCCCGATGGCCAGTCCGGGCCTGGACCTGACAGAGTAACTAATGTGCAGGTCAGAGGGCACCTAGGAAATAGTGATCACAATATAATACATTATAACTTGTCATTCAATAAGGGAACTCTTAGAGGAGCCGCAAGAACTATGAACTTTAGGAAGGCAAAGTTTGATCAACTAAGAGAAGCCCTTAACACTGTAAATTGGGAAAATGTCCTCAAAAACAATAGCACAGACACTAAATGGGAGATTTTTAAAAATATCTTAAATTCTCACTGTGAAAAGTACATACCGTATGGGAATAAAAGAGTCAGGAACAAGAGAAAACCAATGTGGATAAATAAAAATGTAAATGTGGCAATAAATGGCAAAAAAAGGCATTTAAGCTACTAAAACAGGAAGGCAGTGAGGAAGCACTAAGAAGCTATCGGGGAAAAAATAAAATATGTAAAAATCAGATAAAAGCAGCAAAAGTGGAGACAGAAAGACTCATTGCCAAAGAGAGTAAAACAAACCCCAAAATGTTCTTTAACTATATAAATAGTAAAAAGGTTAAAAATGAAAGCGTTGGCCCCTGAAAAAGTAATGAGGGAGAAGTTATAGACGGGGATCAGGAAAAAGCTAATCTATTAAATATATTCTTCTCTGCTGTATTCACAGAGGAAAATGAAATGCCAGGTAATATACAGCAGGATGAGATAAATGCCCCAGTACATGTCGCCTGTCTAACCCAGGAAGAAGTGCAGTGCCGCCTAAAAAAAATCAAAATAGACAAATCACCAGGTCCAGATGGCATTCACCCCCCCGAGTTCTAAGGGAGTTAAGTAATGTAATAGACAGACCCCTATTTCTAATATTCAAGGACTCTATAGTGACAGGGTCTGTTCCCCAGGACTGGCGCATAGCAAATGTTATGCCAATATTCAAAAAGGGGACAAAAAGTGACCCGGGGAATTATAGGCCTGTTAGTTTAACTTCTGTTGTATGTAAACTGTTTGAGTCTTTCCTAAGAGATGCTATTTTGGAGTATCTCAATGAAAATAAATGTATGACTCCATATCAGCATGGGTTTACAAGGGATCGGTCATGTCAAACTAACCTGATCAGCTTTTATGAGGAGGTGAGCTCAAGACTGGATCGGGGTGAATCGCTGGATGTCGTATATCTTGATTTTTCCAAAGCGTTTGATACGGTGCCACATTAAAGGCTGGTACATAAAATGAGAATGCTTGGGCTGGGGGAGAATGTGTGTATGTGGGTAAGTAACTGGCTCAGTGATAAGAAACAGAGGGTGGTTATTAATGGTACATACTCTGAGTGGGTGACTGTTACTAGTGGGGTACCACAGGGGTCAGTTTTGGGTCCTATTCTTTTTAATATATTTATTAGTGACCTTGTAGAGGGATTGTATAGTAAAGTATCAATCTTTGCAGACGATACTAAGCTCTGTAACGTGGTTAACACAATAGAGGACAGTGCACGATTACAAATGGATCTGCATAGGTTGGAGGCTTGGGCTGGGATGTGGCAGATGAGGTTCAACACAGATAAATGTAAGGTTATGCACATGGGGAAGAAAAATCCAGGCTGGGAATATGTATTAAATGGGAAAACACTGGGGACGACTGACATGGAAAAGGACTTAGGAGTCTTGGTTAACAGTAAATTTACCTGTAGCGACCAGTGTCGGGCAGCTGCTGCTAAGGCAAATAAAATCATGGGGTGCATCAAAAGGGGCATAGATGCCCACGACAAGGAAATAATTCTACCATTGTACAAGTCACTAGTCAGACCACACATGGAATACTGTGTACAGTACTGGGCACCAGTGTACAAGAAAGATATAGTGAAGCTGGAGAGGGTTCAAAGACGGGCAACCAGAGTAATAAGGGGAATGGAAGGACTACAGTACCCAGAAAGATTATCAGAATTAGGGTTATTTAGTTTGGAAAAAAAGACTGCTTAGGGGGGACTTAATAACTATGTATAAATATATAAGGGGGCAGTACAGAGATCACTCCCAGGACCTATTTATACCCAGGACTGTATCTATAACAAGGGGACATCCTCTACGGCTGGAGGAAAGAAGGTTTCTACACCAGCACAGACGGGGGTTCTTTACAGTAAGAGCGGTGAGACTGTGGAACTCTCTGCCAGAGGAAGTGGTAATGGTAAACTCAATAAAAGAGTTTAAAAGGAGCCTGGACGTGTTTCTTGAAAGCAATAATATTACAAGTTATGGATATTAGATTAATAAGGACAGAACGTTGATCCAGGGATTCATTCTGATTGCCATATTTGGAGTCGGGAAGGAATTTTCCCCCTGGTATGGGGCAATTGGCATCTGCTTCATAAGGGTTTTTTTGCCTTCCTCTGGATCAACACAGTAGGGACACAATATGTATATAGGTTGAACTTGATGGACTTTGGTCTTTTTTCAACCTTATGAACTATGTTACTATGTTACTATGTAACAACCTGAACCACAGACATGTTGTCACAGAAAAACAGAACCTGTTTATTCGCCAAACTGGCACCCCACAACTCCAAAGCAACCACAATGGGAAACAAGCAGCGTAAGGTTCCAAAGCAACCACAATGGGAAACCAGCAGCGTAAGGTTCGCCGTGAAACCCGCCCTCACCCATGAAGAAGGCCAAGCAGCCGAACACCACCTGCCCGCAAAAAATGCCCCAAAACCATGACCGCCGGCTGCATCCGTGAAAAGCTCTAAATCGGCATGAAACTCCTCAGATCCCAACCACACCGAACGCCCATTATAAGCCTGCAAAAAGGATGCCCAAACCCGCAGATCTTTCTTCAAAGACCGTGTCACCCTAATGAAACGGTGAGGAGCCCTAACGCCACACGTCGCGAGAGCAAGACGCCTACAGAAAATCCGACCCATGGGCATTATGCGGCAGGCAAAATTAAGTTTGCCCAATAGTGACTGCAACTGGCGCAAAGTCACCTTAACCGCGGACCGGACCTACACAACATGTTCCATCAGATCGAACAACTTATCCTGGGGCAAACGAAAAACCATTTCGACCGTATCAATTTCAATACCCAGAAATTTTAACGACGTACAAGGACCCTCCGTTTTTTCAGGCGCCAAGGGAATACCGAAATCAGCCGCCCGAAATTGTAACGAAGCCAACAATACCCCACAAACATCCGAATCTGGAGGCCCGATGCACAAAAAGTCGTCCAAATAATGCAAAAGCGAAGAAATACCGGAATCCAAACGAACCACCCACTCCACAAAGGAACTAAAAGTCTCAAATAAGGAACATGAAATGGAACACCCCATCGGGAGGCATTTGTCAACGAAAAACCCACCATCCCAAAAACAACCTAGGAGGTGGAAACAAGAAGGATGAACGGGCAGCAACCGAAAGGCGGCCTCTATATCAACCTTAGCTAAAAGAGCCCCCTTTCCAAAATGCCGAACCCAGCCCAAAGCCGCATCAAAAGACGTATACGAAACCCCGCAAAGCTCCGGATCAATCCCATCATTCGCCGAAAAACCAGGGGGATGGGACAAATGGTGAATAAGACGGAATTTGCCCGGCTCCTTTTTGGGAACTACTCCCAAAGGAGAAACCCTTAAATTGACTAAAGGCGATTCAACAAACGGCCCAGCCACCCGACCCAACTCCACTTCCTTTGCCAGCTTAACACGCACCACATCAGGATGCTCCAACGCCGATTTTAAATTCCTGCTTACAGAAAAACCAAACGAATCAACAAAAGGAATACAAAAACCATCAGTGAAACCTACACGCAACAAGTCCGCATCCTCCACCCTAGGATACAGACGAAGCCACGGCTCCATCCGTTTTACGCGCACCAGAGTCGACCCCCTTTTTAGCAAACTCGGATGACTTGGAAGAGGATTTGATCTTTCGAAAACAACGGGTAAGCGGGTGAGACCCATTACAAGTGGAACATTCATGGCGGAACTTGCACGCCGACCCCCATCGGCACTGCCCTTCATTGTACTGCCAGCAGACACCCTTTTTACCCGAACTGGAGGAGTGACTTCCACTACCTGTCCCCCCAGAACCCTGAAAGGACAACCCAGCCCGAACCGAAGGAGCAGAAACCCGCAACCATAACGCTTTTTCCTTGTGATCCCAACGCATACCAGGGCGAACAGACATCCGTTGACGAAATTGCTCGTCATAACGAAGCCAGCCCTGACTGCCATAAACCCGGTATGCCTCGCCGATACTGTCTAAATAACAAAAAAGTCCAGAACAATGCTCAGGGTGCTTTTCACCCACGACACCAGCCAAAATTGCAAAGGCTTGCAACCAACTGGAGAAGGTCCTGGGGATCAAACGATACCTCCGTTTGTCCTCATCCTCTTTCTTAGAATCATCAGTCTGACTACCCTTATCCAAATTAAAACGCTCGAGCGGGAGTAA
This sequence comes from Spea bombifrons, assembly GCF_027358695.1. Taxonomy (NCBI): domain Eukaryota; kingdom Metazoa; phylum Chordata; class Amphibia; order Anura; family Pelobatidae; genus Spea; species Spea bombifrons. The sequence continues at coordinate 8,541,732 of NC_071097.1, forward strand.
AGAAAAAATATCAACATACGCGCCCTTCCAAATTTTCTCCCTGACATCCGCCTTAAGATGTGCCCCCAAAGGTCCCTCGAAACACACATACACATCACCCTTAGCAGCATCATCTAATTTCGCCGCCGCCACACTGACCCCAGACACCGACGCAGAAGCAACCACAGGCGCAGCTACCTGCGACCCACCCGAACTAGGCTGTGCCACAGAAACCACACCAGCCACCACCTGCGGGACCGGTGTCTGCAGAGACCCCGAACCTGCCTGCGCAACAGGGACCCACGGGCCCAAGGGAGACAAACCCCCCTGAGCAGTAGCAGAAGCCTGAGAACCCCAAAACGGTACAACCCACGGCAACAAACCAGGCGAGCAATTCCCACCCCCAGTCCCACCAAACAAGAAAGGGTTAACCGGAGGAAAAGAGGATAGAGAAGAAGGGAAGGGACCCTGCGGCCAGGTCCAGCTCCTGATGCCTGTTGGCTGGGCGAGACACCCCCCAACGCTCCCTCCTCCTGCACCGGCCGTGCAGAGGGCAAGGCTGCCGCCGGACCACCCGAACTAGGAGCACCGGTCATCCCAGGGTGTGAACCAGAGGGACTCCCGACCGCCCTCCAGGAGTTAACTCTCCCTGGAGCCCCCTGGAAACGCCTGCAGACACCCGACCCCCCGAGGTACCTTCATCCAACGCTGACCTGTCCGGTGGGTTCACCGCCCGACTGGGAACTGCCGCGTTGCTCCTCCGTCCGCGACGACACGCCGTCCTGACGACCAGCCACTGCTCCCCTCCTCCTGGACGACGTCAGCCTGTCACCAGCCGGGAGAACAGCGTCATCCCCGACAACCCCGCCACTGCTCCTGGCCACCGGCGACCCACGGAGTTCCCAGCTCCCGCGAGAGCCGGAACGAGACCGAGAGCGGGATCGTGAGAAGTCCGATCCCGCACGGGAGACCTCAGCATCAGGTGAAGACCCGAACAGTGAAATGGACGGCGAAGCACACGGAGATGGCCCAGGAGCCAAGACACGCTGCTCACCGGAAGCGCCCCAGCGCTGGGACCGCCGAGGGAATGAACCGGGACGTGCTGCTGCTGAAACTGTGCCACCTGCCGACCGTCGAGCGGAAACAGCCGCAGAAGGGTTAAGGCATACCGGAGGTCTGGACACCCTGCCGCTTGCAGATCTTCTGGGCTCAGCAGCCGGTAAGGGGACATCAACCGGGAGTGCTCCCAGCAGGGAATCAACCTGATGTTGCACCCAATCTGCACCTTGAACAGACGCAGCAGCACGCAGCCTCTCTGTTGAGATATAATCTGAATGTGCTCTCACAGTGCTATAGCCTATGTATAGTTAAGAAAAGTATAAATAAAGTTTGTTGTTATCTCCTCCTTCCTCCTGAACAGGAAGAGAAGCAGTTAATATGTTTCAATAAAAGACACAGAAGCAAGGAGTACCTGTGTGTTTTGCCTCCATCTTTATATATATAAATTTCTTATATACCCGGTTATCCTATCCTAATAATTCAAATGGCAACAGGTTATGGGCCCAGGAAGGATGCAGGAAACCGATGGAGCAGACTTTGCTTTGATGGAGATGAAAAGAATTATGAACTTTGGGAGAATAAGTTCTTGGGACATCTGAGGTTAATGAATCTTAAAAAGACCATCCTGAATGTGCCTGCAGACACTGAAGATGAGGATGAAGATAACAGTAAGAATGAAGAAGCATATGCTGAATTAATTCAATTTTTAGATGATAAAAGTTTGTCCCTGGTTATGAGAGAAGCAGCTGATGATGGAAGAAAAGCGCTTCAAATATTGAGAGACTATTATGCAGGTAAAGGAAAGCCACGCATAATCAGTTTATATACTGAACTAACATCTCTACAGAAGGCTGTAAATGAGAGTGTAACTGACTATATTATACGTGCAGAGACAGCCATTACAGCACTGAGAAATGCTGGAGAAACATTAAGTGACGGACTGTTGATTGCAATGATTTTGAAAGGTTTACCTGAATCATTTAAACTATTTGCCATCCACATTACACAAGGGGATGAAAAAGTTACTTTTGCAGAGTTTAAAACACAATTGAGAAGTTTTGAGGATACTGAAAAATACAGCAGCAGTGCAATTAATGATAATATATTAAAAGTGAGCAACACAACTCCAAGATTTAAAGAGAGAGATAATCCTAGCATTGTTTGTTACAATTGCGGCCAAAAGGGACACAGGGCCAGAGTGTGTTCAAACAATAAAAATAAAGGTCAATCGCTGTGGTGTAGCTATTGCAAAAGCTCAACACACAAAGATGCAAATTGCAGACGCAAAAAGAAAGACAATGTCAGACAAGCAACAGATGATGCCGACAACAGACACTCATTTGCTTTTAAAATTAGAGATGACCCACTAGATGAGTTAAAACTAAAGGGACTAATGGTTGATACAGGAGCAACGTCCCATATCATTACTGACATCAGAAAATTTAAGAGCTTTGATGACACTTTTAAACCGGAGAAACATTCAATGGAACTTGCAGATGGAAAAAAGACAACTGGTGTGGCGCTGAGAAGAGGCGATGCAGAGGTTTGTTTGCTTGACAGCGAGGGACAGCAAAAGATGATAACACTGAAGAATGCATTATACATACCTTCATACCCCCAAGACATCTTCTCTGTAGATACAGCAACAAACAGTGGAGCATTAGTCAGCTTCCAGCAAGGCAGGAATGAACTTGTGCATAAAAACGGTACCAAATTCACAATCCAGAAGTACAATAGACTTTACTATCTGAATGTTTTTGTTAAAAATGATGACAGTTGTCATGAATGTCATGATATACAAATGTGGCATGAAATCTTAGGTCACTGTAATTATGATGATATTGCAAAACTACAAAATGTGGTAGAAGGAATGAAAATTAAGGGTAAGATTGATAAGTCTAATCTAAATTGTGAAGTTTGCATTCAAGGAAAATTTGTTCAGAGCAGAAACAGAGAATCTGATACAAGAGCCACAGCTATATTAGAGCTAGTACACACTGATTTATCAGGTCCTATAGAACCACCAGCTAAAGAAGGTTTCAGATATACAATAGCATTCACTGATGATTACTCTGGTGCAATATTTGTATATTTCTTAAAACTCAAGAGTGATGCAGTGTTAGCCACTGAAAGGTTTATTGCTGACACAGCCTTGTATGGAGTCATAAAATGTATAAGATCAGATAACGGTACAGAGTTTATGGCAAGCAGTTTTAAGTCACTGCTAAATAAGAGAGGCATAAGACACGAAACCTCAGCACCTTACTCACCCCACCAAAATGGGACTGCTGAGAGAAATTGGAGAACGCTATTTGAAATGGCAAGATGTCTGTTAGTTGAGAGTAAATTACCAAAAGAATTATGGACATATGCAGTAATGACTGCCGCTCATATGCGAAACAGGTGTTTTAACAACCGTTTAGCACAAACTCCATATTACCTTTTAACAGGCAGAAAACCTAATCTTTCTAAGATGAGAGTTTTTGGGTCAGAGTGTTTTGCATACAGGTATGACAGAAAGAAACTAGACTCAAAATGTGAGAGAGGGATTTTCATTGGCTATGACAAGAACAGTCCTGCTTACCTAGTGTTTTACCCAGACACTGGAAAGGTCCTTAAACACAGACTTGTGAAGTTTATCACAAAGAGAGTTTTTGAAAGAGAGACTCAAACTGATCTGTTACATGATGATGAGGAATGCCATAGGGAGAACTATGTACCCTCTATACCAAAGATTAATCCAACTGAAACTGAGTGTCCAAACTCGATTCAAATTTCTGAAAAAGAAACTTTGAAGAGCAAGGACAATGGTCAAGCAGGGAATGACCATAGTACACGTTATCCTAAAAGAGACAGAAAAACTCCTCAGTATTTGGAGGACTATGTTTCAGAAGTGGAATGTGACGATCAAATACTAACAAGCATTGATTATTGCTACAAGGTGTTTGATGTACCACAAAACTTTAAAGAAGCTATGAGCTCACCTCAGTCACAGAATTGGCTTAATGCTATGACAGAGGAAATTGATTCGTTGAAAGAAAATGACACCTTCACCTTGACAACTTTACCAGTAGGTAAATGTTCAGTGGGGGGACGATGGGTGTATGCAATGAAAAATAATGTTGACGGATTAGAAACGTACAAAGCCAGATACGTTGCTAAAGGTTATTGTCAAGTAAAGGGAATTGATTACAAGGAAATTTTTTCTCCAACTGCGAACATTATATCCGTACGTATTTTTATGCAACTGGCAGCACAGTATGGTTTACTTCTTCACCAGATGGATGTGAAAACAGCCTACCTACATGCTCCAATTGATTGTGAGGTTTACGTGGAACAACCAGAGGGATTTGAGGTAGAGTCCAAACAAAACGAGAGACTAGTTCTAAAATTGAACAAGTCATTGTATGGTCTAAAACAATCAGGTAGAAATTGGAACAAGATGCTGCATGATCATTTAACTGAGAATGGGTTTGAACAAAACTCAGCAGACCACTGTGTATATGTCAAACATTCTGGACATGTGAGAGTAATATTGCTAATATGGGTTGATGATCTCATTATTGGCTCCAGTGAAGAAACAGTACTCACTGACGTGAAGAAAATGCTCACAGCAAAATTTAAGATGAAAGATCTTGGGAGGATCAAACATTTCCTAGGTATTGATTTTGAACAAAGTGATGGTTTGGTTAAGATGAACCAAAAGAGATACATATCAAAGATTATGGAGAAGTTTGGAATGACAGATTGCAAGCCCAGATCAACGCCATGTGAACAGAAGTTGGACCATAATGATCACAATGATCTGGTAGATACAAAAAGATATCGAGAGATAGTAGGAAGCTTGTTATATGCAATGACCTGTACAAGACCGGATTTAAGCTGGGTAATCAGTAAACTGTCACAATACCTATCAGAACCAACAGAACAACATTTAGCCACAGCTAAGCATGTGATGAGGTATTTAAAACGTACTATTGACTATGAGCTTTGCTACAGAAGGTGTAGTGAAAACTTGAAGCGTATAGCGATGCTGATTGGGCCTCTGATGTGAACGATAGAAGAAGTACGACTGGATATTGCTTTAGTCTAACAAAGAAAGGTACACTGATTGCATGGAAGTCAAAGAAACAGTCCACAGTAGCTTTATCTACATGTGAAGCTGAATACATGGCATTGGCTGCAACCACGCAGGAAAGTCTGTACCTTGTGCAGTTACTCAAGGGAATGGACAATGGTTATCACAATGAACCAGTAACAATTTTTGGTGACAATCAAGGTTCAATAGCCCTTTCAAAGAATCCTGTTTGCCGACAGAGATGCAAACATATTGATATCAAGTACCACTTCATTCGATCAGTAATCAGTGAGGGTAAGACAGTTCTTGAGTATTGTCCAACAGACAAGATGGTAGCAGATGTTATGACTAAACCTGCAACAAAACTAAAGTTAGAAAAGTTTTTGAGTTATATGTTTGGAATGTAAGTCATGTATATAAAAAAAGGGATTACACATTTGAGAGCAAGTGGGGGTGTTGAGATATAATCTGAATGTGCTCTCACAGTGCTATAGCCTATGTATAGTTAAGAAAAGTATAAATAAAGTTTGTTGTTATCTCCTCCTTCCTCCTGAACAGGAAGAGAAGCAGTTAATATGTTTCAATAAAAGACACAGAAGCAAGGAGTACCTGTGTGTTTTGCCTCCATCTTTATATATATAAATTTCTTATATACCCGGTTATCCTATCCTAATAATTCAAATGGCAACACTCTCAAAAACTTGCTCCATATTCAGACAAGGAAAGACGTGTTCAGCAACGAGGTTAGCTAGTTAACTGAATGAATATGCTATGTGCTCAATCATGTACCTTTTATACCTTTTCCAAATCTGGTGACCTCTGCTTCACCTCCCTACCACCTTTAAACAATCCTGCTAATTAAATTGTTAACCTCTTCATGGTCAGGCTGTACTGCCCCAGTCATGCAGCCCTTCAACTAATTGTTTCCAGGGCTTCCAGAGAAGCTGGCCGACTGCGTCCACTTCCTGTACCTGACACAGATCACAGATCTTCCTTGTCACTTTGTCCTCTCCTGTTCCAGATACCACTCATTCATTCTGGAAGTAGATGCCTAGAAACTGGGGGCAGGGGCAATTCTATCACAACAAGATCAGATATCAAAGCATATACACCTCTGTTCCTTCTTTTCCAAGCTTTTATCTGCTGCTGAGAAAAACAATGACATTGGAAACTGTGAACTGTTAGCCATCAAAATGGCTTTGGAGGAGTGAAGGCACTTAACTAGACATTCACTAGGGCTCTGCAGCTCAGCCACCAGGCATGGCCACCTGCATTGCTGCTTACAGCTATATTTAGCTCAAAAACTGCTTGGTTCCTCAAGAGTAAGATGGCTTAAATGCCAACAGTTTTTAATTGAAGCTGTTTTTCAGTGAAAATGTATTATGACTTACATATGCCCTGCTGATATTGAAGCTGGGGGTAAAAAGGTGAAATTGGTTTAGGGGAAATCCCCCTCCTTAGAAGGATGCTATAATAACAGTATTGGTGAGATGTACATTACTGAATAATATGTAATGCTATGTACATTTAAGTAGCAACGATAATATAGGCACTCACCAGCAGTGGGAATTGCTGAGGATTCTTTGTCACACTGATCAAAGGGCCTGCAAAACATGTTAAAAATGAAAGAACTTTTTAACATGAAAAATTAAAGGTTGAGAAAATTAAATATTGAGATCACGCTAGACTGTAAGCGAATACTTGTATATGTTCTTCGTGTTCGTTTTCACCAGTTTCCTAGCAGCAGCAGCAGCTTTGGCGCCAGGATTTAAAGGTTCATTCATTGATGCCAGGCGAGCCCCCTGCCGGCTACCAATAGAGTCGCACACACGGACCTTTAAATCCTGGCGAGATCCGAGGTGCTCTGAAGTGTACCTTGCCCTAAAATTAAATCCCCATTCCTCCCAGGCCAAGTTGCTCAGAGCAGTTGTCTCAGACAAACACTCTGAGCAACTTGGCCTGGGTGGAACGTGGAATATTTATCGTATAACATCAACAGAAGTTGAATAAAAGAATAATAGGGGATTTAAGACCAATTTTACATACTTGGCTAACATTTGCAACTAATCTACAGTGGCATACCTTCTAACAACCCGAATTTTACAGGACAGGACTGGGGGGAAAAAACAGGACTGTCCCGGAAAAATAGGGGCTGTTGACAGGTATGCAGATGAAAAAATGTGGGACAAAAACTCAAAATAAGCTTAGACTTATAGGGTTAATGTAAGGTTAAGAATAGTAGTAGTGAACTGGTTTGGTTAAAGATCTATCTGAATCAGACGGAAAAAATGAAATGAAAGGAAGGAAAAAGCAAGATTTACAGAGAAAAAGAAAATGTTTGAAAAATGGAAATGGTGAATGAGTGGGCAATTGAGGACCCACTCACCTGTTTCACCCCCAGGGCAAAGCATTCAAACACTGCCAGTCCATGATGTTTGGCAGCGGACTTCCAGAGCTCAAACACTAGGCCCTAGCGTAAGATGGCTACACCGGCAGAGGTAGCAGGCGTTGCCACACCGCAAACAGATGCAGCCGGGGGGAGAAACTACCTTTACCATTGGGGGGATTTTGGGCATGACTTTAGCCAGGAAACGAACTGGCAAGGAAGAGACACTGGCACCACCACCAGCAGCATTGGAAATGGAAAAGGTGAATGAGTGGGCAATTCGCGACTCACTCACCTGTTTCACCCCCAGTCCATGACATTTGGGAGAGGACTTCCAGAGCTCAAACACTAGGCCCTAGTGTAAACTGGCCACTCCGGCGGAGGTAGTAGGCGTTGCCACACCACAAACAGACGCATCCAGGGGGGGGGAGAAAATACCTTTACCATTTGGGAAAATTAACTTTCCAAGCTAAGAGCTGGGTACCCCAACTTTGGCAGATTGAATTTAAGAAAGGCAATCTGCTCAATCAGATGAGGTGCCATGCGTGAGGGGACAATATTCCTACTGAAAGTGGAACATGAGGGAACTTTGTATTATGGAGCCACAGCCGCCATCAATTGTTTGAAAGGCTCCCCTTCAATCATGGAAAAGGATGCCCTTCCAACAGCAATGAACTGCCCAATAAGTCGGATTATTTTATTGGCCTGCTGTTTGGGCATTGACCTCCTGGAGTGGAATGCTCCAAAATCTTCCAGGGTGGGCTGGACATGTTGCAGTGCTCCAACCTGCCTTGGTCTTTGCCTGCCAGCACTAGCTGTAGCTGCTATTGGCTCAGAAGCAGCTGTTGGGTTTTTTCCACTCTCTCTGGAGATGGTACTTGTTGTTGTAGCAGTACGTTTTTCTGCATCTTTCCCCAATAACACAGCGTAGTGTTGAGGTGATGCTTCATGGCAGCACTGTTGAAATGTCCAGACACTTTCGCTTATTAGCTTCCCACAATGTTTGCACTTTCCAATTGGGGCGCGGAGAGCCTTGGACTGTGCACTTTTGGGTGCTGCTTCTACTGCTCTGGGTGGATGAGCAGCAGCAGGACTAGTTCTGTGAACACCGGGAGATAGCACATCTCTCTGTCTCTAGGCTCTCTAAACTGCTACTAACAGTGGTTGGTCTTCCTATTGGCACAGTTACAATACTGGAGTATTGACAATAGAAATGCTAGTGGGACTGCTAATTTCTTTAATACTACCAGATTTGGTAAGTTTTGTTGTTGGTGGTGATGATGATAGTATTAGCGGAGAAGGTGGAGGGGAAAATTGTGCACTAGTCATTCATAGACTGCTCCCCGAGGAATCTGATTCCTGACTACTCATCTCCTCTATTCTCTCCTCCACTTCCTCTGGCTCATAGTCAAGTTCTTCAATAGCCAGATCAAATCGAATTCCTGCTACGTTGGAGCTAAGACTGATATCATGACTAGTTTGACTACTACTTGTAGTAGTACTAGCAGGAAGAACAGAGCCTAACTCTGCACTTGGCCTCTCAGTCTCACGCTCCTCTGGTACCTTGCTAAATGGAGTTCTACTACATGTAGCCATTTCTCTGTCTTCACAAAAACATTGTAAGAACTTGGTGGATTGCAAGAGGTGGTGCTAGGAGGAAATGGTTTGGCGGTACCGGTGGGAACAGCAGGCGCAGCACTAGTGGTGGTGGAGGTGATGGTCTTGGGAGGTGGATTATCTACAAAAAGCCTCCTTGAGAAAGAACGAGATTGCTTGGGATTGGGAACACCACTCTCAGTCTTGCTGCAGTCCCGCAAGGCTGCCTTCGCATTGCTCCCTCACAGCGCCACTTCTCTTGTTCCGCCCAGAAACCCAGCGGAGTCACGGGAAGTGACGTAAAATCACACGACTCCGCTGGGTTCCTGGGCAGAACAAGAGAAGAGACGCTGCGAGGGAGCAATACGAAGGCAGCCTTGCGGGATTGCGCGGGATTACTGGGACCCGCAGGTACATTGTCTGACCGTCCCCTCCCGCCCGCAACTCCCGAAAAACCACCCGCAAGTTTTTTGGCAGTCCTCTAATCCATACTATACCTCTTCTTTTTAAGTGATATAAAGCATGCAATGCATTCTTTGGATTCAGTAATCTCCTTGCAACCCAACAGCTATAAATCAATAAAAACAAACGTGCTACTAAAATACTAAGTGCTTCTGTGATTTAATTACAATTTACTTTGTAAAATCATGTAATAGGACTTCCTAGTAGATACGGCTGCTGTTCTATCTGTACACTATCTTCATACGGGACTCTGTTTGGATCTATATTTGTGCTTTGTAAATCTTTATTTTTGAAGCATGGATGTTAATGAGAATAAAAAGAACCTTCAAATTAAGCCTTCAAGTGCTCATCTTTAGCCCATGGAAGTGGGCCATAGAAAAATTCCCCATAAAGATGCCATCTGTCTAGTTTTGAAATATGTTAATTGTGTTAAAACTTCCACATGTGTTCACAAGTTCACCATCTAAGCAACAATCATCCCCATGGTTACTTTTTACGGGAATGGCAGGAGGAGCCTCCTGGTCATCTGCCCTCTTCTTTTTGTGGTGCTGAACTGACCACAGATCCATGGAACTTGGATTCTGGCCACAAGACCTAGAAGCAAGGGAAATATAGACTTACAGACTGAAGTATTTTAGCAAAACATTGCAAAAATGTATAACACATTCAGTTAAGACATAAATACAAGATACCAATTGAGACACCTTATATATTTTTGATATGTAAGTGCACATAAATCATACAAAATGTAGAGATAACTAAACCCCTTCATTCCATCTATTTTATTCTGATAGAAAAGCAACTCCTTCGCACATAACATGCTACTCTCCTCCCTATATCCTCCAGCAACATGCTTTTACATAGGTCTGAGGACAGAAATTGGACCCAACAGAGGCCCATATAATATTCATGCCCCCTTGCTGTATGCACCGAATCCTCCATTTCCTGAATACTTTGAAGACAACAAATAACTGGGAGCAGGAGAAGGGGGTTCTCTGTGAGACCTAATGACAAATCCTTTATTTGGGTCAGGAGCGGCTAGGACAGGGAAGATGTTTGCGGGTCAAGTCAGTCAGGGGCTTAGCAATTGTACTGTAGTTGGAAACAAACTTCCTATAGTACCCTGCAATGTCGGCTAGTAGTCCAAACAAAACCTGATAGTGCCATCTTTTTGGTATAAGAACCACTGGAGAAGCCCAAGGGCTAACGGAGGGTTCTATCAACCGAAGATCCAGCATCTTCCGGATCTCCTTACAGCATCTGGGATTCGATACATTGACTGCCTCAAGGGGGCTTGTCCCTGCGTATCTACCCAGTGCACTGTTATAGAGGTAAAACAGGGGAGAGAAGGGAACATGGCCTGGCACTCACAAAGCACCTGCTGGACCTGTTCCTGAGACTGCGGGTCAAGTTCTTCACTAATCCTGACCCTTGCTATCCCTGCCTCAGATCTTCCCACCCCAGGCAGTGTCGGTAAGGGAAGACTCTCTCAGTCTCCCACCACGGCTACTTCCCTCTCTAAGTAGGGTTTCAGCATGTTCACATGAAAGGTTCTGCGGATCCTTTCATCTGAACAGCGGGCCACTATGTAGGTGGTGTTGCAGAGCTGTTCTACTATCTGGTAGGGCCTCTGCCAAGCTGCCTGCAGCTTGTTCTGCTAGAGAGCCAGCACCTTCTGTTCCACCTGAAGGACACGATCCCTAGCTGACCGGCCTACGTTGAGCGTTTTGGAGGTTAGCTTGCACCAGATCCTTTAACTTCTGGAGCCTGTCTCTGAACCTGAATAAATAAGCTACCACTGAAGGGTCCTCAGTAGCTAGGGCTCACTCCCAGTGTTCCCTCAGCAGATCTAAGGGCCCCCTTACCTGCCTCCCATAGAGTAATTCAAAGAGGGAGAAACAAGTGGCCTTTTGGGGAACCTCTCGAAAGTCGAAGACGAGGTGGGGCAAGTGGCGTTCCCATTCCTTATGGATGACAGGGAACTTCCAGAGAAGTTGCTTCAGAGTGCCGTTAAACCGTTCGCAAAGCCCGTTGGACTGCGGATGGTACGGGGAGCTATATATGGGTTTAATCCCGCATAGCTTCCGCAACTACTGGGTCAGTTCAGCTTTGAACTGTGTGGCCTGGTTGAATAAAATTTCTTGGGGGAACTTCAGTTGGGAGAATATCCGAAGCAGAGCCTCAGCTACCGTCTCTGCCTGGACATTGCTCAGAGCTACAGCCTCTGGGTATTGTGTCCCCTAGTCTACCACAGTCAGAATATATTTCTCTCTTTTCCTCCCTATTATATTTGTCACCTAAATTGCCCTCATGTATCCTTATTCCCCTTGTTACTTCCAGTAGCACATGAGATAGCTCCGCATATCCGAATAGGCCAGGAAATCAATAAAATCCCCAGAACCTCCCACTTTACCCACAGTTCTTTTCCTGCCCTGCATCCCCTGTTTGTTGTTTTGTGAGAGCGCTCTTTGTCCTGCTTTGTCCTTCAGGTGTGACAGAAGGTGCTGACTCTCAAGCAGAACAAGCTGCAGGCAGGTTGTCAGGGGCCCTACCAGATAGTAGAACAGCTCTGCAACACCACCTACAGAGTGGGCTGCTGTTCAGATGAAAGGATCCGCAGAACGTTTCATGTGAACATGCTGAAACCCTACTTGGAGAGCACAGGGTGCAAAAATGAGATAATCCAAAAAGTAACCAGATCTGACAGCGTCCAAAACTTCCCCGGGAATAGTCCACGCGGTAGCCAGGCCAGAGTTCCATAGCCGCGGCTGGGTAATCCCTGGTCCTAAAAACTGGTAATAAAACGAGGGTTCCCGAATGGCCTCCCTCTCTGTAACCACCACCGAGTGTTGTCCATCATAAGCTTAATATAAATTCAAAAGAGCGACGTGGTGGGGCAAAGGGCATCAGTAGCGACGCTGTTCCAATTGTCGGCGGGCATCGCCCCAGTTTATAGCCGTGGCTAGGTCCGGGTCAGGCGCCTAAATAACATAGGGGATAAACAGATGGGCTGTCACAAGTATTTTATTATGCGTTCTTTCCAAGCTGTGCTTTAAATATGCATCTTAGTATTATAATCAGTGTCTTTTGTGAAGTTAAACTTGGAATGAAAACTGCACGGGATAGGGAGCGGTGGACACTAAAGGGATAAAACCAACCACATACCAAAAGCCACTTGCTCTTGATTAAAACGGTTAATACAATGGTTGATTATGTTCAAAGGCAAGGTTAATGAGGCAATATGCTGCAGATCAAAAAGGCATGACAATTTGCAGACAGAAGATTCCAAAGTTAATGACTGTGATGAATGTTCTCACCTCTCTTGGGAGCTCTTCCATTTCACTAAAAGAAAAAAAAAGGAAACCATTTAGTATAACATACTGTAGCTTTAACAAACATTTTATGCATGTGATTACTTTTTCCAACGGCTTATAGCATGTAATTATGCACTGATCTGATCGCTATTTATACAGAATTAGTAAATAAGATGCCTTACATAAACTACAAATAATAGTGATATATTTGTTTTATTTTATGTTTCCTGTGGTGGAAATGTTGTATTTTACCTACATTTCTACAGACCCTCTATGAGACCCTCTCATATGTTGTTGTATATCTTAAAGAAATAATATATTATTTCCAGCATTTCACCTGTATTCTATAAGACTTTTTGTTTTTGCTGAGAACAAGATATATATTTTTTGCTTACATTCACACAAAGAGAGAACTACACCTAACCAACTGTTCTACAAGATAGAGACTTACTCAACATATTGAAATTTTCCGACTTATCGTATTAGGTGTTAACATGCACAGACTATATCATATGAAGCCATTTATTATCATATGCTTGTTTGGCTCCTTTCTAAATGATAATGATAAGATTTCACCCAAATTGCCCTGATCAAAAGTTTACACAGCATTGAATGTTTGGCCTTGTTACAGAAACACAAGGTGACACACACACAGGTTAAAATGGCAATTAAAGGTTAAATTCCCACACGTGTGGCTTTTTAAATTTAATTTAGTGTCTGTGTATAAATAGTCAATGAGGTTGTTAGCTCTCATATGGATGCACAGGCTAGATACTGAGCCATAGGGGAAAAAAAACCTGTGCAACAAGGTAGTGGAACTTTATAATGATGGAAAAAGATATAAAAAGATGCCTTGAAAATGCCAGTCAGTACTTTTCAATCACTTATTAAGAAGTGGAAAATGTGGGGATCTCTTGATACCAAGCCAAGGTCAGGTAGACCAAGAAAGATTTCAGCAACAACTGCCAGAACGTACGGGACTCAAAGAAAACCCCACAGGTAACGTTAGGAGAAATACTGTATAGACCAAAATAGAGCTTTATAAACAACGATAAGTGCTATGTTGGCCTATTCTCCACTGTGAAGCATTGTGGTGGCTCACTGATGTTTTAAGGGTGTGTGAGCTCTAAAGGCACATAGAATCATGTGGAAATTGATGGCAAGATGAATGCAGCATGTTATCAGAAAGTACTGGCAGACAATTTGCTTTCTTTCACACAAAAGCTACACAAAAGGCCAAGTTGATCCTTTCCAGTGGTTACAGCAGAAAAAGGAGAAAGTTTTGGAGTGGCCATCACAGTCTCCTGACCTTAATGTCATCAAGCCATTCTGGGGAGATCTCAAAAGTGTGGTACACGCAAGAGGACCAAAGACTTTGCATGACCTGGAGGCATTTTGCCATGATAAATGGGCAGCTATACCACCTGCAAGAATTTGGGGCCTCATTATTACAAAAGACTGCACGCTGTCATTGATACTAAAGGGGTCGATACACAGTATTAAGAACTAAGGGTATGCAGACCTTTGAACAGGGGTGGGAGTGTAATTTACACATTTACCATCTTTGTTTCTTTTGGTAATTTGTCTGCTACCATTTCAGTATAAGTACTAACAGGGCTGGACTGGCCCAACAAGATATCAGTTTTCCCAGTCTAATTAATATAATTATAAGTAAAAATTACTCTCGCTGTGCGTATGCCAGTCAGCGCTGCACCAGATATGATGTCATATCTGGCGTGGGGCTGAGTGGCAACCATGAACCTGCGGTAAAAGTGAAGCTACTTGCCCGGTGCGCGAGCGGCAGAGATGAAAGCTGGGGGCCCATGGTGTGCAGAGAGAGCAGCTTTAAATGGACTGCTCTTAGATAGAGAGATAGCTGCAGGTGAGGTAAGGGTGTGCGAGACAGAGCAAGTATATTAGAATGAGAATCTATGCATGTGTGTATGTTAACATGAATGTGTAAGTGTGAGCGTGATTGTGTACTTGTGTAGGTGTTTGTGTGTTTGAGCATGGATGTGTGTTTGCTGGGGAGGCAAAGATGGCAGTCTCTTTAGCAAAGATAGAACACACAGGCTGTTTGGTGGCACAGGCAGGCTTCTTGAGTGCACTGAAAAGCTGTTTGGGACCGAAGATGGCATAGGCAGGCTGTTTGGGGGCAAGGATGGGACAGGCAAGTTGTTTGGATGCAGGAATGAAAAAAACTGCGGTTTCTAGTTACATTCCCTGTGTAAAATTGTATGAATTCATTAAGCATGTTTGTGTGTTTGAGCATGGATGTGTGTTTGCTGGGGAGGCAAAGATGGCAGTCTCTTTAGCAAAGATAGAACACACAGGCTGTTTGGTGGCACAGACAGGCTTCTTGAGTGCACTGAAAAGCTGTTTGGGACCGAAGATGGCATAGGCAGGCTGTTTGGGGGCAAGGATGGGACAGGCAAGTTGTTTGGATACAGGGATGAAAAAACCTGCGGTTTCTAGTTACATTCCCTGTGTAAAATTGTATGAATTCATTCATTCTCTCATGCTAAGAGAAGGATATTAAGATTATGAGAAGTTATAGGGAGCATGAAGATGAAGGGGGATGATTGCAGTGCAACATGGGGTGATAATGGTAGGGAATAAAAATTATAAGGGGGTGGAAAGAAATATGATGATATATGGGGAGTGTCATGGACCCTTAGCTTCTAGAGGGGCCTGATGGCCAGACTCTTCCGACAAATTACGTGCCCTGGCCTTGGAAGGGGTTCTGTTTTTGGGGAGGTAGGTACAAGAGGTCCATTGGGACTACTTCTTCCCCTGGTACGTTTCCTCAAATTACCAGAGACTCTAAAGACTGTGGAGCTCGGACACAGATTTGGGGTAACTGCATGCTTCTCTATTGAGGCATTTCAGCAGTGTTGATCACTTCCTAAGCTGTTTTAAATTAGGAAAACATTGAGGCCCAGGGGAGGGGTGACAAAGAGCCCCTGCTGCGGTTTTTGGTGTTGCTGAATGCCTCAACATCGAAGCATTACAGCAACACTGTTAAAGCGAACAGAGTGACCATTGATCACTTTCTAAGCTTATCCAATGCCATGGTATGGTATGCCAGGCACGTCATGGAAAAAGGATCAGTTAACGTGCCTGGCACGTCCTTGGTCTGTAAGGGGTTAACAATCCCAGATAGTTAGTGAAATTCCCAATTTCAGAGCTGATCTTTTCCCCTCAAATAGTCTATGTATAGACCACTCCAAAATTAAAAATATAATGGTAAGGTTAGGGTTTTAGTAATATTTAGTTTATAATTCAAATATCTTCCATAGTCATTGTTAACTCTTAGTATAACTAGAATTGAACTACGGGGATTTATCAAGGACAACATCTGCATACAATGTTATTTTTGTTACCTGATTTCTTATTTTATACCACATATTTCATTGGATTAAATAATCATAGTTTCTAAGGGCTCCATTGCTAGAATATATATATATATATATAATAATTGTGCTAAACAGCAACACTCTTCATCAGAAATCAATCTGATTCTATCATTGGGCCTATAACTTTTGGACTGGGATTAGAGTAAAGTGCCATCATGTAATCTCTAAACAAGCTGACCAGACAAATTATTTGAAGAACTAGATCCATAAATCTCTGATCTACCCAATCAAAAGCATTTTTTGACAAGTGCCAAAAAGACTGATTTAATATGGTTGGAGTTTACTCTGAATGAGATTTAGCACTTTTCGTATATTATCAGATGCACTTCTTCCTTTAACTAATCCAGTTTAATCTGTGTAGACTATATCAGGCATGATTTCTCACCATAACTCAACCTGTGCAAAAAATCCTAAGCAACACAGAAGTGTAGGTGAAGGTGCAGGAAATTGTTTTAGCACTGATTGGTGACCAAACGGTTGCATGACAAGTGTCCAGACGCTGCTAATGAAATACTCTGAGTTGTCTGTTTTACAGAAATATATAATTTTTGGGGGTATTTTGAATTAGGAGGGTGTTAAACAGGCCCAAATGAGACACATGGCCACTAAAGCAAAATGTGAAAACGTCATGCTTGGAATCAATAACAGGCATGTTCCACCATGTGGCCTGTAATATCCAGAAAAAAAAAGCACAAAAAAACCCCAAAAAACACAGAAGTGTTGGTGAAAAGAAGGAAGGAAATTATTTCTTTGGCAGTTATTGGTTGCCAAACAGCTGCATAGAAATTGTTGAAATGCTCCTGATGAAATACCCTGGGTTGTCTGCTTTAGAGAAATATATACTGTTTGTGGGTATTTTTTTTGCTTTCTACCAAATATAACAATTAAACAGTTTTGAAACCATAATGCACACCTTATAATATGCCTGTATAACTGGTCCATACCCCGGTCTGTCCCTAAGCCTCAATATCCTTCCTCACCCTGGGGGATTCTTTTTTCTAATACGTTGGGGTGGATTAAGTCTGCCAATACCTGCCCTGTGCCTTGCCCTGCCTTCAAAAATGGAAAATCCTTCTCTTGAGGAAGCCACAGGGCGAAACGCGTCAGAAGGACCATACGGAACCCCCACAGCGGATCTATTATTTATTATTTTTTATTCACGAAGAAAACACCACACGGGACTCCCTCCCCCCCCCCCCTTGGTGGACTTCATTTGCTTTTAAATGCACTCCGTGCATGGATGAACTGTGAGTGCAATCTAAAGAAGTATTTTTGCTTTTATTGAGATACTGCACTATGTTCAGTTTTATTTTCTAGATCTTATATGAAGATCAATTAAAGATTTCACTGTTTACAACATTTGAGAGGCCTGAAGCATTCTGTTCGTTTGTGAGTGCATTCATATTTCCATACACTTTTCAGTGTCTATACGATTTACACTATATATATTTGTTTTTCTCTTCCCTATATGTACCTGCGCCCCAATCATCTGTATATCTTCAAAAATGTGTCTCATTTTGGGGGCAATTCAGTGTCTTTATGCACACTCAGCTCCTTAATACTACTGCTGCCACTGCCATAGACCCTTTTTACTCAATTAAATTAATTAATCAAAATAGTCCAGTTTTTGCGAAATTTAGTTCCATAGCATGCTGCTGGATTTATGGTTCATTGGTGCAGTGCTGATAATTGATGTGCCAGGCACATTATGGGGTTAAATGAGCTTAGAAGCAGTGGATATATGTACACTTATATGGAGCACTCCAGCAGCTGCATGGTTACCTAATCCCTCAGGTTCAGTTACTGAGAGGTAAAATCTTTGGCAAAAAGTTAATCCCCCTGTATAGCTTCATGCTATATTTAATATTGTCACACTTCAAATGTTCGTTTTCTTTATATATTTGACATATTTACTGGATTTTGAGTGATGGTGCCAGCATTCGCCCTAAGAAGAGCAAGGGAGTTAAGGGTACACCTAGTGAAAAAGGCAATTAACAAGGGTATAAACACAAAGTCCTAAACAAATTGCAATGATAAGCCTCAGTAATTAGTGCTGCACCAATAAATAGACAACAACATTTAAATAAAAATATATTTACATATGTTTACATAAGATAAGCAGGATAAGCAGCTCTATTCCTGGTTTTCTAGCTTGTATTCCAATTAACCCTGCTCCCGGATGGTAATTTGCACTAATTGGGTGGTTCACTGATTTTTTTATAGTTACTTGTAAGATATAATTGACACAGTCTATACAGGAATATATTATAGCTCTGTATCTGTAGATTTCATGGCCGGCCCGACAATGGAGCCGAGTGGGGCAACCGCTCCAGGCGGCACTTTGCCGCCCCAAGCCCTTTTTTTTTTTTTTGCAACCATATTACTGCTCCAACACTTTGGTGTTTGTCCCAACTACAAATCTACCACATCTACCCTTTTTATATGGCAAGCCAGCTATGATTTTCTAGTTATGTTTCACATGGTTTGTGTACCGTCTATGACTAATAGTTCAAATGCAAAATCCCATCGGGCCACCAGATTTGGCATTTTAAAAAAGGGCAGTTAAAAATTGGTATATTCAATTGAATATCTGCAAATGGGACATGGTACATGACTGCTTAATTAAGTGAATAATCCCATTGTTGGTTGCTGCCAGTAGCTCAGCAACAAACACAGACTCAGTTAAATTCAACAGGAATTCAACGTTTGTGTTTCAGTTTCCTAAAGGTTTAACTATCAAGCTTGAAAAAGGTGAATAGAACCTCTAGTAGTCTATACATTTTGATATCAAATCTTCTACATTGAAAACTTGTTTGAGCAGGGCCCTACTCATCTGGTGTTTCTGTAAGTCAAATTGTTATGTTATATACTACTTATGTCCTTCTACCCATTGTAATGGTGCTATATAAAGCAATAAATAATAATCAAATAACTAATTCAAACAGGATTAAATATGGCTTCTCACCTTTGGAGTGCCTCATGTGGTATATGCCCTGGCACAGGAGAATGAGAAGGAAGGTCATGATGCTAAGGATGCCCACACAGCAGAGAAGCACAGCATATACATACACATCTGTGAAGAATGAACAATTAAGAGAGCATACAAAATATACCGTAAATCCCATCAATATTAAAAGCTAATGAATGTGAGAGAATGAATGAATTGTGTGGATGAATTGTCTGAATGAGTTGACTCATGCTGGACTGTTTGGGGACAAATAAGTCCTGTGTGTGTTATCTGGGTGCTGGTCAGGTTCTATGTGGGCAGTGTGGACGCCAGGGCTGGCTTTGGGTTTTGCAACCTGTGATCTATGCCTGTAATTTAGGGGGTTTTATCTATACCTTTAACGCTGAGGTTTTTTTGTAAATTCCAATTGATCTATACCTGCAATGTTGGACTTGTGTGTTCTGTTGATCCATATCTGCTATGCTATGTTTCCATACATTATTATTGTATACCTGCAAATACAGGATTTGTATGTCTGATTTGATGCCTTCAGTGCTGAGTTCACATGTGAATTTCAATTGATCTATACATGCAAAGCTGGGTTTGTGTGTTAATGTGTTGATCTATACCTGCTATGCTATGTTCCCATACATTATTTATGTATACCTATTTATATATATATATTGGCAGCAGGGGCTAATAGTATTATATAATCGGCAGCAGGGCCTAATATTAATACATATCGGCAGCAGGGCCTAATATTAATATATATTGGCAGCAGGGGCTAATATTAAAGAAACTGCCAGTTCTCATGCGCTTCATAGTGTGTCCCTGAATGGCAGAAATAAAACGTGGTCACCCTATTAGAGTTAGTTGTATTTTTCAACTGCTGTCAGTATTATTTAATATATATTTAATCCTTATATTTATGTGATATGTGAAAACCACAAATTACCACTGATACCTATGCCAGAAAGATACTCCGGTGACCGCAAGAAGTATAATACATTCATGACCTCTTGCCAAATCATGTTCAACCTCAAACCAAGAACATACACCTCGGAATATATCAAGATCCATGGAGTCATCTCTCTATTGTCTGAAGAACCCCAAGCTCTGGACTATTCCGGCGCTCAACATGAAATGCCGGCACCGCGGCAGAGCGAGAAGACGGATGCCTCCCGCAAGGTAAGTGTGTGTGTGGGGGGGGGGGGTGTATTTTGAAGGGGCAGGGGGGGGTGTATTTTGAAGGGGCAGGGGGGGTGTGTATTTTGAAGGGGCAGAGGGGGGTGTAGTTTGAAGGGGCAGAGGGGGGGGTGTAGTTTGAAGGGGCAGGGGGGAGGGGTAGTTTGAAGGGGGTAGTTTGAAGGGGCTGAGAGGAGGGGTAGTTTGAAGGGGCAGAGAGGGCGGGTAGTTTGAAGGGGCAGAGAGGGGGGGTAGTGAGGGGGGCGCCAGAGGAGTAGTCCGCACAGGGCACCACAATGCTTAAGGCCGGCTCTGGATACATGCGATGTGTTGGTGCGAGCTTTCCATGTAAACCTGGTCCATTGAGAGCCCGGAGGTCTCTGCTTAGGGGGAGGAGCCTGTCACGGTCCGCAGCGTAGCCAGTCACCAGAGTACCCGTAATTAGCGGGTACTCAATGCATACCTACTCTGCTGCTTCCTCTTCCGTCCCCTAGCGTGAATTGAGCCTGTTAGCACTGTGTTAGAATGTCCACATGGCTTTTCTGGGGGGAAATATTGTGCCATTTTCTAAAAATATTAAAAAATAACAGTCTAAGACTGCAACTAACGATTATTTTCTAAAATGATTAGTTGGCCGATGATTTTTTCAATTAATTGGATAAAAAAAATATATGCAAATTTTTCATTTAAAATAATTTAATGAACAAACTGGGTGTTAAAAACAAACATCAGAATAAAAAAAAACCTTAAAATTTACATTAACGTATTGTACTCTGTGCACACAACACTTATCTATATTTTAAAGGTGCAGAAAAAAGGAAAAAGCCTGAATATAAGAAAAAAGTTTTACTATTAAATATTAACATGTAAATATTTTTTTTTCATATTTATTAAAAGCTATGATTGAGAAAAACGCATTCCTTGTTTTTATTTCCTTTTTTTGGCAATCTGATCCCTAGTTTTGCACATCTGACCCCAGTTATGCACCTCAGCCCCCCTGATTTGCCACTATTCCTAGACTTACCAATGCGTCCCCAGATTTGCCCCCCCAAATCCAGGCTCCCTGGGGTTTAGGGGCAGCCGGTGGACGTCTGCTTAATGCGCAAAGACAACCTCTGCTGCCCGGCACTTCTATGACAGAGCACCGGAAGGGTATGTCACGGTGCTCCGCCATAGAAACCCCTGCAGAAGTGACAGCAGCGGAGGTTGTCTATGCACATTGTGCAGACGTCCACAGGCTGCCAGAGAGGAGGATCCAGGTCCCTTGCAGCGCTGATCTGGATCTTAGTGTTATAGTCAGACCTCTATTTGAGGTTGGATTATAAAACAACCTTGAATATAAAACGACTTGTCTTATATTCAAGTAAATATGGTAAATCGATCATTCAACAAATCGATAATGAAAATCATTGACAAATATTTTCATTATCCATTTTATCGATTAGTTGTTGCAGCCCTAGAACAGTTCTAGTTTTTGCATAAAGTTTCAGAACAAAATGACTCCTTATGACACTGCCTGTGGTAACCAATAGAATGGTTTAATGGTTAATGGAGGAACTGACTATTAGCATTACCATAAATAAAACAACTCAGTGTGAGATTTGAGCAGGGAAGGACATTGAAAAATGCACAGTACTGACAACAATGGCAGGCTTCAGATCTGCAAAGAAAAATGAGATAAAACCAGGTTTTTGCTAATGCTCACCTACGCTATTGTATACAGTATGGTATTTTATGCTTAAATATATTTTTTTTCCAAGGGACTTTCCCCTTATGTAGGAACACCTATAAAAATTGCATCATAAAAATCAACAGTGACTTCAAAGCGGACTGCATTGTGCATTCAAATGTGTATTCAATTAAAGAGATTATCTGGTAAACCTAGCTCATGTTCAAACTAAGATTTTGGACTATCGTTTTCCCTGGTCATTTGTTTGGTTTCAAAGTTTTCAATCTCCCCTACAAAATAAGACAACAGTTTCATGATCAGGTGATTTAAGGGAACAATGTGAAGGTTGAGAAAATGTATACAGTTCTATTATTCTGTATATATGTATTATCCATGAGAGAAAATGGGAGCCTTTTGTTGAAACATTTTTCGATAAATGGCATGTGACAGTACTCACAATATCTATGTAATATATTCCCGAAAAAGTATAGTGGATTAAGTTATAGAAATATGAACATATAAGAAACAAGGTGATCCAGTGAGAAAATCTATGAATCAAAGTGCATAATTACACCAACATATTATATACTAACCAGTCTGGCCTATACAAATAAAAAATGTAGAGCTCTCATTTCTTACGCATTTTACGTTTTATTTTTACCTTGAAATAAATTCCACGTGAACAGCTTTTTTTCCTCAGATATTGTAAGAGATGTCACTGCAAAATAGAAAGTCACATATACTCAGGATCCCAGCAAACACATAATTCAAAGAGAGCACACAGTTTGGGAGCCTGAATTTATCAGATTTTACTGTATTGTGATTGCCAAATGTTGTGGCTATAAAATGTTGAGTCTGTAAGAAGTTTCATAATACAAGAGTACAGTCTATTGCGATAAACACTGATTCTACGGGACACAGTAATAAAAACGATACAATCAACAGAGTTAAATAATCCTATTAAAATGTTTCCTACAACACATTCTATTTCACAATGAAGCACATATGAAAGTATTTAGAAAGGAGGAAAAAAATACTTTTGACAGGCATTCTGGATTTTTTCCGCCCTTACCTCCTCTTTTTGCCGAAATGAAAACCACTACTATACAGGGAGAAGAAAAGATTATATTTGACACAGATCAAGATCAGGTGGGGCCAATTCTGGATTTTTTTTTATTCACACATAGGCAATCACAGCACAATTCAACTGTATGTTGCATCACCAGGGATCTTAGACAAGCCTAGCAGGACCGTAATGCAAAGCAAAGTTTTGTTCCCATAAAGCTCTATGAAAGTTAAAAAAGCTAACCGAACGTTCACTCATAACTATGTACCCATCAGACAACAAATAGGGATGCCCTGATATATCTGTGGCCGAAATACATCGCCTGAAAAGGACATTAATAAAAAAATTTATAAGAAAATGCCGAACTAAAAAAAAAAAAATGACTGAGAATGGCAAGAGAAGTTGTTCATACAGAGGGAAGCTGCAAAGCCTCTGCAGAAGTCTGCCAGCGAGAGATCTGCAGTTCAGGTAAGGGGGTGGGGGAGGGTATATGAGCAAGTATGCATGATTAAGGGAATGAATATCTGTGCATGAATGAGTATATGAATCAGTGAATGAGTGTGTGATAGCATGGATGTGTAAGTGTGTGTGGGGGGGGTGGCATGGCATAGGGGGCTTGTAATCACATTCCTATCATGCCCAGGCAATATTGTTATTGATTTTGTTTGTCCAATTTTGGTAACACGAAAATTGGACAAAAAAAAAAATAATAAAAAAAAAAAAAAAAAAAAAATATT
The DNA here is from genome assembly GCF_027358695.1 of Spea bombifrons. NCBI lineage: Eukaryota > Metazoa > Chordata > Amphibia > Anura > Pelobatidae > Spea > Spea bombifrons. The sequence continues at coordinate 8,565,626 of NC_071097.1, forward strand.
ATATATATATATATATATTAGGGATGTACAGATATATCGGCGGCTGAAATATATAGTCCGCAGGGGCCAGGCTTACCTGTGCGTTGCTGGCACACACTGTGCGAGCAGCATCTCTTTTACACTCCAGGAGAATCAGCGGAGTCAATTGAATGCACGTCACATGACTCTACTCCCTTGGGGGCGGGACAAGAGACGTTGCTCGCACAGGAACACAGAGGGAAGCAGCAGGGCCCCTGTAGAAGTCTGCGAGTGGGAGATCTGCAGTTCAGGTAAGGGGGTGGGAGAGGGCATATGAATGAGTATATGAATGTTTGTGAGTGTGTGTATGACAGCATGGATGTGTAAGTGTGTGTGGCAGGTAGCATGGCATAGGGACTCTGTAATTACACTCCTATCATGCTCAGGTTCTAGCCTGTACTGGCTGCCTGGGCATGATAGCAGTGTGATTACTGTTAGCAATGTATAATATATAACAGTCGACAGAAAAAATCAATAACAATATTAATATCTATATCTATATATCTATATCTATGATTGTTAACAGCAATCACACTTCTATCAGCTAATATATGCTGGAATCTGGGTATGCCTGTGCATGATAGGAGTGTGTTAATCATAAATACAGTATATATTAATATTGTTATTGATTTTATTTGTCCAATTTTGGTGTTACTTACTTTTATTAAAAGTGTTTTTCTTGTTTTGTTTTTTTAAAAGGTGTGGGGGGGTCATTTTCGGTTTCGGCCAAGGGAATCCTGCATTTTCGGGTTCAGTTTTGGTCCAGAATTTTCATTTCGCTGCATCCCTAATATATATATTGTATTGGCCTGAATATAGGCCTTTAGGTATTTAAAGTGGGGGTGCGGCCTATAATCAGCCTATATTCATGCAGTCCTGGGTGCCAGGCGGGTGCTTTTGTTCCGTTTTCATTTATCCCTGCTGCGGGTAAGCAGCAGGGGTAGGATCCAGATACCCTGCAGCTCTGCACCTGCGCGATGACCTCCGCTGCCGGAACTTCCGACCTATGGTGGAGCACCGGAAGGTTATGTCATGCCGGCGCTCCACCATAGGCACAAGTTCCGGCAGAGGAGGTCATCGCGCAGACGTCCACGGCACGGACGCGTATAGTGATGCGGCGATGCACGTAGACAACCTCCGCTGCCGGCACTTCAGCCGGTGCATCTGCCGCTGGAGTGCCGGCAGCGGAGGTTGTTTGCGTGCATTGCACAGACGTCCACTGGCCCCGCTAGACACCAGGGAGTCAGGGGATGCACTGGTAAGTCGGGGGGCACTTCTAGGAAGAAGAGTGGGATATCTAGGGGGCAGGTGGCCATTTCTGGGGGCATAAAGCATATCTCAGGTGTCAGAGTGGCATATCTGGGGGCAGAGGGACATATCTGTAAGTAAGGTGCATTATCAATTAAGGGGGGGACCTTAAAATGGCTATTGGTTTTCCGTCTGTATATAACATATGCTGACAAACTGAGAGATACCAAAAATGTTAAAATACATGTATTCCTGTTTATTCCACTAATGTGTATTTTTTCTTTAAATATATTTTTTCTTTAAAATAGCACCAAACTTTAAGGGTGCGGCCTATATTCGAGCCAATACGGTATTATAATATATATATGTAATTGTTAACAGCAATTACACTCCTGTCATGCCCAGGCAACCAGTACATGCTAGAACCTGGGCACGATAGGAGTGTAATCGTAAGAGTGATAGCTGTTAGCAATTATATATATATATATATATATATATATATATATATATATATATATATATATATATATATATATACACACACACATCCAATTTTGGTGTGTTACTTACTTTTAATAAAAGTGTGGTTACTTATTTAGGGGTATTGCTTCAGTATGCTACACTGATATGCATAGAAACACAAAGGTATAATGCCTGCACACATGCTTCAAATTCACAACCACATACTGAGATATCCCATATACACACACACACACACTAATAATTCTGAGCATTGCATTTTCTTTCGTAGCCATACACTCTTACTGAGTGCAACACGTGACTACAAAAGTAACTTCTTACAAGCTGATCATGTCACATGGCATGGCTGCCATCACCAATCTGTCTCACTGCATATACCCATGCACCACATAATACAAAAAAATATTCAAAGGAAGGGAATGAACAAACGTGTCACCAGGGATCGGCAGGAAAAAGAAGCTCTCGGTAAGTACTGTATTTACTTGATTATAAGTAAACAGGTGTAGAGATATAGACTGAAGAGGCTCAAAAGGTGGCAACATGAGCCTTCGAAGGATGAGATTAAGGTCCCAGGGAACCATCTTGGTGACGGGGTGAGGACGCATACGGACTATGGCTCCTGAAAACATTCTGACGACTGGAAGTGAGATGAGATCGAAACCCAGTAAGGCACTTGATGGTAGACGGTTAAAGACCAATGTCAAACTCCTCCTGCAAAAACTCCAGAACCAATCCAGGGGAACAAAGGAAGGGGATAGTCCCTCTGGAACCACAACAACTGCAAAACATCTTTCAGATCTTAATATACCAGAGGGTGGTAATCTTCTTCCTACTGAGAAGAAGAGTCTCAGCCACTGGAACAGAGAAACCCTGGGCCCTCGGGATCTTACGTTCAACATCTAGGCCACCAGCTCGAAGATCTCCTGATACGGGTGTAGAAACTGGTCCTGATGAAGAAGGTCTCTCCAAACAGGGAGCCTCAGAGGACTCCTGAAACTGAGGTTGATTAAGTAAGTAAGTATACAGACGTGCCTTGGCCAGTCTGGAGCTATTAGGATAACACAGTCCTGGTCGGTCTTGATCTTCTGCAGAACCTTGGAGATCAGAGAAAAAGGAAGAAAAACATAGGCGAGACAGAAATTCCAGGTCTGGGCAAAGGCATCTATCACCAAAGGACGATCCCGAGGATTGAGGGAGAAGAAGGCCTGCACCTGAGCATTGTTTCTGGAGGTCATAAGATCGATTTCGGGTAATCCCCACTGCAGGGCAATGAACCTGAAGGCCGCTGAATGCAGAGCCCACTCGCCCCTCAGAATAGGAGCTCTGCTCAGGAAATCCTCTTGAGAGTTCAACGTCCCTCTGAGGTGGACTGCGGTCAGGGTAATATAACGGGCCTCTGCCCAGAAGGAGATTCTGAGAGCTATACGCAGAAGACGCAGACTCTTGGTACCTCCTTGCTTGTTGATTTATGCTATTACTGCCTGGTTGTCAGAGCATAGCCCAACAGCAGCGCTACCCAATGATGCAGGGTTCTTTACACCGCAAGCAACTCCAGGCAGTTGGAAGGAAGGAGTTGCACAGCTGGAGACCAAAGACCTTGAACAAATCTGTCTTGTTAAGTGGCTCCCCATCCTCTGATGCTTGTGTCGGTGAGGAGCTCCTTGGCTGATAATTACCAACTTCTCCCTGCAGCTAGAGTGTTTCTTTGAAGCCACCAGGTGAGAGGCGCTCTGCCATGAGGAGAGAGACAGTCAAGCCTGTCCAAAGCGAACCGGTTTTTGTCTAGATGATTAATTATAAAGTTCTGAAGAATCCTCATGTGGGCCAGGGCCCAAGGAACTGCGTACCTTGTGGAGGCCATTCTGCCCAGCAGAGACATGCATGTACTTATGGAGCTTCTGTGCGCAGAGAGAACCCTGCGGACCAGTGAACAAATTCCGTTGATCTTGGAAGGTGGAAGAAAGGCCTTCCCTGAGCGGGAATCCAGACATAGTCCCAACAGGAAAACCCGCTTTGCCCGATCTCAAGGAAGGCGGGAAACCAAAAAACGTTTTGGAGGCCTGATAAGAAAATGAACCCGGTAACCCTCAGATGCGATAGTTCTTACCCAGGGGTCTCAAGTGATGGAGAATCAGTTGTCTCTAAATAAAACATGGAGCCTCCCTCCCACCAGAATGGGGGTGGCATCATGCAGAGCTCTTGGGGTCCTGGGGCAGGAAGAAGAAACTGTCAATACTGCCCCGGAAGCCCTGATCCCCTGAAGAGCAAGAGAATCGGGAACCATGGCCTATGGACTGGCCTGGGAAGTACAACTGCAGCTGTCTTTTGGACCATAAGGCCCGTCTAGCCGCAACAGAGAGCGCAGAAGCCCTGGCTGTTATTCTGATGGTCTCAATAGAAGCATTGCAGAGAAAGTCCACAGCCAGTTTAACAGCGGCGACATTCTTGAGGATACAATCTCTAGAAGTCTTGGCGGCAATATCCTCCTCAATCTGTGAAAGCCAAATCTTAACTGCTCTGGATGCTGAAGCAGATGCGATTCCAGTCTTGAAAACAGAGCAGAGGCCTCAAAAAACTTTTTTACGGCTGCTACAGCTTTCTCCTCCATAAGGTCAGAGAAATGTGAGCCATCTTCAAGTGGCAAAGTGGTCTTTCTGGAGACCCTCGTAACCGTAGCACAAAACCGGGCAAAGGCCTCATCAAAGAGGAATAAACGCTTCACATGCCTTGACAAGTTAACCCTTCTTTCTGGGTGATGCAATTCCTGTTTAATAATCTCAGACAGAGCAGGATGCACAGGAAAGGAGGCTGAATGCTTGAAAAACTGGCAAAGAAGGGGTCACTCTTCTGGATAGAAGTTTCTTCCAGATGCATCAATTTCCTCCACTGGAAAAAGAAAGGAACTGTCTTCTCGGATTTCCCCCTCTTCAGATGAAAATTCCTCCACCTCAGGATGATCGAATTCTGAGTCCCCAGGAGAGTGGGATCTTGCACTGATGGAAGGTAAGGGTAGGAAGGTACAGGAACAGCTTGACAAAAGGCAAGCCAGGCCAAAAACTCTCTTCCTCCAGATGCCTCAGAATCTGCAACCGATTTCAGGCAAGTGGTGCAGTTTCTTCCTAGAATCTTGCAAGGCTTTGTGACACCCAGGGCACTGTGCATGTTTGGTTTTCATTAAGGCTTTTTTGGTTGTTCCTCAACAGAGGGGGGCTCAGAATTATCAGGAGCTGACATGAAAGCCCAAGATGCAACAGCACCCTAGAAAACAGCAAGAAGCAGGAACTGAAAGACCAAAGCAACTGCTCACCCATCCGTTTAAACTGCATTTTATGTTCCTATTGTAACAAAATAATTTTAAATTTGTGAAACTATTCCACTCTAATTTTTTCCCAGACGAAAAACTTGTTCTTTTCCTTGGCTTCAAAATTTTACATCTCTTCTCAACTGTATTCTTTCTCTGGCAGACAAATACATCACATACATGAATTGCACTGCTGCAAGTGGGGGCCCCTGACAACATGTATAATTGCCTCTTTTGTCCCACTGCCAATGCATCCCTATTGCACATTAAGTGGGTTTCTAATACATATTTTATTGTATAAACTCGGATTTAATTTAGTATTGTAGATTTCAATATTTGGGAGAAGCATCAGATTCACTTTAAGTAATCGTATAGTGCCTACAATCTTTTCTGTACAGCTACTGTAGTATTTACTGTCACTTTAGGAAACATTGCATAAGACTCGTGTTTCATTGACAACACTTTAAAGATAACAGATATTATAAAAAGCAGCCCAATTTATAGAGAAACCATTTAGAATCCATGGTTTTAGCACTAGACAGCTCAGCTAGATTTATTACCCTGGTAATGCTAGATCCCAATCAGAGGATTAACCTCATGCAATATCTGCTCACCCCTCAACTGGGTAACTGCTGTGCCATTAGATACAGCAATCCAACGGCTCCTGTATCTGGTCACCTCCTGAATACGGCAAGTGTAGTGACCCTGGTCTGAAGGACGCAAGTCGATGAGTAATAGCAAGAAATGGTATCCTTTATCAGTGCTGTCAGTGCTCATATCCCCTCTGTGACTCCAGTTAGCAGCAATGTGAGCTGTGCCAAATTTTGTAATACGGCCAATAATCTGTTCATGTCCAGAATCTGGGGAAAAAATCCAGCGTGCAGTCAACAGGCTGTCCTTTCGCCTCTTCTGTGTAACAGAACACCAAAGTGAAGCATTCTCACCAACAGGGTGCAGCACCCACGGAGAAGGTGATATCGTCACATTAAGTGTGTAGCAAAGACCTAGGGGAGAAACATAAAGAGCACAGTTGAAAAAAAATAAGACAAAGTAACCACAAAAAAAGAAATACAGGACATAAAGCTTAGCAAAACTGAAGGCCAAAAAATGCAGCTACAGACCTGAATGGCTCATGCTATTCAGAAGCTTCATTTTGGCAGAGTGGGACAGAGGGTTTTATAACAGGAGAGGCTTCCAGCACTGGCTCCCTCACCTAACATTAGGAGGGGTTGTACAGTGGGCTGATCTGCAGGCGTGATGCGTGACGTCATGCCTCAGATCTCTATAAAAACCCCTGGACAACATCATGTCGGTGCTTAGATATTCTGAGATGTTCTGTGCACTACAGAGTATCCTTAGTTCCGTGCTCCTGTCCCTGCTGTGACCTAGCTACCTTATCTCTACCATGCTTATTTGATTGCTCCCTGAACTTGACCTCGGATTATCTACTGACCTTGCCTATTGATTGCTGCCTGAACTTGGCCTCGGATAACCTACTGACCTTGATTGTTGGATTGCTACTGATCTCAGTGACCTGGTGTTGTTGGACATCTCCAGTCACCCCTGCATATTGGACTCCTCCTTTCGCACCACAGGTACGAAACGGTGCCTGTCAGAATGGCACAAGGAGTGTGAAATGAAGGAAGCTGTTACCATAACGATGACTGCAAATACCACACAATATGTAGTTGGTTCTTGGTATACAATGCCTACTAAAATCATAGAATAATAGAAGAAAAAAGGGGGTAGAGAAGAAACAAAGTAAAGTGAGGTTCCATCTTTGGAGGTCTCCTGTCATGCCCCACAACTGAGCGCCTCACCAGAGTACCCACATCTAGCGGGCACTCGGCACTTACCCACACAGTCGGCTGCCGACATCCCCGAACACCCGCGACGATCCCCCCTCCTGTGCTGGCCTTCTTCTGTCGCCAGGAGGTGGGCAAGAGGCACGCGCACTCACCTTCTTATCCCCTGCCTCCATGGTGAAGGAGGGATGCCTACTCTGTGACATCACGGGCCGGGGGGGGGTGATGGAGCGTGGCATGTTTAAAACCAAGCACTGACATTCATTCAGTGCTTGGTTGTTCTGTAGGCAATCCGCTGCAACCAGCTGCACCCTGTAACCTGCTGCACCCTGCAACTATAACTCCACGGAGTTCATTGACTTCTTGCTATACTTATGGTTTTAACTATGCTTTTAACTATTTCGCAGCAACATACATAGCGCTGGTACATACTACATCGCTGTTGCCTTATCCTGTTCCTCATTTGGTTCAATAAATCTGTTTCCACACAAGTCCCTGCATACTGGGTTCCTTTCCTAAGTCCACCGTTACATTTCCAATCATAGTCACAGCTTAATTGGTTCGGAAGGGGTGAACTGCAGCCAAGCAACAAGGCTGCAATATCACAAGGCTACGTGTCCAAATATATGCCAAATTTACCCCAAGCAAAGATCTGCCAGGCATGGTTTTTCCGTGATGTGCCTGGAGCTTCAGTGGTCATTAAGGGGTTAAGAACAAAGTCAAATATCCACTATCGCATTAAAATTAATTCACAAAGTCAGAGTTCAATAACTTGTAGTCACGCTCGTAGCAGCAGTAATCTGATATCTTTGTGTGTGGTAAGTTCAGTATGGGGGAGCGGTACTTACACGAAAATGAAGGAACTGCTCTGTGCAGGAATGCAGGATGTGGTAAGTAGATAGCAGCTGAAGGGTTAAAAGTTCAGGGTGTGGTTGCAGGACACTATAGATGTGCAGTAAGGTACAACAGCGGTCCATAGATGGAAACGGTAGATACACAGCACGTACAAGGTTAAAGTGGCCCCAGTAGCGTACCTTAAGCGTACTCATCAGGGGGTCCCAATTGCCTTGTGATTGCTCCGAAAACTGCATTCAACCATGCAGGTCAATGGAGCCCAGCTCGCTAATCACAATATGATTAGTAAAATAAAATAATTTTAAAAAATGAGTGACATGTCAAAATAATCCCCCACTGTCACAAAAAAGTCCATATATATCTTTAAAAAAATATATTGGCATTTTAAAAGCCCATGGGGTGCCTAGTTTAAAACAAAATATATGATTTAATGGGGTGAATTGAACTGGCCGGCTTCAAAGATGTCCCAAATATGGGACATGAGCACAGACTGACCAGATGTCCAAATGCCAAAAAATGCACAACCTCACAAAGGTGGCCTTTTACCTCCCAAATAAGCCAACAAACCCATGCATGGGGGGTATCACTGTTGTTTGACAGGGACATATGCCAGGTGCGGTAAATTCATACCTGAAGTACGTGGGTGAAATTTTTTTTAAAAAATAATTACTACCATAAAGTTTGGCATAGACATATTTAGTGCATGGAAAGGGTTAAAATACATATATATACACATTTGATCAGTTTTCGGAAAAATATGGTTTTGAAATAACAATAACGACTGTAAAGACCCAGAGCGCCCAATGATGGTATGCAGGAGTTATCACGCAGTAGCAGAGTTGGACAGGGCCTGGTTCAGGGCGACTGCACTCTCCAGGGTGTTGAGCACCTAGGATCATAGCAGCGAATGTTGTCCAGAACAAAACAAAGATATTCTGTAGGCAACCTGGAGCAGGCATGAGATACAGTTCAACAGAGATATGTGCAAGATGCTGCAGGCTGGGAGTAGGGAAGCTAAGCAGCGTAACAGCAGAAACATAGCGAACAAGGGGGAGAGGGTAAGGAACAGGGAGACCAAGCAAGGAACGTATACATGGTACAGGACACAATACGGAACAAGGCAAGGAACACATGAGATGGAGCGAGGAGCCGAGATCCTCAGACTCCTCCTTTAAGCAAGGATAGGATATCTTAAACTGGGACATGGGGAGAGGAACTGAAATCCTCAGATGATTCAGGGAAGAGAGCAAAGGCACATAAAATACTGACTCATATAAATACAGGACTAGTCTAGGACTATATGATAACAATTAGAGATTCAGTCACATCTTAGCCATAGTATGCTTAGCCCACCATTACGCCAAAGTACTCCAATATTCGGTCCTAGCGCTAAACCCTGCCTACTGAATCACTAAAGCTGAAACTAAACATTAAATCTAAACACAGAACAGAGAAGGACATACCTTTAGACTGCTGACTGAGACAAACATAACAAACAGGTGGCGCACACCTTATAAAGGAAACAGAAGCTGATGTTAAGAGCAAGACTGGAACTCTAGAATCAAAAGTTCAGGACAGAGCTTAAGGAAATCCAGGAATGGATTACAGCCAAGGGGGAACAGTAGCGAGACAGGGGAACAGTAGTGAGACAGAGGAACTAGAGAGAAGTAGCTCCGCAGCCTGAATGGGACCAGACAACGAGTAAAATCTTTCAAATAAAAGCGAGAAAAAGTCATTTTTTTTAAAGATATTGTTTTATAGTAAATTAGATTTGATAAAAATAATGGTATCTAAAGAAAGCCCTGTTTGTCTTGGAAAAAAAACCAATATATAATGTGTGTGGGTGCACAAAATGAAAAAGGAGAAAATCTTAACTACAGCAACACTGAAAAATGTTACAAGAGCCTTTGGCCCAAAGTATACTACGAGTAAGAAAGTCTTGTCATTAAGGAGTTACCTAGGTGTATCTCCTAATTATGTATTTAATATGGGATCCCTAAGAAAGTCAAACATTGCTGGGACTGTGGTCATTCTAGATTCTAGATGTTTATATACTAATAGGTCTTTTCTATCAAACTGTCTCTTAGGCATATTTAAAAGCCAGGGGGGAAATGGCAACTTTGGAGAGATATATATGCATTCACATCAACTATATCATCTATATACCTGAAATAAATAAAGTATTCCTCCATTTGTGATTTGTCCACGAGTTGATCTTCTCAACTAGCAACAAAAAGGTTGGCGTACCTTTCACTTGAAGATAATATTTCTCATTAAACCAAAGTAGTTATTTTTCAAATAAAACCCTACATTGTTCAGTATAAATTGATTCATCTTTATCAAAACTATTCTCCTCTGAAAGGAATTGACCAGAGCTTTTAAACCCAAATCATGTTTAATATTAGTGTATAATGACTATGTTGCTTGTGATAGTACATTCACTATCCAACTGAACTGTGTTTTTTTAATTACATCTATAGATTCCTTCAATTAAGACTTCTGTTTTATAACAAAAGGTTGTAAGTGCAAATCTATATAAAGTTATAGGTGGCTAGTGAGTCAACACTGGAAATTATAGGTCTTCCTGGTGGTTTTGTTGGACTTTTATGTATTAGAGGTAATATATAAATAAAAGGTAATTTGTGATGTTGAATATTAATATAGTGGTGTGACGGGAAAAACCTATACCCCGACTTGGTACAACCGCCAGACCTTGCTTCCTTCTGTCCATAGTCACCAGGAATACAAGACTTGGATCGTCAGGTGGTAATATCGTTGATGACGGCAGGAAATACAGCCTCTCAGGAACCTCGGTGACACTGTAGCAATACAGTGCTTTACTGTCCTGACAAAGACAGCACTGAGGCTTACCCCCAAAACAAGACAGAACTCGCATCGAAGTACCACAGGAACTGCTTTATTTGAACCAAATACAGAACTATATATACAAGTAAGGAAAGGGAAAGGCAGATATGACAGGATCTAATTACCATGTCAGGAAGGAAGTAATTAGATCACATCCTGCAACACAATATCCAGGGAAAGACAGAATAACATGAGACATAAGTAATTACATTAATTGGGGAGGTAGACATAGAATTATGACAGACATATCATTGAATTGAAATAGACAATGGCTTGTGACAGAGCTAACGGGCCAACAGGATTAATAGCTACTGGCTGTGTATTTGGTAATTATATAGACAGCAGTAGGGGGTAAAAGTAATCAAAACACACACTTATATCCTGACATTACAAAAGACAGTGGGTGGCAGGAAAGTACTAACATCTAGCACCTTAATACACGTCTTCACACAACACAGATAATCGGCCTACTTCTTACACCAGGGTGTCCAGTTGGTATTTACAGTTCTGAGTGGGAAATGTGATAAAACACGTACCAGGGGAAAATCAGTAGAAAGGGGCCCCTGTACCCATTTCCCCAAGAACAGAAAACCTTCTTATACCCGGGTCCATTGTCAGCAGGCTAGTCATCAGTCCCCTCCAAAAGCCCCAGTGACGTAAAGTTCAGTCACAAGTGGTATTTTCCTTAATTTCAGGGAGTGGATTCTTTTTAATATGTTCATATGTAGTAGATTCTGAAAGTTGTTGTGAAATTTTGGTTCTTTGAGTACAAAATTAATTGAAGATCTTTTCAAATTCATTGGCCACTGCCATTTCAAATGTCTAGATTGCACCATATTTGCAGACCTGAGGATAAAAGGAAGATTTGTTCCTCAAATTTGTGCTTTTAAAAATACGTGCGGATGTGATTTCTTCACTAATTTTGGTGATTATGTTTTTAATTCTGACCCTGCAAAATATCTTTTTAATGTAAAGTATCTTGTTAACTTATTTAAATCAATGTATGCTTAAAATGTGTCTAATTGTTGGGTGGGTGCAAATTTGAGGTCTTTACTTAGGACTGAAATGTATCCAAAAGTCAATTTACAGGATGATAAATATTCCAGTCACTTTTCTAAGAGCCTCTTTTTTTTATCTATTATAGTTTGTTTCTTCACTAATCCACTTCCTTTAGTTCCTCTAAATCATGTATGTAGGTTCTCGTTTGGAATAACTTCTGTGGAAGGTGATAATTGTGCGGTGGCTGATGTGACTTTGACTATGTGTAGTAATAGTACTTGTAGGTATTGCATGGACTGTGGCTGTCATATAAGAATGAAGCCCTTTTTTTCTGCGAAGGAACGGTACCCCCAATAAACCAAGCGTCTTTTCAGCAAGCAGGGAACTCTTCTGAATGCTCCCGGATAGGCTGACATCGCAGGTAGCTTGCTCACTGGACTGCCGGTCACTGAAGCCAGCTTCCGCCCCCCGCCCCCCTAGGGACCTTGGAAGGTGGGTATGGGGGGGCTATTAGGACTACTTCTTCCCCCTGGTACAGAGTACCAGAGACTCTAAAGACTGTGTAGCTCAGACACAAATGTGGGACACTTGCATTTTAGAAGGGAGTTTATGTTTGGTTGTACTCTCCATCGGGTCAGGACTTCTATGACCAGTATTTACACCTGGAGCTGACAGCCAGCAGGTTTCAGCCAGAAGTCAGGGAACGTCCCGTGTTTACCATCCTTCTCACAGACTACAATAGCGACCCCCTACTGGCATGAGTGCAAATACTGAGCCATGTGCAAAGGAAGACCTGATGGAGAACTGTGTGGTTTGCGCTCTATTGTATGCAAGTTACCCCCTTGTTCTGTTTAAATACTGGTGTTTTACCAAATAAACCGAGTCCTGTTTTCCCCTCAACATGAGTGCGGTCTGATGCTTGGGGTGGGCTGCTATGATACTTTATTGTCCTTTTTAGGACAATAGTCATACTGTGTAGCTAAGCTTCGTCTAGCCACAGTGCCAATACAGCAGTGCAGCAGTATTCCCCCTTCTCTCTACAACACTGGTTCTGTCTTCCACTGAAGGGGTTAATCGCTAGTGTCCCGGCAGGAGGAAGCAACGTTTGGCTGGAGTGCCCAGTCGGGGTACAGAGCGTCCCATCACACCAAGGGAAGTGGGAGGTAGTGCACACGCAGGAGGCTCGATGTTCCTGCTTATCTGATACTCTGATGAGAAGCTCCTAAATGGGGCTTGACACCTTGTTTGCAGTCCTCCTAGCAAACTTCCGTGCATGGCTCCTCCTGATGACGTGGACATGCACTACGCGTTTCGCTGGTTGCTTTGTCAGGTGTGATCTCTGTCCTCCTCCTTAAGTAGATGTATGTATGTTTGGTAATATGAACTGCATAAGTCACGGAAATCCAAACATGCAGGGCAATAAATCGGCAAAGTGTCTCTTACTCCATCAATAAAACGCAAAACAATAACTTAAACTTATAGCATGCACATATACATATTTACCCAAACACGTGTAGATAGATACTAAAATAAGATGTATAAAAATCATATATAAAAATATTAAAAGAAACATCGTGATTTTAAATGGTTGTAGAAAGCGATCTATGATCTCGTCACCCAAACATTGTTGCTGTAATGTCTTGATGTCAAGGCATTCAACAACACTGAGGTCAGCAGCAGGAGCCCCATGTGACCCCTTCCCCAGAGATCAAGGTTCGCCATATATTCTATGGCAAGGGATGATTGATTTAAAGAGCTTGGGAGGCATTCAACAACACCAAAAACCCACCCAAGGACGCACTGAACTCCCCCTGCTGGTTGAATACAGGTTCCTACTTACACTCACTTCACTACTTCACTTACACTTCTGTGTCCCGCAGCTCCGCTTCAGTATCTTATCTTCTTGTTCTTCTCTTTTCTCTCTTCTTTCTATGACCGCATCTCTGCAGACATACCCTCCCAGGAAAAACTTCCGACAAAATGGATTGGAGGATCGGGGAGAGGACTTTACCGGACTCTCCATTTTGGTAGACGTTCACTGGGAAGTTATGCCTGCAGAGTTGCGGATGAAGAGCGAAGAAAGAAGAAAAGACCACCCTTTTTCTGTCACCTGAGCAAGGGGATGGGAGAGTAGGGGTTCAGCAGATTAACGTCCTAAAGGCGGGATCATATCTGTTCCACTTTTGTCCGGGATCACAAAATACTCAATAATATGACACACGCTGAGCTTGGTATAATTATGACACCAGGATCATCATAATTCTCTAGTCCCAGTGAACCCCCTTCCAAAATGCCAGTCCAAACTCCACACCTCTATCAGTTGGCAAAAGGTCCTGCTATGGTTGTGCCTGCATGACATGTTTGGTCTCCCAGCACATCGCAGGCAGTGGTGTAATATACTCTGGGGGCCCCAAGGTTATGCACCAAACATATTTTGTTATTTCTTCAATAATTTTACCCTGTGTCCATTGAAACTCTGTCTCCACCCCAGGGGGATGTAGCCAGGATTTCTGGCCCTTCACCCTTCTGGCTCCAAAGGAAAAGGTGTGAACAAATGTTAACGTAGCTGCTGTGGCCTCTTCCCAAGTGGATAGTTAAGAGTTACACTGAATTTAAACTGGAGGGAAACTACAAACGACATACCGAGTACCATTGTAGAAAGCAGGTAACCCACATAAGTACTTGCTTGCTTCACCTCCATCCTTACTATGAACCTGTACATGTTACTATGTCCTTTTCCCACAAATCTTACAATTACTGCAGCCTCTGCACCCATTGACAACCCCTCTACAGTCCACATATCACCATCCTGTCTATCACCAAACCGTAGTTTCTTCATACCCCAACAACACTAACCATGCTCAAGTGAAGGCATCTGTGAAGAACCGTGTCTGATCTTCACTGTTATTATTATTATTATTATATTTATTTATAACCTGTGGCTGCAGCGCCAACCTTCAAAGAGACAATCCTATAATCTGGCTGGGGCTCTTAATCAGCCAGCACGGCCCTGTCTGCCCAGACGGCACCCGCACTAGGTGGAGGAAACCCATTGTATTCCTTAATCTCCTCACCTGATCCATCCCCTGTATACTGATGGGATTTGTGATGGGATGTGGCTGATGGGATTGGGGGTTGGGTTTGGTGCTCATGTGTGCAACAAACTAACTGCTGTCCATGACCTTTTCATCTCTAACCTCCTTAAGTCTTCCTGCACTCACCAAAACATGGTTGACATCCTCAGACACAACCTCTCCTGCTGCTCTCTCTTACGGTGGCCTTCATTTCAGCCACACTCCCAGACCTGAAGAGAAACAGGGAGGTGATGTTGGTATTCTACTCTCTCCCCGCTGCACCTTTCAATGTCTACCGCCAATTCCCTCTCTCGTCTTTCGAAGTACACTCTGTCTGCCTTTTCTCCCCGATTGCGCTTCGCGTTGCAGTGATCTACCGGCCTCCTGGACCCACCTCAATTTTCTTTGATCACTTTGCTGCTTGGCTTTTCCACTTTCTTTCCTCCACCATCCCTACACTAATCCTAGGGGACTATAATATACCTATTGATGACCCATCCTCACCTGCTGCTTCCAAACTACTTTCACTCTCCTCCTCCCTCGGACTCTCACAATGGACTAACTCCCTGAGGCACCGTGGCGGTCATCAAATCGATCTAGTGTTCTCCCACCTTTGTTCCACATCTCATTTCTCTAACTCTCCCATCTGTCTATCTGATCACAGCCTGCTTACATTTAATCTCAATATACCACACACACCTTCCCTACCCAAGAAACCACCTCAAACCTATCGTAACATCTGCAACCTCAACACTCCACAGCTTACAGATACACTATGGCCACTCCTCTCAATTATATTCTCTGCCCAAGAGCTTGCCACCTACTTCCAAAACAAAATGGACATCATCAGGGATAACATCCTCCCCCACTGTGTCAATCATATGGTACCTCAACCTCCCTCCTCACCTGCTTCAGCCCAGTTACACCCTTTGAGGTTTCTAAGGTCCTGTTGTCCTCCCACCTCACCACCTGTCCCCTTGACCTTGCACCTTCACATCTCCTAACACCCCTCTCTAGTGTCCTTAGCTCAACCCTAACCCACATCTTTAATCTCTCCTTTTCCTCTGGCGTATTCCCATCCTGATTCAAACATGCCATCAACGCCCCCATCCTAAAGAAACCTTCCCTTGATCCAAACTACCGTCCAATTTCACTTCTCCCGCTAGATTCCAAACTGCTGGAACGATTAACCTACAATCAACTAACAAACTTTCTCTCTTCAAACTCTCTTCTTGACCCTCTACAATCTGATTTCCGTCCACAGCATTCAACAGTGACTGCATTCACTAAAATTACTAATTACCTCCTCGCAGCCAAAAAGAAAGGCCAATTCTCACTGGTTATTCTCTTGGCAGCCTTTGACACAGTCGACCACCCCCTCCTCCTACAAAGCCTCCATGCTCATGGCATCTGTGACATGGCTCTTTCATGACTTAAATCCTACTTTTCTAACCGTACTTTTAGTGTCTCATTTACTGGGACTTGCTCCTCTCCCCTACTGCTAACTATTGGTGTTCCTCAAGGATCAGTTCTTGGGCCTCTGCTATTCGCCATCTACACTTCTTCCCTCGCACAATTTATTTCTTCCTTTGGTTTCCAGTACTACCTATATGCAGATGACACCCTAATCTATATCTCTGCTCCTGACCTTCCCCCCTCTCTTCTAACTCCTTACTGAGTGTCTATCAGGAATTGGATCATGGATGGCGTCCAGTTACCTAAAGCTCAACATCTCTAAGACCAAACTTCCCACCATCTGTTCTGTCCACTTTTCCTGACATCTCTATTACCGTTGACAACACGGCTATCCAGCCAACAGACCAGGTTCGCTGCCTTGGTGAGGGATGAAGAAGAGAGCAGAGTCAAGGGTGCTTCACTCTGCTCTGTCCTTCATCCCTCACCAAATCCTGCCACCTGCACCTGAGAAACACCTCCCGTATCCGCCCTTTCCTCACAAGAGAAACCACCAAATTACTAATCCACTCCTTTGTGAAATCTCGCCTGGATTATTGCAACCCCCTGCTAACTGATCTCCTCTCACCGCTTCAATCCATCCTCAACACTGCAGCCAGATCACTTTTTCTCTGCCGCAGTTCCTCACCCGCTGCCCCACTATGCCAATCACTTCACTGGCTCCCCATACCCTCCAGAATCAATTTTAAACTTCTGACCTATAGAGCCCTCAAATACTCTGCACCACCTTGCATCTCTATCCTCCTATCCAAATACACCCCTACCCGGCCCCTTCGCTCATCTCACAATTTACTGTTGTTACCTCTTCCCACTCCCGTATTCAGGATTTCACCCACGCTGCACCCCTCCTGTGGAATTCCCTTCCCTGTGCACTTAGACTTTCTCCCTCGTACACAACCTTTAAAACCTCTCTGAAAACCCACCTGTTCAGGGAAGTGTACAACATTCCTTCCCAGTACTCCCAACCATCATCATAATCAAGCCATCCCAACAATCAACAGCTTCAACACATCAGCGGAACCAGATCAACTCATCTCCATCCAAGTAGTCCTCCCCTATTGTCTCACTTCCCTCTCAACCGACTAGATAGTAAGCTCACAAGAGCAGGGCCCTCTTCTCCTTTGCAGCAGTTTGTTATTGTATGCGTTTCTAAATTGTTCTTCTGACTGTAACAGCGCTGCAGAATCTGCCGGCGCTTTATAAATAAATGTAATATAATGAACTGATGTCTCGTACACGAAAACCCACCCCACAACTCACTGTAACTATGGCTCGCCCTTAAAATTAGAGCTGTATCTTCCCAAAAGAGTTAAAATATTAGTATTTGAAATATCCATGGGCGCAGACTGACCACATATTAAAATGAAGGGAAAAAATAGGTGGTATCTATGTACTTAAGACAGGGCTCGACAAATCCCTAGGTTTTGTCCTAGCGCCTAGGTTTTGTCAGCCTCTTACATCCAGAAAAAATTGTGGATGTAAGAGGCTGAGTCACCACACGGGGGCGCTGCTGCTGCTGCTGTCTGCCCAGGAGTCTGGGCAGACAGCACGGCCACTCAGAGCCCCCCTCCCCAGCCTGAGATCACTCCAACGGAGTGAGCCTGTAGGCTGAAAACGCGGTTGCTGCAAAACCAGCAATCGCGTTTTCAGCTGCCACAGGCAGCTTCAGGGAAGGGGGTTGTGTGTTGATTGGGTCCCCACACAAGTGTGGGGACCTGACACAACACCCCCCAGCTGCCTGATCGCTCCATGAGAGCGACAGTGCAGCGTTAACCCCTTCAATGTCGCGATCGTGGCATTTAGGGGTTAATTCCCGTTTTGTACGGGGCTCTGCTGGTGGTAGTCTGCATGGAAGCCCAGGCAGACCAGCAACAGCAAAAACGAGCCCCCACAAGCCCTTTGATGATTCCTGTAGGCATGGAAGCCTACAGCAGTCATCAAAGAGACTCCCCCTGCAATGGCTGGTCTATAGACCAGCAATTGAGTCCCAGCTGCCAGAGGCAGCTTCAGGGACAGGGGAGAGGGTTCTTTGGTCTCCCCATGAGTGTGGAGACCAGCCCCAACACCCCCCTGCTGCCTGATCGCTCCCTGAGAACGACAGTGCAGCGTTAACCCCTTCAATGCCACAATTGTGTATGACACATTCGTGGCATTGCAGGGGTTAACATTTGTCCCCACAAGCTTGTGGGGACTAAATATCAGTCAATGCTGTGCTCCAATGGAACATCAGCATTGAAAGGGTTAAAAAAAAAAATAATTAAAAAAAAAACAAAAAACAGCACTGACCTGAAAGTGTGAGTTTAGTAAGTGGGCTGATTATGATCAGATCACTCCTGACCAACTGTTAGTTTAAAAAAAATCCTGGCTCCTAACTTTTTTACCTGGCGCCTGGATTCACAACAAATTTGTCAAGCCCTGACTTAAGAGATGTTGCTTTAGGAGCTATGAATTCATACATGAAGTACAATTTGTGTGAAAAAAAAATACAAAAATAATTAATACCACAAACTTTGCATGGAAAAGGTTAAAATTTTAGCATTTGAAATACCTTGGGTGTCACAAAAACATTGGGTACTTTTTTTCCCCCCATTAGCTTTTGTTGACAAGTAAACAATTTTTCAAATAAATATTTTTTTTTAAATTTTTCACCACATCTTATGATAATATGGTATTTGAAGAAAGCTCTTCTTGTTCTGGGAAGAAAAAAAACCAATGTATAACTTTTGTGGGTACACTAAACAAATGGAAAGCAACCACTTACATATATGCCTCGACCACTTACAAATAGGCTTTAAAATTGTTCTACAGTGACAAGCAGAAATATGTTTTTTTGAAATCTGCAAAGTGTAACAGAATCAACACACAAAAAGAAATATCCACACAACACATGCACTCCACAAAGAGCTGGAGACTCCATGGTACTCACAATGAGTAAGACACATTGCAAGCCGCAGACAAAAAGCGTAGCACATGCAACATGAAGCGTAACACACATGCAGGCTTGTTATATGTGGGGCAACGTTGACGGTTATGGTCAGTTTGCATGCATGGAGGTGTGGATACCTGAAAATCAGTACCAAACCACACAACCAAAACCAGCTGGTGAGGCTGCCTTAAAGCTTAATCGCTGGACTTCCCAGTTTCACCTTGATGTTGTAATGTCACTTCCGGATTAGTGACCCAGGGAAAAGTTGCTGCAGTGATGTTGTGGGAGAGAGAGTCATTGTTTAAAAAAAAGATAATGCTCCTTCCAGCATGTTCCAAAATGTCTTTGTGACGGAGACCCGTAATCGTATAGATCTTCCTAGCCGCTGAAAGCTCAATTGCTCAAGGGATTAACCCTTCATATTCCCAAAGGCACTAGCCGAGACTTAGTGTAGGGGTAAAACAGAACTGACTTTATTAAAGACAGCACAGGTATTTGTGACTGCCACCGAGTGGTGCCCACCACGAGTTTAATGTAACCCTTAAAAGAACGAGGTGGTGGGACAAAGGATGTCCGTAGCGACACCGTTTCAATTGTCGGCAGGCGTCGCCGCAGTTCCTAGCCGCTGCACAGTTCCATGAATTTGTGGCTAAGTCCTGGTCAGGCACCAAGCAGAGGGCAGGTGGGATCCAACCAACATTAGGGGTATACAGGGTCCGTGAGCCTTTAATCCTTGGGAAAACCACAGGGATGGGTTGTAATACAGGAAAACAGGTATTGGGCCAAAATAACATAGGGTATAAAAAGATGGGCTGTCACAGCCCTGGTATGTCCCCTTTAGGATAACAAAACATTTTGGACAACGTTATGCTTCCAACTTTGTGGGAACAGTTTGGGGAAGGCCCTTTTCTATTCCAGCATGACTCTGCCCCAGTGCACAAAGCAAGATCCATAAAGACATGGTTGGATTAGTTTTAGTGTGGAAGAACGTGACTGGCCTGCACAAAGCCCTGACCTCCACCCCATTGAAAACCTTTGGGATGACTGGAACGGAGATTGCGGGCCAGGCCTTCTCATCCAACATAAGTGCCTGACCTCACAAACAGTCTACTGAATGGGCAAAAATTCCCAGAGAAACACTCCAAAATCTTGTCGAAAGCTTTCTCAGAAGAGAGGAAGCCGTTATAGCTGCAAAAGGGGGGGTATGTCAACTACATATTAATGTCTATGTACCATATTTGCTTGAATATAAGATTTTCTTCCAGAGCAAATATATATATAAAGAGGTCTGACTATAAGACTAAGATCCAGATCCCCCGCACCACTGCAAGGGACCTGGATCTAGGGCTGCAACTAACGATTATTTTCATAATCGATTAGTTGGTCAATTATTTTTTCGGTTAATCGGATAAAAAAAAAATAAAAAAAAAAATTTAACAAACAGGATGTTAAAAACAAACAGAATAAAGAAAAACTTCGCTTCTGCCCACCATTTCTGCTGGGGCTTCTATGATGGAGCACATGACCTTTCAGTTTTCAGTCATAGAAGTCCCGGCGGAAGTGCCGGGAAGAAGCGGAGGTTGTCTACGTGCAGCACGCACACGTCTACCGGCTGCCAGGGAGTCTGAAGCACGGGGGACAAGTCTCGGGATGCACTGGTAAGTCTGGGAGCAGAGTGGCATATAGAGGGTATAAGGCATATCAGGGGGGCAGAGTGGCATATAGGAGGGTATAAGGGATTTCTGGGGACAGAGTGGTATAGAAGGGGGTATAGGGCATATCTGGGAGCAGAGTGGTAAGCCTGGGGGCAGCTGTGCATAACTATGGGCAGATGTGCATAACTGTGGGCAGGCCGGCAGATAAAACGAAATGCATTTTCTCAGTTTTTATTAACCCCTTAATGGTATCTTAAGATACCATTATTTTTATCATATCTAATTTACTGATATTTTTAAAATTAAAAAAAGGACTTTCACTTTTATTTGAAAAATCTTTTACTCATCTGCCTATTTGTCCTGGTGTTTAGAAATACCCAATATTTTTATGTTTTTTTTGCTTTTTTTCTGCAGCTTATTGGGCAAGAATTCAGATTCCTTGGTGTCTAGTGGGGCAGCCGGTGGAGATCTGCACAGACAATCTTTGCTGCTGCTCCCGGCACTTCCGCTGGGGCTTCTATGAATGAGCACCGGAAAGTCATGTGACTCTGACATAGAAGCCCCAGAGAAAGTGCCGGCAGTGGCGGAGGTTGTCTGCGCGCATAACACAGATGTCCACTGGCTGCCAGAGAGGACCATTTGGGTCCCCTACAGCGCTGCGGGGGATCTGGATCTTAGGCTTGTAGTCAGACCTCTATTTGAGGTCTGATTAGGAGACGACCGTGAATATAAGACGATGGTTATTTTTCAGAGCATTTGCATAATGGAGCAAACCCTTTCCATGCACTAATTCTACCACCAGCCTTCGTCAAACTTTATGGTAGTAAGTTGTTTTTTCCCCTGCACACATTGTACTTCAGGTATGAATTTACCACTCCTGGTATATGTCACTGTCAAATAACACCCCAATATGTGTTCAGCAACATCTCCTGAGCACAATGATACCCAACATGCATGTGTTTGTTGGGTTGTTTGGAATTATTCAATTTTTCTTTTCTATTATTATTATTTTACTAATCACATTGTGATTAGGGGGCTGGGTTCCATTGACTTGCAGGGTTGAATGTAGTTCCTGCTACCTGGATAGACCCTCTGTGAACTCATTGATGCGACAGTTGGCGCTGCCATCTTGTTAGTGGCAGCATTGCCATTCACTGATGGCGCTTGTGGTTGCTCTTTGGAGCAATCACAAGGCGATCGGGGTAAGGGGAGGTCGATATCAAGGCATGTCAGCAAGACCGATTATGCTTAAGAAGCGATTGCCTGTTCTGTGTCAGACACAATGTTCTTTTATTTAGAAGAATGTATATTAGAGTGCTCACAGGCATGTCAGATAAGTATGCTATTCCTTTAATAAATAATCCCAATTAGACCTGGACTCAAGAGGGCAGCAGCAACACAGGACCTGTCATGGCTTCACCGTTCCACTAAGGTGATGGGTTTTATAAAGGCTGAAGGGACAACATAGGGGCTGGTGGGGACATGGCAGGAGCAGGTGGGCAAAATGCAGGCCCTGAGAGGACATGGTAAAGGATGGAGAGGACAATACAGGGGCTGGTGGGGACATGGCAGGAGCAGGTGAAGACAATACAAGGCCTGGGAGACATGATACAGGCTGGTGGGGACGAAACAGGGCCTGCAGGGACATGGTAGAGACTGGAGAGGGCAATAAAACTGCTGGTGGGATCAATACTGGGCCTGGGGGGGCATGGCAAGGGCTAATAGGGACATGGTAGGGGTTGGTGAAGACAAAATAGAGCCTATGGGACATGGCCAGGGCTGGCAATGATGTAAGCTTGGTGTAGGTTATTGTGAAAGGAAGATGATCTGTAGGCGATCTAGTGGAAAGGGAAAAAACACTATTATTGTATGCACAAGAGGATTTGATAGTAAGGTTACCGTAAGGTTATATGGTGGAAGAAACACAGTACCAATACCACATACTGGCCTAGACCATAAAGTTAATGGTACCTTCTCGTGTAAGTCATCCAATGTGGTATACCTCATATCTCTAGATTGTAAGCTCGTTTGAGCAGGGTCCTCATCACCTGTTGTCTCTGTTAGTCAATTTGTTATGTTACATGCTACTTGTCTTGTCTACCCTTTGTACAGCACTACGGAATTTGATAGCACTATATAAAACAATAATAATATGTGTTTGCTGCCCCAATTTCTGAATATACGTAAGTGAAACAGGCAGTAAGGAGGCAGATAAATTTAAATAAACATAATGTGAATGGAAAAAGGCCAGGCACACCTGTAGGAGACCACTTCTGCCAAAATAGGCATCAAAGATCTTTGGTTCACCATATTAATGGGAAATTTTACACATAGGTACATAGTCTGCGGCAGTCTACAACACCAAAAGAGACTGCTGGAGCTAAATGCTACTTTTTATACACACTAACAACACATTTGCATTTCCTTTTTGCATCAATATCTTGATTCACAATCTTGCTGTGACTGTCTCCATTTTTCTGTAAAAATATATGAGCAATTTCTGCTTCAAATGTGTAAGAAGTGACATAGATAGTCTTGAAAACTTGCAATTCATTATACTTCAGTTAACAATTATATATTTACTAATTGCTAGAATGCTACTAGATGGGTTACATAACAATGTAAAGATGGATTATTTGCACCCCTCCCATGAGATATTTAGGAGCCATTGGGCTGTCAGCTGGGGCTCCCATTAGAAAGTTTTCTCTCATTCTGTCTGCTTCATGCACCTCATGACAGGTAACCAAACCCAAGAGTGTTGTGTTCCCAATAAAGTGATCCCACACATAATAAAAATTATATCATGGAATGTGGCAGATCTTAACACCCCAATAAAAGGCTACAAAGTACTTCATTCATGTTAAGATCCCCCCTGAATATACTTATGCATAAAAAAGGGGGTGGCAATCCTGATAAATAAATCCCTGCCTCAGGTTATACATTCCTCTATATTGGACTCTGGTGAATGATACACAAATTAAGATGTTACAATTTATTAACCAAACAAATTCTTAGTGAGAAATGTGGAAATGCTTGCTAGTACTCCCTAGTAACGATAGTAGGTTAACACAATCTTAGAGACTGAACAGTACAGAACTTGACAAACTCACACTTCCATTTCAGGCATTCAAATTTCTCATCCAACGGTAAAGTGATATACACAGACATACATAAAGAGCACACTACTCAGGTTCTAGAATTGATTTCTCTTACCTAACCTACTGTCAGGTACAGTAGATATTACGCTAACTAACACATTGGGGCAGATTTGAGTTTGGGAGGGGGGCACTGATGCATTCCTGGGGAAACTCCTTGCCTGCCTGCCCAGTCCCCTCTTATCTCTCATCGGGGGGCACATGGTGACCGGAAAACCCTGTCTTGTCTGTCTTAAGCAGACTCCCATGAACTAGTCGGCTATGGGTGCTCTACATGGTCTGAAACGCTCCATACGCCTGCTCTTTTGAGGTTATACTATGCTTGTGGTAAGCAATAATTGGTGGTTATGGAGATGGAGCTTATTTAGGAACTCTGGTATTATTACCCATCTTTACCCAGCCGCGACTATGGAACTCAGCTACTGCGTGGACTATTCTTGAGGGTGTTTCCAACTCCATCACTCAGGGTCCCGACTTTGGATAAGGTCGCTTTTGGTAACATGACGTCCTTAAACCCTGAGCTCTCCTCTGGTACATCGGAATTGATGCCCCTCCCTTCGGGATCACCCCGAAATAGTGACTTTTGGTCGGGTGGGCATTGCTGGCCAAAGAACTGTATGGAGCCGCCAGGCTGTCTGGTAGTTGATGGGTCTGTCTTGTTATCGGGGTAAGCTTGCTATACTACAGTGCCACCGAGATTCCTGAGGAGCTGTGTTTCCTGGTGTCTTTGATGATATTTCCACCTGATGATTTAAGTTCTGTATCCCTGGTGGCTATGGGCAGAAGGAAGCAGCGTCTGTAC
This sequence comes from Spea bombifrons, assembly GCF_027358695.1. Taxonomy (NCBI): domain Eukaryota; kingdom Metazoa; phylum Chordata; class Amphibia; order Anura; family Pelobatidae; genus Spea; species Spea bombifrons. The sequence goes on from NC_071097.1 coordinate 8,590,282, forward strand.
CCAGTGGTGCAGGTTGTTCACGTCGCATATACACACACTCACAGACATTACTCCCCCCCCCCCTCAGTGGAGACCAGCCACGCTTCAGAGTAATCTACAAAGCTTTGTGGGATATTACATTGCTAGCACTGGAGCTATATTCAGTAGTGGCATCTATGACCAAATGTAAAAACCCATTATAACAAAGAGTTAAAAAAAAAAAAAAAACAGTTGTCCTTAAGGGGTTAATGGGCTTGTGTGCCCAGTCACAGGCTGCACATGAGCTTGTACACTACTGGTGAGAGGATTGCAGCTCTCAGACACCAAGTTAGTGTCTTTCAGTGCAATGACTGATAGAAATTTTTTTTAGAGGCGATTAAGTGCCTATTTTTTACTACCCCATGTGTTTTGTCATATATGTAATATTATCTCATGTCCTATTCTATTTTTTACCCGTTCTTTTGATATGAATGGGACAGTCTTTCATGGAGAGAGACTAATTGCCAGCGGTCCTGTCCAATGTAACAGTCCAACCAACGAAATGCCAATCTACTGCTTATTTTACAGTGGATACTTTACCTGGCTTGCGCATGTGCAGTAGTCAGGGTTTATATTAGGTGCGATGTCAGCGCTTAATATGAAAAATAGACAACTGCTCCAATGCCCTCAGCTTCCTACTATGGCCTTGATGTACACACACATAATTAGGGGTGTTGGATATTGTGAGTGCCATACTGCATGCTAGTTAAAGATATATAAAATTAAATCGTAAAATAACTCATGTAAACGAGGACATTTCTACATTTGTAACACACGCAATCTCACACATACTCATACCGGTAAAAAAAAAAAAAAAAAGATTTCTTACCTGCTATGATAGTTTGACTAAAGAATACAAACTTTGGAATACACAGCGTCATTGTCCCGCTTCCACAACTGCTTGGAGCTTCTCCTGAAAACGGGGGAGGGAGAGTAGGGAGGGACGCGCGGAGGCCCCGGGAGAGGAAAGAGTGCACAGAGATTTGTAAATCCCCATGATCACTACATCACTGTAGTAAAATAGCATAAATGCAGCATAGTGGATAAGAAATAAAATCTTCATCATACAACTGTGCTAGTGTGAGTTGTCTGAAAGACATACTTAACGTTATTTTTATCTATAGCTTCATTTTGCAGTAGTTGCTTAAACACTGAAAGTGAAACACGCCACAAAATAAACAGCATAGGGAGCATTACCACAGGAATTCTGAAACTTTCCTTCTACCTTAACAATGGCCCATAAAAGCACAGTAATCAATCAAGGACTGACCAGTGCCGGTATTACCCACACAGTCCATATGCACTTATGGAGAGAGTCCTTTCGGCGAGGATCCGAGCACACTACTTCTTTAAAGCATGAAAGGCAGTACATCTCTGAAGTAGTAAATGTTTTTACGTCGGTGACATGAATACTATTTTTTTTAAAAAAAAAATGCATTTAAGAGGATTTAACATAAGGCATATGTTAGGGAACTATGAAAGATAGACTAGACTGTCAGGTCTTATGGTTATTATTTATGGTTATTTATTTTCAGCATGCCGTAAAGGCAGCTAACATGAGGCTCACTACTAAAGTAAATTGTGCTGGCAGATGTCCGGATCATGAACGAATCGTTCTTTTGATCTGATTATTTTCAGTGATCCGGATGAATCGGTTCAGTAGACTGAACGATTCATTTGTAACAGTTCAGTCTGTGAATCATGAACTACAGTTGTAACCTGATCCTAGAGTGAGTCATCTGGAGAGCACTCAGACACAGACCCTGGGATCAGGTTACAGCTCATTAATTCACAGAGTAACGATGACTCAGATTCAGAGAGTCGTTCAAAGATTAGAGTCTTTCAGAGATTCGAATCATTCAGAGAAAATGACTGACACCATACTTTTATAAATAAATACATTAATAATCTTCACTGCCCCCAGGATTTAGATTCCCCTTAGTTTGCCCCCTTTACCTCTAACTGCACCTTAAGTTAACTTTATTAAATTAAATTAACCCTCAGTTCTCAGCATTAAATTAACCCTAAAGACCCCATTAACTGCCCCTAAATTAACCCTAAACACCCCATTAACCATAACTGCCCCTAGATTAACCTTAAACACCCCATTAACCATAACTGCCCCTAGATTAACCCTAAACACTCCATCAACCATAACTGTCCCTAAATTAACCCTAAACACCCCATTAACCATAACTGCCCTTAAATTAACACTAAAGACCCCATCAACCATGACTGCCCTTAAATGAACCCTAAAGACCCCATCAACCATTACTGCCCCTAAATTAACCCTAAACATCCCATTGACCATAACTTCCCCTAAATTAACCACCTGAGTATATGATTTTCCACGTGCAGACATATGGAGGAAGAGTATGTAAATCAACAATGAAGGAGCGTTGGTGGTCCACAGTGTTGTAATCAGTGAGTTAAGCAGCTACACAATCATCTCCACCTTGATGGAACTAGATGCTGCTTCCGCAGGCACCACTAGCCATTTGTAGTGAACAGATGGTACTGGTAGAGTTGATAGCCTCCTGCAGGAAGATTCCAATGCAAGGGCTGTCCGGAACCAATCTAGCTTTCCTTGGCCAAATCCAGCACAGGAGATTGAGGATGAGCTGATGGACTGAATAGCGATGACAGACAGGGAGAATACTGGTGATGCAGGGTTATACAGGAGCATTTCATCCAGTGGTAGCTTGGCTATTCTCTTCTAAGTCATTAAACTATTTAATGACATAAATGGCTACTTGCAGGATTTTGAGTACCACTACAACATTATCCCCATGATTCAGTACACCTGGTAGGGAAACTTACTGGCGTTACAGAGGCCTATTGGGTCATACCTTATCACTGCAGTGGCGAGGTAAAGCAAAAAAGCCTGGCTTGCTGTGACCTCTGATTTGGTGAGCTTACTCTAACTGCATTCGGAGCTCTTGCGCACACACACTCAATTACTGTAGTCAACTTCTCCTCTTTGAGCACCTTTATGAGAACCACCCAACTGACCTTAATAACTTGGTCTATAACCTAGCACCTTAGACTATATATATGTATATATATATATATGCATTCCTACTATATATTAAGCCAGACACTGAAGTGGAAGGCCTACACCACATTAATGTTTGGATTAGTATATAGTGACAAGGGTTATGCTGCATCGCTCTCAATGTCTGACTCAATGAATAGTGATAGGGATTATGCTGTACCACCGTCAATGTTTGCCTCAGTATTTAATTATAACAGTTATGCTGTACCCCCGTCAATGTTTGCCTCAGCATATAATGATAACAGTTATGCTGTACCCTCATCTGCCACTTGCACTCCCAGTCCCCAACTCTGTCTAAATTCTCCTGCAAAGAAGAGACTTCAATATTAGTCTGAATTAGGGCTGCAACTAACAAATATTTTCATGATCAATTAGTTGGCCGGTTATTTTTTCGATTAATCGGATAAAAATGTTTCATTTATTTAAAATAATTTAATAAACAAACAGGATGTTAAAAACAAACAGCAGAATGAAAAAAAAACTTTGAGAAAAACGCATTTCTTATTTTCATTTCCCAACCTGCCCCCCCAGTTATGCATGTAAGGACTTACCTGCCTCTCAGGTCCCAATCCATGGCTGCTCCCATGCCACGTCACGCCTCCATTTCAGGCGGCTTCCCGCCACCTGTAATGTGCTCTTTACACACCTCGGGTAACCTCTACATGCAGGAAACGCCTCCATCTCTCCCTATTTAAACCTGGGACTTCCACTTCTGGGTCACCCTTGGTTCTGCACCAAATTGATAATTCTGGACCGAAACTGAAAACTCAGGATTCATTTGGCCGAAACCGAACCAAAAACGAAAATGACCCCCCCTCCTTAAAAAAATAACCACACTTTTATTAAAAGTAACACCAAAATGGGGAAAAAAATGCAATAACAATATTAATATATATATATATATATATATATATACACTGCTATCATGCCCAGGCACCCAGTACATGCTAGAACCTGGGCAAATAATACCAAGCGCGTGGATATGGCGGCAGCAATAGCTGGTGCATAGTGATGAGGGAGTAGTAAAGCGAAGTGACAGACCTTGTGCTCCCACTGCAGGATACAGGATGAAGGAAGAAGGATGGTGGATGGTGGAAGAGGTAAGAGATGGGGTGTTAGGGCAGTGTATGTGTATGTGTGTGTTTGTAGGCTTGTGTATGTAAGAGCACTATATGTATTGGTTAGCTGGTGTGTAAACGCAGTGTATGTGTATATGTGTGTGTAAGGGCAGTGTATATGTGTGTGTAAGGGCAGTGTATATGTTTGTGTTTAAGGGCAGTGTACATGTATGTGTGTGTGTAAGGGCAGTGTACATGTATGTGTGTAAGAGCAGTGTACGTGTATATATGTGTGCGTAAGGGCAGTGTACGTGTATATGTGTGTGTGTGTAAGGGCAGTGTATGTGTATGTGTGTGTCTAAGGGCAGTGATGTGTATATGTGAGTGTGTAAGGGCAGTGTACGTGTATGTGTGTGTTTATGTTCAGGTGTGTGTAAGGACAGTGTACGTGTATAAGTGTGTGTGTAAGGGCAGTGTGTACATATGTGTGTGTGTGCAGGGCCGGCCGAAGACTTAACGCCGCCTGGGGCGAAGTTTAAAACGCCGCATTTTAAACTTCGCCGACGCCATAATCTACGTTACCCCCCCCGGTACTTACCTTTAAACAGTCCTGCGGCGAGTCTCCCTGCTCTGCCACGGTGCCGGCTTGTAATGCTGAGCGCCGGAAATTGACGTCACTTCCGGCGCTCTGCATTACAAGCCGGCACCGGGACCGAACAGGGAGACTCGCCGCAGAGGAGAGAGAGAGAGGGGCGCCGAGCGGGTAAGCGAAAACCACTCGGTGCCCCTCTCTCTCTCCTCCGCTTCAAAAAAAAAAAAAAAAAAAAAGCGCTTGGGGCGGCAAAGTGCCGCCCCTTCTAAAGTGCCGCCTGGGGCAATTGCCCCAGTCTGCCCCATTATAGGGCCGGCCCTGTGTGTGTGTGTGTAAGGGCACTGTACGTGTATATATGTGTGTGTAAGGGCAGTGTATGTGTATATGTGTGTGTGTGTGTAAGGGCAGTGTACATGTTTATGTGTGTAAGGGCACTGTACGTGTATGTGTGTGTCTAAGGGCAGTGTACATGTATATGTGTGTGTAAGGGCAGTGTACGTGCATGTGTGTGTCTAAGGGCAGTGTATGTGTATATGTGTGTGTAAAGGCAGTGTATGTGTATACGCGTGTTTATGGGCAGGTGTGTGTAAGGGCAGTGTACATGTATGTGTGTGTGTGTGAAAGGGCAGTGTGCGTGTATGTGTGTGTGAGGGCAGTGTATGTGTATATGTGAGTTTATGGGCGGGTGTGTGTAAGTGCAGTGTATGTGTATATGTGTGTTTATGGGCAGGTGTGTGTGTAAGGGCAGTGTATATGTGTGTGTAAAGACAGTGAATGTGTATATGTGTGTTTATGGGCAGGTGTGTGTAAGGGTCCTGGGAGGGAGACTAACATTAGCCTTTTTCATTTAAAAAAATCTCTGCTGCTGTAGACTACTCTTCCAATGATGCTCAGCCAGCATTATGGTGGACACCTGGCTGGCTGAGAATCTTGGGAATTTTTGTTCACAGCTAGCATCTGCAGCTTTACTGTTGCTGCATTTCTCATGACGCTCAGCCAGCATCATGGAAGTAGTATGTCTGGCTGAGCCTCATGGGAATTCAATTCAATGTGTTGGTTATTTTTAATATGCATGAGTGCTGCCAAAAACGAAGCACGTTTTAAGTGGCGATGCAAGCGCGACATTGTAAAGCGCAATTGCTTGTGTCAGTGAGTTCTGCAAGATTTAAAAAAAAAAAAAAAAAAAAGTGTCCCTCTTTCATATTTTTAAATGTTGTGAGGTATTGCAGGCTTTGTTGGCATCTTTGTATGCCATAAATGACACTGCTGACTTCGCATTTATAGGTATATATTGGGATTTGTCATTTTTCAATCTGGGCTTAAAGGTATTCCATTTGTCCTCTCTGTTTAGTCCAGAGAACAATCTATCCCAATCTATACATTCCATAGTTGACCTTAGCATGTCAAAGTTTGCCCTTCTGAAATTGAATGTTTGGGTAGAGTAGTTACTCATTTGCTTTTTGGAATTAATCTCAAATAAAAACAATGTTATGGTAACTATTCCCCAGGTGTTCTTTTTTTTTTTTTTGGAAGCCCGAGGTGCGTGCTCCTTTGGTGCCGCATTCTGTCCACAAGGCAGCAGAAGCCAGACTACGATACCGAGTTCCCTCACGGAGAACTCAGACAAATTCCAACCCCCCCCCCATGGGAGGGTCGGATCTTGAGTCTCACCCCGAAGAGTGAGACTCCTTGCTGGCCTTCTTGAAGAGAGGAAAGGGCCAGAAGGCTCCAATCCTCCTCCAGCAAAGTCCAGACTTCACTGCCTCCTAAAAAGAAAAACAGTGTCCAAAACGTGGTTACAAAACGTGTGCCGTAGAGTAGTGGGGGCCAAGCCGTGAATTTCAAGCCGTGGAAGGCCGCCAGTGGAAACGTGCGCTCACCGTGTGCAGTGGCATGCAATACCACACACGGTGACTCCGGCATTTCTGCCAGGGCAATTTCACCTCGGGTTCCATTGCTTTCCCGAACCCTAAGGCCAGAGGATCAGTGTCACCCCTCCCCACCACAAGAGAGACTACACTTGATCTTAGCCAAAAGGCCGAGAAGCGATTGGTAACTATTCCCCAGGTGTTCTCTTACTTTGATATTTGAGATAAGTTCCTCATTGTTAGTTACTACCAGATCCAGACAAGCATCCATTCTGGTTGGGGTGTCTACTAATTGGTCATTAAGCAGGTTCAGAAACTTGCTGCCCTCAGCAGAACTAGTTCCACTATTCCAATCCATATCTGGGTAATTAAAACTTCATTCCTATTTGCAGCCTTTTCACTTTAAAATAGCAGCTGATCCTCCCCTACATTGCTAATGTTTGGTGACTAGTAGCATACACCTACAAGTAGTGTGCAACTCTTTTTACTATCTAGGCTACTCCCCACCCACAGTGGAGATTAGCCTGGATTACTATTGTCACCAGGTACACCTTCCTTAATACTGGGCTTTAGTTTAGGGTTTGCATTTAAACAAATCCCCTTACGTATTCTAGTTACTCTGCCCCTTCTAAAAAGCAACTAACCTTGTAAATTAACTGACCAGTCATGCATACCATCCCACTACATTTCAGTGATACCGATCATAATCATTCCTCACTTACCAGTATTTCCAGCTCACCCATTTTGTTTGCCAAGCTTCTTGCATTTGCTAAAAGACATTTAAGGTTACTCCCCGATTGTGGTTCATCAGTTGACAAATACTTAATGTGACGGACTCTGTAGAGACGGATGGTCTCTGCCGTCAATAGTTCCAGCGATCTCCTATGGTCCCCTCGGTATACTCCAGACTTCCAGTAATCAAGTAGTTACACTCCACGATGAAGTGTCCCTTGTCCCCAAATCACAGACACAGACACGGTTTTAGGCTTGAACAAGTAAGAATCTCCTTTATTGTACACCAAACACCAACTTTATACCTGAGACGATCTTGAAAAGAACAATACATAAATACATTAGCTTAAACACTTTAACTGGCACCAATCAGGAGAGAGCTGGAACAGGGAGCAACCAATCACAGTGCAGGGGGTGTGGTCAGGGGCAGCCCATGTCCTATTAACTTAGGGGCCAATCAAAAGGGGAGCTACCCTCCCTACCACATATGGATTTCCGGGGGTGTGGCTGTAGCAACCAATAGGGACAGTGCGTACCTAACAGACCCCTACAATCTTGCCACAGATGCTCCTGTGACACTTCATGACTGCAGGTTTTGTACTATGTAGCTCCATATTGTCTATGTTGACCCTACCACTGCTCTCACCCCCTTTTCCCATAGCTAGACCCCCTTCCCAGTCTACTCTAGCTAGCACTTAATTTCTATCTTTATCCTCCCCCAGAACCTAGTTTAAAAGACCCTGAATTCCTCTAGCCATCCTCTCCTCTAGCACTGCAACCCCCTCTTAATTGAGGTGCAGTCCATCCCTGCTGTAGAGTCTGTAATCGACTGCAAGGTCACCTGTGACACGTCAGCAAGGTCACCTTTGAAACAATTAAGGGCTCGACCACAGGCCGTTATGCACGCCAGGGAAGGCCCAACTATTACCAAGAATCATCTTCTATTGGTTATATTGAAGAGCCAGAAATAACACCCCTCAATTATTATTATTATTATTATCTTTTATTTATATAGCGCCAACAGTTTACGCAGCGCTTAATACAATACATAAATTCAAGGGGTATGACAAGACAAGAATTGACAGACTAAGACAAACCGATACATTAGGTGGAGAGAGCCCTGCTCGCAAGCTTACAATCTTGAGGGAATGGGGTGACAAACATAAGGCACAGAGACGGGTGAGAGGTAGTGTGGTGGTTGTATCAATGACAATGAAGTTCTAGCAGCTAAGATGGTATGCTTCTCTGAAGAAGTCAGTTTTGAGATGTTTCTTGAATGTTGGGAGGGAGGGTGAAAGCTGAAGGTTCGTTGGGAGTAGATTCCAGAGATATGGGGCAGCTTGAGTGAAATCTTGTAGACGGGAAAAGGAAGAGGTGATAAGTGAGGAGGAGAGCCTTAGCCCATGGGAAGAACGTAGGGATTGAGTAGGAGAGTATTTGCTTATGAGGGCAGAGATCCATGGAGGAACAGTATTATGCATGACCTTATATATTAATATATTGTTCCCAAAAATACTGGGGGTTGAGGGCAATGAGATCCTCTTAGCATACCAACAAGGGGTAACAAGGGCAAAAAGCCTTTTGTGGCCAGGACTCACAATGTCACAATGTCTGATGGTTTTGTCAGATCTGTGAGACCTGCCAGAAAATAGGTGAGACGACTGCTCGGCATTCCTACACTCACTACCTGTAGTTAACTAGAAGTTCCAGAAGGTAGCAGTGGACATTACCAAAAGCCAGTCATATGGGTAAGACATATATGCCACTTGGTCCAGAAACTGTAGCCCTGTAAAATGTTTCTTCTGAGACAGCTGTGGATGCCAAAATCAAAATATTTACAAAGATGGGTTGTCCGTGGACAATATTGTCTGGGACATCAGTTTATGTCGATCTAGCCCAACAAAGTTGTGTCTCTGTGGCGTACGGCCTATTCAGACCTCCTCTTACCACCACCAGTCTCTGTGAATGATTTAATGGAACCTTGACATATTTGTATTCATAGCAGAACATGCTGATTGGGAAATATTCTTGCTGGACCTGCTATTTCCATATTGGGAAGTGCCCCATGTATCTACTGGCTTCTCCCTCTTAGAATTTTTGTATGGGTGGAAAGTGTACGGTCAGCTGGATAAGGGAATACTGGGAGCAACAGTGTGAATCAGAGAAAACCCCGGTTGCCTTTATATATTGAAACAGAGAGAACAACAACTAATACGTTTAGTGTACCAAAACCTCCATGCAGCCACGACCAAACAAAAGGTCTGGTTTGACTCAAAAGCTAAGGATTGTGAATACTGATTCCTGAGTACTGAGTGTTACAAATTCCAGGCCGCTTGGGGAGGACCATACACAATATTCTCATTGCTTATTCATTTTCATCACAGATACTCATTCATTCTCAAATACTCATTAATTCACTCATTCCCAGATACTCATTCCCTCATTTCACAGATACTCATTCATTCACTCAATCACGCATACTCATTCATGCGACACTCCCCCACCCCTTTACCTGAACTGCAGAACTATCTGTGCCACTCACAGACATCCACAGGTGCCGCTGCTCCCCTCTGTGTAGCTCGCACTGTGCAAGCAACTTCTCTTGTACCGCCTAAGGGAAGCAGGAAGGGAGCAGGGTCATGTGATGTGATGTATATTGACGTGACTCCACTGGGTTCCTGCTTCCCGTGGGAGGTACAAGAGACGTAATTAAGTTACCTCATTACTGCATAAAACGATGCGTCTAAATGTGCTGTTCCATTTAGATAAAACAGAGCTGTCATTTAATTGTTTACTCTTAAGTTTTATTCACACAGAAACAACACATAAACTTTTAAGAATGCTCTTCTGCTGCATGGCACATATAACATATAAGTGGCTGATTTTCTGACAATTAAGCATCCCCTGAGAAATTAGTCAGAATTGTATGTAATTGGATAATTTGTGGGTAAGGTTTAGGTATTCAATAGTACTAGAAATTGTTGAATGTAGGATTCTGATAATGCTGTATTTAGTGAAAATTTAAGCAATCTTACTTTAGTTTTACTATCTCATGTAATTTTTTATGTTGTATAGATTTTTTAGATTTTGTTGTATTGTTTTTATGTGTAGAATAGTGTAACTTTTTAGAGTGTAACTATGAGATAAACTCATAAATATATGTATAATATATGTATTTTATACACTAGTATATGTGCTCTATTTTGTCCTTTAAAGAAAAAACTTTGAAAAAGGGTCATAATATTACACCATGAACATTTTATTAACACAGACTGAGCAGTGTGGGGACGTCCATTTTACAAACT